>NC_050083.1:11044604-11357770 GCF_009764565.3 Dermochelys coriacea | reverse complement strand
AGCAGGTTACTCCCACTTAGTAGTTATAGCAAGGGCTAAGAGAAGAGTGCTATAGCTAAATGCCCTATTAGTATGCTCAAGATCATGCACAAATCCATGTCTCCTCAGCAGCACCTAGTCTCCATCCGTATCCCTCCCTATTTATCATCCTGCACTCTTGCAAGTAAGGGAGCAGCTGTGCAAAGGGATTGAGACTTTTGCTCAGTACCTTGGACTGTGTCTAGTTCTCCTTATCTGCATTTACATTTGACTTCTGCACCCACTAGCACAGAAGGGTGACAATGCAAAGCTGCATGTTCAAGGCCAATGGGAAAAGGAGATAGGATGTGGGTTGTCTACTCCAATCCCTTGTGGCCAGTCAAGATGGTCACCTCCAGAGTACATCTAACATGAGGCCTGGGTGATAAACTGCAGGCATCTCTCCTGCCAAAGAGTCATGTGGGGACATCAAAAAGACTGGTATAACCCACTGGCTTAGTGTCGTCTCCCTCGAGTTACTGGTCCCAGTAAGGATAAAAGACTGCTACTTGCTAACAGCTAATGAAGTTGCTTCCCTCACTAAAGAAATATGGGCTGGTGGCATCAGTGCTGAAGGACCTGCTGAAGACGGCGCGGCCTGTATGCACCCAGCCACAGTTCATTACACTAGCTCATGTGGTACCCTTAAACACAGCGGCACCTATACCCTCTCCCATCGCAGCAAGGAAGTCAGAACTGTACAACCCACTGACACAAAGAGAGCAGAAAAACACCCCCCTCCTGACATCCAGAGCCATTGACATTAAATAAGAAGGGTGTTGTGAGTGTGTATCTACACAGGAAAAGGGGGGAGGGGAAAGCATATTGACCCTGATGCAAGTTAAATTCTGCATATTCATCCCCCGCCCCCATTTCCCTTATCACTTATTCTGTAACAGCTGTTTAATTAATTGCTTGAGCGGCTTCCTAATACATCTTATTTACATACAAAATTACAGAATAATGGTTTGCCTCTGAGTCGAGTGAGAATTTAATGTCTGCTCTCCATGCATCGTGGAATATGGTTACTCAACAAGAAATAGAAGTTCTGGGTGGTTTTGGGGGCGGCTTTTTTTTTCCCCCCTTCACAGGTTTTGTTCCTGCTGTTCATACAGGCATTAACAGCTGATGCTGGAATGATAACAGCAAGGAGGAGGCAGATGAGCCTAGGATTCAAACCCACTGGGGGGAGAAAAAGAAAGAAAGAAAGGAACTCAACATGATGGCTTCTAAAAAACTAACAAACAAAACAAACAAACAAACAAAACCAGCCAACCAACACTGTCCCATCCAGCAGCAATGGAAACAATGCAACTTTACCTTTGCGGTTCAGGTTTATCCTGGGGCTGGTGGAGTTCGCTGTGCATCCAGAAAGTGTCCCACTTTGGCAGACTTTTTTCTAAAGGAAGCCCCTTTCTCCTTTTGACAGAGGAGCCTTTTCAGCTGATGGCACTTGTGCCCCTACCACTGCAGGTAAGATTGGGTTCATTGACGTTTTCCTTGTGCAAGCCTGATTACATTCAATCAGGATCCATGAACTGCAGTGCCTTGAGTCTGGAACTCATTAGCTCAAAATGTTGGACAAGTAAATGCTCCCAAGGCAGGCTAAGTTTACTTTTTTCCGGGTTTTGCTGAGAACCCAAAGTTTGGCCTTGGTTCGCTGCAAGGTTTGTGAGCCTGGACAGACTTTCGGGCTTGTTTTGCATAGCTGCAAACCATCCCAGCACTCCCCACAACCCTTCCTAACCAGCAAGCCCAGTGACACCCCCTATGTTACATCGGAAGTTTTTTGGGGGTCTGCAATCCCTTCTCTCCTGCACACACCCTTTCTGCTTCACTCCTCCAGACTGGAGTGAAGCTGGCTCCCCATCCTGAGATCTTCAAGGTTGTGAGGTGGTAACAGGTGCTCACATCCCCCACCTTTCCTTTTGTCGGGGTGGGAGGCCTGGCATAACTGCTTCCCCATCCTCTACATTTCTTCTGAGGAGGGATGACTTTCCCCTCACCACCACCTCTTTGGGCAGCAGCAGGAAAGAAGAGAGCCAGGTGTTGCCAACCTCACGGAAACAGGCTGGGATCCGTGAGTTAGCTTAAGGCCCCTTGCGTGGCACTGGGGATCACCGTGCAGCTGAAAGCAGTGGGGACAGGTTGATTGCTGCCCTGCTGCTGAACAAAGGGAAGGTGGAAGAACCATCCAAGAGCTAGGAAGGAAGAGGGCGTAATGGAGGCTCCCATACAGGTAAAAAGGTGGGATGGGCTATTACTGAAAGTCTGTGAGGGGGAAGAAGACAGCTACCCCCTGCCTCGAGACCGGGATGGAAGGATATTTGAAGGTGCTGTCATATCCACCAGAAGATATTCAAGGTAAAGGAGTGTCCTGTAGCCTGTTGGGAGTAGAAAAGAGCTATTCTCAGGAGAGAGGGATGTATAGCAATTTATAGCCTGTTGGCTCACAGTTTTGGGACTATCTGAGCCACACAACTCAAATGAATCAGAAGGGGATTGAAACCCTGATTGTGCACATATTTTAACTTAAAGTATATGCTTAATTTCATCCCTGATTAGCAAAGCACTCAAGCCCTGATTCAGAAAAGCATCCAGACTCAGAAAAGAGCATCAGGAACATGCTGAATCAGGGCCTTAAATCAGTGGGACTTAAACATGTGCTATAATTAAGCACGCATTTACACACTTTGCTGAATGATGGACTCTAAACACAAGCAGAGTGTCCATCCTCTACCGATGGCCAGGTTCCACAGGAGAAGTCTGATCATAGGCCATCTAAAGTTCTTTCCAATATCCTTGTTATTGACAATGAAATACCAGTATTTAGAAAAGTTCCTGGCTTTATGCCAGCAATATTTCCCCCCCCCACTGTTGTTTCCAAGGCTGCAACTAAATTCCTATTGAGAACTACTTTTCTAAGGCAAATACACACACACACACACACATACACACAACAGCCCCCCGCCCCCGTTCATTTTCATTACTGTTTTTTTCTAACTATATTCACTTAATATGGTATTTGTTTGCAACATGGTCTGTTATGTATACTGTGTTTTATAAACCGTCTCTTGGGAAAAATAACGAGAGAAGCACAATTTTTCAGCGCCATCTCCTTTTATTAAAAATAATGAAAGAGAAACAAGAGGCATTCCAGCAATCAAACATCCTTCTACTGTTTCTTATTGGTATTTTTATGACAACTGAGTTGCCCAACACAGAATCTGAGATGCGGTACCTTCTTATGTTTGTGCATTTCTACATCTGTCCTTTTAGCTACTTAGCTAGATATATACATATAAAATAGACATCTATATCTACAGAGAGAATATAGAAAATATTGAAAATACTAGACAGTACAATCTCAGTTGCAATGACTAACTTCATCCCCAAATTTCAAAGCTTGAAAGGAGAGTTTGATTATTTCACTCTATATATCAGTTCCCTCTGGACATCACATAACAAGAGCTACTGCAGCCTGCTTTCTCTATGGGCTGCCACCAAACACTGGCAGAGCTATTGAAATTAATTGTGCACATGTAGAAATATATCCCAAAGGTCCAATACTGCACCCTCTTTCCAAGTATTTCATATCTTCATTATTCTAGTTACAGCACTTCACAGGCCTACTGCAGTCATGATAAAGCAACTCAGCCTGTCACTGCATTTCATGGTAGACACTCCCAACTCAGCCGAACATACTTTACCGGTGTGTTGATCTAAACGTGAAGAAGGAATGGGTTAATGCTTGTGACACATGCCAAATGGCCAGCGCTTGCCACTAGTAGATTTTGGTTCACATCACTGAGTCTCTCTCTAATATTAAAGCTATAATTTATACACTTGGCTGATACTCGGGGCTTGTTTTCAAGTCATCGATCATTCTGGAGCACTCATATATGATCCAGACTCACTTTACAGGTTCTTCTGCCAACTATCGATTCTGATGAGATTATTTATCAATTACAAAAGGTTTATTCCCCACAATGCTCTCCACTAACGGACCTGCATATTTATTTTTCAGGGTGATTTATTAACACATCACTGTACATTATGGGGAAAACCAAATTTTATGGGGTGTATATGTTAAGACACTCTGAAAATTCCACAAGTGCAGTTAAGACAGGAATGCATCAGAGGAGCAATGACATAATGTTCCTTCTGTTTGCTTCACAAATAAAGAGACTGAAGACAAATTCAGGTCAACCCAGATGCAAAGGGAAATTATCCTGTGGTTCAGAAGTGCAGTGGGACAGTCGTCGGCATGACCCCTGTCTCCATCTTTCAGAAATTCCCTATCACTGAGTCCATTAAAATCACAGTCACATCATTATTCACATGAACAGTGGGGTCAGAGGTGATGTCTCTAGTACTTGTTTGGCATTCAGCTGCTATGGAACTGTTTTACATGTGCCCTGGAGTCTTCTGCAGGATGCAGTTTTGTATTTCTAAGACTTCCTCTAGATCCAAGGCACCATCACAGCCAGGCAATGAGTCCTACTTGCATTGCATACTTCTGCATTCATGCTGCCCTGTTTCTGTTACTAACTCCCTTCATTCCCCCACCACCCACATTCCCCTGCCGTTGTGACATCTTGCACAGCTTCTGGCCAATGTAGGATACTCCCCATCATATATTGACTACACTGAATAGCTGGTATTTAATCATAGAGGTTAATCTGGCTATGGAATAAATTTGCCAAGAGTAGTCCCCCCCACCCAGTCCATAAAAAAATCCATACACTAGTCAAATATGGGCTTGTTTCAATGCAGTATTAGCTCTAGGGATAACCTGAGTTTTGCCTATAACCTGACTCCTGTCCACACACAAAAATCTCCATCTTGAGTTAAGTGGTGCTTTGAGCCTGAGCTAGCTGGTCCACGGAGAATATGGGTTAACATTAAAACTTGAGCGCTGCTGAAGCTGGAGCTAGAAATGTCATAGGGTTGCAGCAGGTTGAGTTACAACAGCTCATCAGTTGCTGCTCCAAATCCCCTTGTGCAGCTCCTCTGTTGTTAGCTAGGCCTCGTCTGCACTGTGAAGTTAGGTCGACCTAGCTACATTGCTCAGGGGTGTGAAAAATCCACATCCCTGAGCTACACAGTTAAACTGACCTAACCCCCACAGTATCAATAGCACCAGGTCAATGGAAGAATTCTTCTGTCGAGCTTGGCTACCGCCTCTCGGGGAGGTGGATTACCTCCACCGACAGGAGAGCCTCTCCCAGGGCTGTAGCGAGCATCTACAATGAAGTGCTACAGCATTCCCAGCACAGACAAACCCCTAACATGGCTGAGCTTGCATAAGTGAAGTAACGAGAACGTACTAACTCAAGCTAACTGTTGCGGTGAGGACAAGCTCTATAGAAGATGTCTACCTGAACTCATTATGTTTTATGAAGAGAAAAAGAGTTGGACTAGCTCTAACTGTTACTCTGTCCCAAATCGTTAAGATTCATGACTTCACTCTGTAGGATCCTTTCTGTTTTGGTCTCTGATGTTTGGGAAGTAAAATAAATATATGAAAGGGGTAGTAAACTCATCTTGTTCCATCTCAATCCAGTGTATTTATCCTCCCTAGCATCTGAAGTCAGGATACTTGGCATAATTTTTTAAACAGAGCACTGGGCCTGCTTACAACTTAGGTGCACCCAGAGTTTTTCCTATCAATGCTGGATGCTGCATTTCCCCAAATTGAAAGACAGGGAGAGTACATCTAATAACTTATGGGAATTCCCATTGGAAGGGCCTGGATACATCTCACTCCGTACATATTTCTTGTATGCCGATCACCCCAGCACCCGGGCACTATCACAAGACGCTACCTATTAAGGCTTGGGCAGAAGTATTGAAATAGGGTTTATGAATTGCTTAGGGCTTTGATTGATCAAACTACTACTTATAAAAGCTAGAAGTGCCTGGCTAGGTAATACTTCAGAACAAGAACCCAGAGAGTTGATCAGCGGGTGGGAGTAAGGCTTTTGGGGAAGAAAAGGCAACTACTTTATAGTCAATGTATCAAACTAAGAGTTCAAAAAGGCTTCCTACAACTCAGCTTCAGACAGAACCAACCAACATGGCTTTGTGCAGCCAGAATCATAACCCAACAAAAGAAATTTCCCAGCCAACCACCATCCTAAAATATAATTTCCTTCTTCCTACCAGTAAATGCTATCCATACTGACAACTAAGCCAGGCTACTCAGAGCAACTGCCTTATAGTGTGCTAGGAGGGGTCGGGGCTGGTATTACTCTAATTCATCACAGCCGGGCCTGGCCAAACTTTAATGGACCAACCCTGCAGTTAGGGCCTGCAGCTGCAGTATTTCATCTGCTCAAGAGACAGGTATTAACCCTTTTCTTGTTGCTCCATGATTGGGGTCTACAAACACTATTATGCTTACACAGGTGGTTTGCTTAAGAGAACACCACATACATTTCTGCTTTAAAAATGTGTCATTGCAAATCTTAAGACCAATAGTGTTTCTAAAAGCATATGAAACAGAATCCCCACAAGACCCTCCTCCCCACACCTCCCAATCCCAGAAGCTGTTCCACAAGCAGCTCTGCAGAAAACTTTAAAATGAGCCTCCCTCTACCCTCTAAAATCCGCAGTCTGATTTGAATTTGAACCTGAGCTGCTGGAGGTTTAGCTACCACATTACCATGCAGCCACAAGTGAAAATAGCAGCTGAGATGAACCTTTCATGGCAAGTGCAGTGCAGACTGTGGTTTTGATCATGACTTCATGATAAAATGCTTACCTCTTATGTAGCACATCTCATCCATCGATCTCAAAGGATTCCACAAATTACTGCTCCCATTTTATAGCTGGTGAAACTGAGGCACAGCAAGGTTAAAATGATTTACCAAAGGTCATACAGTAGGTAATTAGGAGAGGTGGCAACAGAACCCAGGTCTCCTGACTCACCAGCAAAGTTCTGTCTACTAGATCATGCCACCTTACTGCCAGGTCTGCTAACCATGTGACTAACATTAGCTACATCTGTAAATCTGTGCAGCATCAGATCCTTAAATGGTAGATTTTATAAGACAAGAAAGACACAAAGGGAAAAAGAGTTATTAAGATCAGAATGACTGTAATATACCAGGTACAACAATCCCTCAATGTCTGCTCATCCTATTTTGCATTGCTAATTGACATCTCATTAAAAGATCATTAGGAAGCTGAAAAGATAAACAGAAAAACAAAGCCCAGGATGACAAAAAGGGCAGAATTCTAGGAATTTACAGTGAAAGCTCAACTGGATTCAAAGGTACAAAATCAGAAATCAACATTCATAAAAAAGAAATGAAGATCTATTAATATACACCCCTAGCACTGCATAGAGAATTGATGTGTATGTGTGGAGAGAGAGAGAGAGAGAGAGAGAGAGAGATCCCCACCCCAAATATTAAAGTCAAACTGCAAAGCTTAACTCACTAACCAGGCTGTGAGTGGAAGTTCATCACATTTTAAAGTGCCGCAGAAGGCTGGTGCTCTGAGCTATATTCCACTGAATCTCTAGAGATCCTAGAAGAGCCCTGGATTCTCTGGTAGGGAGGAATCATTTTTTTTATGACAGGTTAATTTAGAGTATGTGCTACTGTCCTCCCACAACCCGTTTGATGATAGCCTCCAGCACATTCATCTTTGCTTACTCCTGCATTGGCTCAGTCTGGCCCCCTCAAAATGGAGGCACTCAAAATTAAAGGCCGCTTTTGAAAATCTGGGAGTAAATGACTCACCCCGGGCTGCGTAGCCTGTCAGCAGCAGAGATGGGACCAGCTAGCAGACGATTATGGATCTCAGAGCTATGCTTAGGCCATGCTGCAACATCACAGCAGTGTCTTCTTTTTCCTATTTCCCTCTGCAACTAATCGGCGCCACCATACGTCTTTGCCCAAGGGGTCACAATTGCTCCACGTCTCCCCCTGAGGGAAAGGCTGAGAACTGCCACCACAGGGCTCCCCAGCTCATAAGCCCAAACACTGATTTCCCTTCTGGTCACTAGAATATTGGGCCAGTCCTGGTAGCACAGGAGATATTTCCTCTTATTCCTGTGCAGAATATAAGTGCTTTATAAACTAAAGATCATTTTTATAGCCCTACATACAAAATGTAAATATAATTTTAGGAGACAGTATATAAAATGTAAATAGATGTGCAGCGCTATCAAAAGGTTAATAATCTCACTACAAACATTTGTAGACAAACTCTCCTGCAGTTTAGCTGTTAACAAAGCTATTAAATTTAATTGCAGTATAATTACATAGCCATATACCTAGCTGATACCCAGCTATCGAGCACACAGAGTGCTGGTTTCACCATACGCACGGCACATGGGGGTTTGCCTCAGGTCCTATAAGAATTCTCAGGATTGCTTACACTTTCCCGGTCAGGCTTTATTTCAGTTGAGCACACACGTAACGGTAGCCATGGAGTTTTAACACAGGTGCGGAGGGGTGGATCTGACACATGGAATAAGGAGGGGAACATATTTTAAACAACTCACTTAGACCTCAGTCCTATAAAGCCTTACATGTAGGCTTAACTTAACCATTGTGAATAGTCCGGTTGACTTCAATGAACCTAAAGGCTTATGCATGTGTGTAAAATTAAGTCCATGCCTAAATCTTTGCAGGATCGGGGCCTTAGCAAAGACTTTAAAGTCTCTTTACTGCTGACTTATTGTGTCCTTTACTCATGTGCATAAGAAGGATGCAAGGAGCAGAGGGACTGCTTCATGATAGCCTCCTCCTAGTGCTCGAGCTAGGAAGCTGGGACAGTGGATCTATCCCTAGCCATAGCCTTTGGGACTGCCTTGCAATAGAAGAGAAGATGCCTTGCTCCCTTCTAAGGAGTGGTGTTGTGGATAAATCTCCCTCCATGCCTGTCAGCCTGGGGAAGCATTGCGACTTCCACAGCTCTGTTAGTGACATGGCAGAGTCATATTGCTCCAAAGCCCAGGTCTGTACCATAATGGCACTATCTGGCCCATATATTTAGCAACCTAGTCACCTGTACTAGAAATGGGTGATTCCATTCTGATGGATAAGTACTGCACCAAACCTGTGAACAAAACCCCAAGCCAAATACAAACCAGACTCTTGGGAGAGGGTTAATGAATTTCACTCCCCTTTGTACATTATTTTTCATCTCCGTCTGGCAGTGTACTTCTTGGATCCAGCTGAAAGTGGAAGGACTGAAATATCATGATCAAGGTAGTATCATGATTCAGGTAGTATCAGAAATCTTATGAGAAGGCACATTCCATTAAAGTCTCATCCTAATTTTGCAGACTCTGGAAGTTTGGGGAAAGTCCCTGTAAATATCTAGAGAGTTGAATGATCACTTCAATAGAGGTGTGATACAGGAGCGCTAGTAAGAGACTGTCTTTTATTTCCTAGCCTTTGTCACCTATCACAGACCACGCTTACAAAAGGAGAATAGAGAGGTTAAGTGACTTGGCCAAGGTCACAGAGAAAGTCAGTGGCATAGCTGAGATAAAACCCCAGTCACCTAATCCTGTGCTCCATGAAGCTATACTGCATCTTAATAGTTATTAGTATTATATAGAAACAATGCTCCAAAGGAGCTGAGTATATGGAGAGCAGAGAGAGGGGCTTAATTCAGGGGTGCAGGATATCTACCATAGTGTATCTAAATTAATGGGCAACATTTTCAACCAGGCTGAAGCCTGGCTTCCTTGTGTGGAAGTGCAAGTTGCACCTGCAAACTTTGTGCCTGCACTTTAGTGTCTATAAATGAAACTGCGGGTGCGATTGTGAGTGCTTGCTTCTCTAATGAGCGAAGATGCACCAATGAGCCATCACACAGACAGGCAAAAGTAATTCAATTTGCTCCCATAATTTGTTTCCTGGACGCAAAAATGCACCTGCAAGTTTAGTACACATAGCTTGTGCTTAGGAAAGGGTGGGCGCCTTTTTGAAAATAGGCCCCAGTAGGAGTTAACCATGGCCGCTTGGAGGGTTTTTTCTTTAGCCACTTTCCTTTTCTATCCCTTTGATGTTCACTTGACATTTTAAGTGCTGAATCAAAAAGTAGATGGAAGAGGGATGTTCTTAGTGGTTAGACAAAGAAGTTCCAGCAAATGATCTGGAATACTCAATGACCCATCTGATTGTTTCATTTGTCTGAGACATTCATCAGGGAGTATGTAATGAACTGGCTACAGAGTGAGTAAGTGAGTGTGCCCTCGAGCGCACGGGAGGGCGGGGGGGGGGGGCGCATTACTCTTTGCTAGACAGAATCAGAATTACTTCTCTGTGTGTCACATACACTAACCTGTGACCAACTCATACCGATTCTCCTTTAGTTCAAGTGATAGCCCGTGTTCTATACCCCGTGTTGACATGAATTTTTGGAAGGCCCTTGGTATGCAGCAAAATGAAAACCATGACACTTCATGGATTAGTTACAATTGGCAAAGTAGGTTCAACCCTGCCTCTGATCTTTCATTTTATGGACTTAAACAAACAGTAACATTAAAAAAAGGAAATTGCTAGGAGCAAAGTGAGCTTACCACTTACTGGAAATTAACACACACTGAAATGATGCCATGTTAGAGCTTTTCTGGTGTGGGGGTGGGGGGCTTCAGGAGGGATTGGATTGCCTATGTGGGATTTGCCATCATTTTGTGCTGTATCCCGCCTTTGGTAGGGCCCAGTATGTGATTGGTCAAAGGAAGATGACCTCCCCTGCCAGTCACTACTCACCTGGCTAACTGTGCAAAATATGGAGAAAGGAATTACTTCCTGACCCCCATGGGAATCAGCTAATGCCCTGAAGTTTTGATCATTCTTATCCTTGCATGTATAACTATTAGAAATGGGACAAACCAAAACTCCAGATCCAAACACCTGTAGACTTTTGGGAAGTTTGGATCTGGATCTTTGCAGCTGGGGCCCACCTCTAATAATGGCAGACGTTATTATTAGCCATTAAATCATCCTGTCCCTTTTAGGCATGCCGCTACTGTATTTGATCCTTCAATGAAAGGCACTATGTAAGTGCAAAGAATTATTGTTATTATAAAGCCCACCAGGAGCTCATCTGCCTCTCAGTACTCTGACAATGGTCAAAGCAATGATTTTTTGTTTTAAAAAAGTCTCTGCTGTTTCCCCTCGAGTTATGGGGACGAGTGGGTTATGCTCACGAGTGGCAGATACAAAGCAACTCAAAATATGAAATGGAATAAGAGCGGGTTAGGTTTTCTCCAGGCTGGTGATTTGAATAAGTCCCATTTATGAACACAATTACGAAGGGGTGGAACTCTCACGACACATGCCTGGTAAGAAGACTTACTGGGTAATACTGGAAGTTAAAGTGGGAAGGGGTGGTCCTTCCACCCACTGCAAGCTGTGAGATAAAAGTCCTTTAAAAGGTGGGGTGGGAGGGGGCCTTTTGTGCCAATCACTTAGCATCACACCCCAAGGCAATAGTTGCAGTGTCAAGCCTAGTGGGTTAGAACTCTCTTGGTATGTACCAAGGAGGCAACTGCTTGAAATAAGGGATGCCTCCATTTTGGCCTCTGCAGTGATACAGCCTATTGCGTCGCCTTTCCTTTCTTATGAATTGGCTTGGTGATCACGTCGATTTCCTCCCCCCTTTTGAGCTTAGTAAAATGACAGCTGAAGCAGCTTTTCCAGCAAATGCCTAGCCCATCAGTCTGAAAGACTCCTTCTGCCGCCTAAACCCACATCCAAGTCTCTCGGATATAGCATGTGGAGGTACTTAGCTCCTTTGTGACTCAGAGATTGGAAGGGCCTTAAACTGATAATTTGCTGCTGATTATTCTCAAAATAACTAGCTTGCTGTATATCATGAAATTCTAGGTCAGGAAATGAATCACATCTCTCCCCCCCCACCCCCGGTGCTCTGGAGATTTGTGTGTTAGCTGAAGATTTGCTAGATTCTAAAAGACTTGCAAAGCCATGTCTGCGAACTCCATGGCAATATCAACCCTGTGCTCTCTGAGAGCCCTTAATGCAGACATGATTTTCCCAAGGGGATCACTAGAGTGTGGCTAGAGAAAACTAGCATGCGCTGAAAGCCATATGTTTTGTGTAGATGTTTTGTCAGTCTGCACAGTAGAGACACATATTCAATGCATCCTCTGTGGTTGATGCATTCTAGACAGATGATCTAGAGGTTCCCTGGTTCAATCCCAGGCTTTGGCATGCTCTTTGGTCCCTTTGTGTGCAGGGGTGGGCTGCTTTCTAGAAGCATAGCAGATCCTTGAGGAGGAGAGAGAGCTTAGTGGCTTGAGCATTGGCCTGCTAAACCCAGGGTTGTGAGTTCAATCCTGGAGGGGGGCCATGTAGGAATTTGGGGATTGGTCCTACTTCAAGCACGGTGTTGGACTAGATGAGGTCCCTGACATTCTATGATCATGTAAGAGTATGCTGCATGTGAGCACACCTATGTATAAGGGTGTGCATATGTTTTTGTGAATGCTCCTTGGAGTTGGCCCTGTATGGTATGTGTGGGCGATTCCTGCACATGTTTTGTCTGTACAGTAAGTATGCTTACACGCTCATTACAAAAGCAGCTTTGACTCTCCTGGAATTGACACTTCATCATCAATTATTAGGAGTGGACTACATCCACCCTGATCGAATTGGCCTTGTCAACATTGGTTCTTCTCTTGTGAGGTAGCTCCCTTCTCTTCATGTATCAGTATATAATGCCTGCATCTGTAATTTTCAATCCATGCATCTGAAGAAGTGGTTTTTTACCCACGAACGCTTATGCCCAAATAAATCCATTAGTCTTTAAGATGCCACCGGACTCCTTGTATGCTTACATGTGTCTGTATCACACTGGTAGGTTGTGCTCACGTGTTGTATGTGTACATATGTTGTGTGCATGTGGCTGCGGACATATATATATGTGTGAGCATACATTTGTATATATTGTACGTTCCTTTTAAATAAACATGATGGCATCAAAGAAGATATCAGATGCCATCAATTTCACTTCCAACTGGAACATCCCCAAGGCCCTGAAATTTGACTAGTCTGCTGGGGCAAAAAGGGGCAAAAATATGTCTGTGTTATAGGCATAGTGGGAGGATGTTTCTGTGTGCGGATGTGGATGTTGCAGGTCTATTTTGCATTCATGTGTGTGCGTACTGGCTCTATGGCATACGCAGGAATCTGCAGATACAAAGCACACTAGTCATCTGTGCTCTGAGCCAGACCTGCCATGCAGAAATGGTGGTGAAGAATCTAAGGCCCGCACTGTACCTGTGTTGTATCCAAAGGGAGCAGAAATCAATCGAAAGGTTTTGTATCACAAGCATTTCCTTGACTAATAAATAAATGAACGACCAGAGAAGGGACTATGACTAATTAGTCCTGCTCTCTTGGCACACTTTCAACTGAGGCAGGTACCTCAGCAGAGTGGAATTTATCTTGCACAAACACTTTGTATATTAAAACACTGAGTCATTTGTGCTTGGGTTTGGAAGTAAACTAGGACCCTGGTAACAATCCTTGTCAGTAGCAAATGCGCTGTGCAATAGAGAGTGGAAATCATCTCTTTGTTGTGATCCTCTCCATCCCACATCATCTAGTGCCTTCCCTTGCCCAGCTTCACGCCTTCTGGTTTTTGCCCTCTCCTTACTGTTGGTTAGGAGCTGAGTGAAAATCCCAAAACAAATAATGCCAGATCCTCTCAAAGGAACTAGGCGGTAAGGATCTGGCCCAGTGCATTTAAAATGCACTTGCGACCACTCTGGTTTTGAAATTCACTTTCCCTGAAGGGCCAGGCCAGTAAAATTCTACTGAATGAGGATTTGCAGGCAGTGAGTTCATTCAAAAATGTGAGCAAATATTCATAGAAAAATATGCAGATAACACCCTGATAGTTTTGGGGGTGACGCTGCTCTCTAGGGGTACTAAAGTCCTTTCCAGAGCCGAAGGTCATAGAATCATAGAATATCAGGGTTGGAAGGGACCTCAGGAGGTCATCTAGTCCAACCCCCTGCTCAAAGCAGGACCAATCCCCAACTAAATCATCCCAGCCAGGGCTTTGTCAAGCCTGACCTTAAAAACTTCTAAGGAAGGAGACTCCACCACTTCCCTAGGTAACGCATTCCAGTGTTTCACCACACTCCTAGTGAAAATGTTTTTCCTAATATCCAACCTAAACCTTCCCCACTGCAACTTGAGACCATTACTCCTTGTTCCGTCATCTGCTACCACTGAGAACAGTCGGATCCATCCTCTTTGGAACCCCCTCTCAGGTAGTTGAAAGCAGCTATCAAATCCCCCCTCATTCTTCTCTTCCTCAGACTAAACAATTCCAGTTCCCTCAGCCTCTCCTCATAAATCATGTGTTCCAGTCCCCTAATCATTTTTGTTGTCCTCCGCTGGATGTTTTCCAATTTTTCCACATCCTTCTTGTAGTGTGGGGCCCAAAACCAGACACAGTACTCCAGATGAGGCCTCACCAATGTTGAATAGAGGGGAATGATCACATGCCCCGATCTGCTGGCAATGCCCCTACTTATTCATCCCAAAATGCCATTGGCCTTCTTGGCAACAACGGCACACTGTTGACTCATATCCAGCTTCTTGTCCACTGTAACCCCTAGGTTCTTTCCTGCAGAACTGCTGCCGAGCCTTCAGTCCCTAGTCTGTAGCAGTGCATGGGATTCTTCCGTCCTAAGTGCAGGACTCTGCACTTGTCCTTGTTGAACCTCATCAGATTTCTTTTGGCCCAATCCTCTAATATGTCTAGGTCCCTCTGTATCCTATCCCTACCCTCCACCGTATCTACCTCTCCTCCCAGTTTAGTGTCATCTGCAAACTTGCTGAGGGTGCAATCCACACCATCCTCCAGATCATTTATGAAGATATTGAACAAAACCGGCCCGAGGACCGATCCTTGGGGCACTCCACTTGATACCGGCTGCCAACTAGACATGTAGCCATTGATCACTACCCGTTGAGCCCAACAATTTAGCCAACTTTTTATCCACCTTATAGTCCATTCATCCAGCCCATACTTCTTTAACTTGCTGGCAAGAATACTGTGGGAGACCGTGTCAAAAGCTTTGCTAAAGTCAAGGAACAACACGTCCACTGCTTTCCCCTCATCCACAGAGCCAGTTATCTCATCATAGAAGGCAATTAGATTAGATAGGCATGACTTGCCCTTGCTGAATCCATGCTGACTGTTCCTGATCACTTTCCTCTCCTCTAAGTACTTCATAATTGATTCCTTGAGGACCTGCTCCATGATTTTTCCAGGGACTGAGGTGAGGTTGACTGGTCTGTAGTTCCCAGGATCCTCCTTCTTCTCTTTTTTAAAGATGGGCACTACATTAGCCTTTTTCCAGTCATCTGGGACCTCCCCCGATTGCCATGAGTTTTCAAAGATAATGGCCAATGGCTCTGCAATCACATCTGCCAACTCCTTTAGCACTCTCGGATGCAGCACATCCCCCCATGGACTTGTGCTCATCCAGCTTTTCTAAATAGTCCCGAACCACTTCTTTCTTCACAGAGGTTTGGTCACCTCCTCCCCTGCTGTGCTGCCCAGTGCAGCAGTCTGGGAGCTGACCTTGTTCGTGAAGACAGAGGCAAAAAAAGCATTGAGTGCATTAGCTTTTTCTACATGCTCTGTCACTAGGTTGCCTCCCTCATTCAGTAAGGGGCCCACACTTTCATTCTCAATGTCCCTTTCCATTAGTGAACAGAGGGCTACCCAGGACAAGTAGAAGCTGGAGGGTGAAGAACCGACTTAGCCTGCAGTTGTGAATAGTGGGACATGATTGCTAGGAAGAACCACAAAGCACGTCACGAAAAGTTTTTCTTCATCATTCTGTTGTTGCATTTTAAGCACCACTCTACACAGAACAATAATCAACCACTGTGCACGCTCCCCTTTGATGTCGTTGTTTTGCTGACGGTGCTGTGCTGAAGGAGAGAAATGTGCTCCCCCCTCATTATACAAGGCTGCTGTTCGGAAGACAGGCTATAGCATGAAGGGTAACAAAGTCTGGAATGAAGGAGTAGCTGATCCCTTCGCACAGCTTGACTGGATATTAATACTGGGGTAATGGCTAGAAAGATGCTGTGAAATTCATCCCATGAAATATTCTCATAGCACATTGCCTATATGAATGCCCCAGCATGGGTTTTCATATCTTTAGTTCACACTATCGCCTTGTAAGGGTCTAGACTGCACTGAGGCCTAACTAACTGCTAGGCCTCAAATCCTAGGACCCAACCCATGCCCGAGCCTCACACTTGGTTCTTGGCTGCATGAATGCTTGCCTTGTGCCCAGGCTTTGAATCTTGTGCTTGGTGGCATGGGGACTCATGTCTGGCTTGATGGGACTCCTCTACACAAGACTGTGCCTAGGCCTGGCACTCCTCTCCACAAGACTGTGCGTAGGCCTTATGCCTGGGCTTTGTTGCCACATGGCACCTTCTCAACTTCTTTGCTGCACAGGCTCATTTCAGGATACAGTGTGGCATAACACAAGGGAACATGCATCCCCTTTGTGGAAACATTTCAGCTAACTCTCAGCAAAGAGAAAACTTAATTGGAAGACACTACAGAAGCCAACAGGCTTGGGGAACCTAGAACTGATGAATGGTAGAATATTCCGTCCCCTCTGGTCTGAAGGACGGACAAGGACACCTTCAAGACAGCCAAGCTTATCCACATCCCCTGAGGCACTGATGAACTTGGACTTACACCCAAATTGTTCATAAGTTTATTTTTTTATTGACTTGCTTGTTTTTACCATTCCTTATTCAACAATTATCTTTGGCTCAGTGAGTGAGCAAAGCAAGAGGAAAAAATGTGTCCCTGGGTATATGCATGAGGGTGTAGATTTGCAAGCTAGGGGGATAATTTGCTAGCATATATTCAGTCCCATACAATGCATGAAGATCTAAATAAGGGTGAATTTTCAGGCAAATACCAAGTGCCATCCCAAAAGCTGGATCCTCTTGGAATGTCACAAAGTCAGGAAAGGTCGAGGGGAACTTGACGAACAAACTGGAGCAGTATTAAAGTTTGTAGAAGGTACATTTCAGGACTCTTCTAAGCCTGTGGTTCTCAGTCCAACGGTAGCAACCTACAGGGGAATTATCAGTCCTCTGGGGAAGTGGTCATGTCACCACTCCCATTCTTAGTTGTGTTTCAGTGTGTTGCTACATAGCAGCTTTGTTCCACAGAGATATTCAGGGTTGGGTGAAGAGATCTCGATATAAATAGCTGTCATCCTTCACCCCAGAGGTGGCTATTTTCCAGGGTTGGGCAATTGCTTTTTATATATGTGTCTATCTCACTGGAATATTGGATGAAAACTGCAGCATCAACTCAGCACTTGGCATCCCAGGCATCAAGTCTGTCAGCACCTGATCCAAACCTCTGTTTTGCCTGCTCTCTTGCTTCTCCCCGTGCCCATGTAGGGTGTGTGTGATTCAGAGCAGGCATCGCTGGAGCTGGAATGCACTCCCAAGGCTGGCAGCATTTCCTCACTAATTAATAGCCCTGTTATTTTTATGCTTTATTGTTAAAGCCTGTGCATCCTCTTTCAAAGTTTGGGTGTTTTTAGCAAAGAGGTTGCCATGGATACGGGCAATTCAATTACAGGAGTTCACTTGGCCGGGCAAGAACTTGCAATAAATAAACTAAATAAACAAACAGTGCGAAGTATGAGCGGAGCTGGAGAAAGAATAGAGATGAACTCGACCT
The DNA here is from genome assembly GCF_009764565.3 of Dermochelys coriacea. NCBI lineage: Eukaryota > Metazoa > Chordata > Testudines > Dermochelyidae > Dermochelys > Dermochelys coriacea. The sequence continues at coordinate 11,340,004 of NC_050083.1, read as the reverse complement.
GCTGTCATTCGCTTGCTTTCTCTCTCTCTCCCCCCTGCTTCTCTTTTCTGTAGATACAGAGAAATGGGACTCCACTAAGCTTTATGTGAAGTGAACAAACAAACACTCAAAACAAGCCTCCTTTCCATCCATGCTGTGAAAATTTCCCACAGGAGCAAGGGAGAATAGAGGTAAAGAAAGAATGGGAGAGGAACATGGAGTTGTCCTTGACCAGGGCCCCTTCAATGACTCTTTTTAAGTCTTTTTCAAAATAAAAACAGCTTAGTGTCGAGCATTTCATGGATGAAAGTCAGTGCTCTTGCCACACCTGCGTGTTACGAGGGAGACGAACAAGGAAAGGCGACCGAGGCTGTCTGTGTATTTGTTAGATGTGTAACTGCATCAGATACACCCACCCATGCCTGCAAAGAGAAATTGACATATCTGAGACTTTCATTGGACTGGTCCCTGAACCCTTCTTCTCTAAGGTTGGTCTTTTCCATCAGAGAAATTTTTTTTCAAAATCAGGAATAGGAATAGGGCTGGCTGTCAAACAAGAATTCCCTTTCAAGACAAAGGTTGAGGTTTTGACATTTGTTTCTTATCCAACATGAAATGAAACAAAGATCTTTAGAATTTTTTTCTTAAAAAAAGAAGAGACCCCAGAATGACCATAGATCAGGGCATGCATAGACCCAGGCTTAAGTTGCTGTTCTGACTGTTTCAGACTAGGATCTTGAACCCCACCTCAGTTGCACATCTCTCCCTAGTCAAATTCTGGCAAAATCACCTCCTTTCTTTTCAAAGGGGAGATTAATAATGTCACGGACAGGGGGGCAAACTAATTACCATGACTGGATTCTATCTTCTTGGAGCAGCTGTGGGCATTTAAATATACATTGGAAAGGACTGGCCAGTCTGGCTCCAATGGCTACTTTCTAAGCTAGGAAGGAAAAATATATATGTTCCCATCTCCTGAGATGCCTGAATACAAAAGTAATAAATAAATGAATAAAATAAATCTGTGCTTACTGCAGATATTACCTTTACTTTCTGTAGACCAAAGCAATCCAAGAGAGTTCAAATGAGGAGCTGTTGTGAGTGACTCAAATGTACCCTATGGAATCCTGGGACTGACACGGCCCCAGCTACACGACATACAGCAACTTGAGAATAATTTAGCTGTTGAAAGCATGCTGAGAAATCAAATTTCCATTGCAGAGAGTCTGGGGGAAAAGAAATCTGTGTGATGCTGTTTGTTCCCTAACTGCGGAGAGAGATATTCACAGGGGATAACATCAATTGCCCAAGTAGTGATCTTGTAAGCTTTTGAAACAAGAACTCTCTCCCTATTCTGCTTACAGAAGAGGATGGAGCACTCTACAAAGAACTCCTTCAGATGAGGTCAAGCTTCTTCTATGTTCCCGAGTCTCCGTTTTTTATTTCCTTCCTGCTAAACTCTTCTTCCAACACAGCATGCGTCTCTCTTTTCTCTCTTCTCCTTTTCACATGCTGGTAAGCATCTTCCGTGGCGCCAATGGATACATAATGGAGAAAAACATTCACAGAATAATACATTTGGAAAATATCGTCAAATTTCTCGGATAAATTATTTAGCAAATATTATCCCATCAGGTCTAGTGCTCTAACTTGGTGCAACTTCACTGGAGCTACATCGATTTAGAGGAGCTGAAGGCTAACAGCTGGACTGCAATTTTAGAACTCAATCCTGCAAAGTACTAAACACTCTAGCCCTGATCTAGCAACATATTTAAGCACATGCTTAGCTTTAAGTACACGAGTATTCCTATTAAAGTCAATAGACTATTAATTTTAAGCATGTGCTTAAATGCTTCAGTGGACAGAACTGGTGGAGCCCCCTTGCAAGAAGGAGCCTGTAATGCTTCATAAAGAACAGCCAGCCAGAATTATTTCAGCATTTTGGTTGTCTTTAATATGAATCTTATGTGCCATGAAAGGGATGGACTTGATATCCCTGGAAACTGAAGTTATTGATTTGTCACATAAAGTACGAGCAATGGCAGTGCAAGCTTCTGCTGCCCCCATCCCTACTAGCATGCCTCAGTCTTGACTTGAAGGGACCACCTCTGGAGCTGAGATTATAGAAGTAAAGGCATGGCAGCTGAAACACAGGGCTGGGGGCTAGGAAATTTGGGTTGTATCCCAGCACAGACACGCTACCATTTTGCACTTGGCCAAGTCACCTAACTTTTTTGCGCCTCTTTGTCTCTATCTGTAACGTGGGCCTATCACATATAAACTCCCAACATGTACATTTAGTTGGAAGCAAAGAGTTTCCCTACCTGCAGCATATTATAACGATGCTCAAAAAGACAGCTACAGACCTCCACTGTCTCTGTGCGTATGTCCAGACTTGGAGCTGGGAGGGTGGGGGGTGGATTTCCAGCCTGAGGAGGCCTCTCCCAATTAGCTCTGGTGGAGCTAGTGCAATAAAAATACAGCAACCCCGGCAGCAGGATGGGCTAGCCTCCCCAAGTATAGGCCTATGATCTCAGATGGGTGCATAGTCAGGGCATTCTGCCACCCATGCTGCTGTGGCTACACTATTTTTAGCATGCTAGCTCGATCTGAGGAGAGGGAGCATGTCTCCTCAAGCCGGGATGCAGTCTGGCAGTTGCTATGTTCTTATGCATCAGCAGTATTTGCCAATAGGCATCTTCCAGTAATCAGAATCACAAGAACTTCCCCGGGTTGGAATACCTTAGAAAAACCCACTGTACTGTACACTATGGTGAAGCCTCTTGCACACTTCTACTGAAGGGGTGAAGGATACTAATACCGAAGTCTATCTTGTTACGTCGCAGACACTTCCAGCAAGGACCAGGCCTCATTAAACATGCAAATGCTTGAACAAATTAATATTTGAAAATCAAAATAAGGCACTTTAGTGTAAGTGATGGGTGGGCTTTCACATGTTGGTTCACAGGTATTTGGCTGGGTTTCTAACTCACAAAACCAATGGGTGTGAATAAATACAAGGCACTAGCACACATTGTGTCATGTTTTCTTTTTTTTTTTTTGCTTATTTCATGCCACTTAGAGGAGAGCTTTGGGGCTGTTCCTTGTTGAATTCTTTAACTAAACAACACAGAACTCCCACACCTCCCCAAACACCCACCTCTTTGCAGTCGTGAAATTTTCACCCGGCCTCCTTATTTGTTTCTGTGACATTTGCAATCACCTCCAAAAACCAAACCTCCAGCTGTATTGCCACTTTACCTTTTTTCATGCAAAAAATGAGATCTTTGCCTGTGCAAAATGCATGCCCCACCCTTTTTCCCCCAGGGACAGTTAAAGAAATCCATGGGGCAGCTGGCTCCTGGCAAGAGAATTCTGCGATTGGGCAGAGATACCCTCCTTGGCTCACCTTGTTGTGTTGTGCTGTTGCAAGACTCTAGAACAATAGGTGACATTAGATATACAGTACTATCTCAGCTGCAATGCCTAGTCACAATGGAACAATTAAAACAATTACTGAACATTTTATATAACAGGACAAATGTATCACAGTGTTAAAGTCTTTGAAAATCTCCTATAAAAGCTATACTAATGCATTAATGTATTAATCCCCCTAATCCTGTCAAACTTCTAAAGTATTTCTGTAAAAAAGCTGACAGGAGATCTCAATACTAACAGGAACAGCAGCAGCCACTTGCGAGAGATGCTTTTTTTTTTTTTAACCATTTGACAGTGTTAGATATTAAAATTCACTTCACTTTCAGCATCATAGGACTCTGAGCTCTGGTTTAGGAGATGGTGAGATGCATTTTGCAAGACTGCTATTGTCTTCTGGAGACTCCAGCATATTTTCTTTCTGTCCGTCTTATGCCCCCTTAAAGTACCAGGAGTCACATCTCTGGCTGGTGTACATTGTCATAGCACTGTTGAAGTCGCTGGAGCTGTGCTGATTTGCACCAGCTGATATTTGGCCTACACTTTGCAGGAGAGACAAGATAGAAAATAGAGTGGTGTTGGATTTGGAGATGTGCCCAAATGATAGAGGTTGGATCAGCCATTGGATCCCCAAAGGACAGCAGGGTTCAGCATGGGGTACTCTGGTTCAAATACCTTCCTAATTTTGACTTCAATGGAGCTCTGCCAGTTTATGCTAGTTCAGGATCTGGCCATGTGTCTCTGAATCCTACAGGTTACGTTGGCATAATTTATGTCACTCATGGGTGTGAATAAGCCACCCCCCTGAGCAACATATTTTATACTGACCTAAGCACTGGTGCGGACAGTGCTACCCACCAGCATAGCTATTGCCTCTCGCAGAGGTGGTTTTTAATATGCCTGTGACGGGGGAGCTCTCTCCCATCGGCATAGACCAGACACAGTGCAGCACTTCGAGTGTAGACTAGCCCTTAGAGAGCTTTATAATGCAGTCACTGCAACCAATGATATGAGAGAGAGAGAAGTTAAACGGCACAGACAATGTCTGAGTTGTGATTTGAAACAGGAGAGAGAGGCAAAATGGAATGACAAAGCCCTTTCCCATAGGGTAGGAGTTGCAGACAGGAAGGGTCTCCCAACATCAAAGATAAGTTTATAGGAAGGGACAGAATGAGACCAGGGCTAGACAAATGGGAGGGAACTAGAGAGAATCAAGGTCTCTGAGATAGGCTAGAACGAATCCAGAGAGCTTGAAAAATCATGGAGGGAGAGTTTGATTTCGACCCTGAAACGATCAGGAGCTAGATTTGTCTGAGGATGGTTTTCTTCCCGGGCATGCAAGGAGGTGTGGAAAGGCATTCTGAGAGTGCTGTAGTCTGGAGAGCTGAGAAGCGGGCAGGCCAGAGGGAAGGGAATTGCACTAGTGCACAATGAAGCCTGTGTGTCACCGAAGCTGGCGCTGACAGGCGTGCGGCTTCAGCACAGTTGCCTTCTGAGGCCACATAACGGAAATGGCAGTGTCCCAAGTATTGACAGCCACCCACATTTAATTAAGGTGGCAGCGCTGTCCTCCGACGGATGTCATTCAGCCATGCCCTTGCGGCCAGGGTCCCAGAATTGCGGGCAAGTTCCAATATATATGACAAGTCAGTCAGGGCACAAGAGGGTTGTGGAGCAGCACTGGTGTTTCAACGTGAACGGATTTCTTTCCGGAATGTGTAGGCTGCAGTAGCCAGACAGACTCTTGATATGCAGTGAAAATATGTTTGTACAATTTAATTTTAGTTACCACACCACTGGAGGGCTCGCGACCTTCACGACTAGTTCTGATCGTGGAATATGTGTACAGAAATTAAGGTTATTGATTGCACTGGATTTTTTTTCAATTGGCCTATTAATGCTCATTTTACGTAACTGGACAAATAGATCACAGTGTAAAGTCTTTGAAAATCCCCTGTGAAAGCTGTAATAATGCTTTAATGTATTAATCCCCTTAATCCGGTCAGGCTACCAAAGAATTTCTGTAAAGGCTGACAGGAAATCTCAGGACTAACAGAGGCACCAGCACTAGATGCTTTTCAGTCGGTGGTTTTTAACAGTTTGCCACTCTCCAGGCTTTAGCATGCTCCCCAGCTTGGCATGAGCTGGAGCTGTGGTCTGTGAGATGCTGGAATGAGGGTGGAGGGCAGTTTTAGTAAACTGGTTTGGGTCAGAGTCTTCTCTCATTCATACCAGTGTACACCAAGAAGGGCAGTGACTTCACTGGAATTATAGTGGCATGAGAGAAGGAGAACGAGCCCACTAGCTTTCATTTTCTTTACCACTATGTTTTCTCTCCTCCTCCCCTTCTTCCACTTTCCTCTTCCCTTCTTTGCCTCATTTATTCTCTCATCCTTTGTGGAGCACTTACAGTTCCCCTGCTCCGGAAAGCAAAGCAGGAAGTAGTGTGAGGGCACCCCTGGATTGATTTCTGTGGTGGGATCCTAGACACCAATCCTATGAGTTGCTCTGACTGGACAGACCCCGGTGCCTATACAGAGTTCCATAGACCTCAGGGCAGGGACTTCAGTAGGACTCCATGTGGGTACCAGGTTATGCTCACACAGAGCAGCTTGCAGGATCAGGGACTACACTATGAGGCTAAAGTCACATCTTTCCCATCTCGACTGCTCACCTGTGCCAAAATGTAATATACAACATGATACCTTGGTCTGCAGACCCATTGCATGCTTCTGTGAGTAGACGGGTGAGGTGGGTACATTGGGTTATGGGACATAAAAATGCTCTATGAGAATGCCACTTTGCTTAAGTGCTTGAAGGTCAAGAGTTTCATTTAAAAAATCATATAGCATCATGTTAGCAGCATTATGGCAGTGCTTCCTTGAAGGGTGGCTTCTCAAAATTCAGACATATTCCTATCACCTTTATAATTTAGATTGAGCTAAAGTATTCAGCCTGGAATTTTGTTTTTCTTCCTTAACCTTTTCTGTAACTGGCAAAGAAAATGACATTGTAAATGTAATAACCAATAATGGAGCCTTTATAGTGCAGCATTAGCTTGTCAGCGCATGCTTCCCCCTGCACTTCCCCTCATTATCTGATTCACAGTGTGCCTTCGTGGGTTGTGTGTTGGCTGAAGTGCACTTTGTTGATTGGGATGCACGCTTTTTTTTGTAGTGAATGGGAAATGGTTTGAGTGGGATCTCTATGCAGTGAATTACTTTGTTATATGGGAGGAAAAACAAAACAATAACAGCTGTCTGTGACATTGAAGAGCCCAACCTGAGTGTTTGCTTTGTGCCAGGTTCTGATATCATTTGCACTGGTGCAGGAGAGAAGTAACTTCATTTAACAGAGTTACTCTGGTGTGAAATCTAATAGCATATCCTGCTCCCCTTTGTCTGGTGTGGCCACTGACTAAGTTTACTCTCTCTCTGGGCAGTTAGTTGGGGAAAAAGTCCTTGCCTTCCAGGGTATGAAAGCCTCCAAATCATAGCTTCTAAAACAATCCTTCACCCTCTGATCGCTAAGTCTTTTCCCTTGGTTACAGGATGCATCCCTTTTAGACAGATTCAGGCCTTCATTCTTTTCTATGGCTTGGGCTCCACAGCAGGACCAATGATGCACTACAGCCAATGACTCCCATGATATACCATGGCAAGTCACCAAGAGGGGACACTGAGGTGCACCATGGGTAATGTAGTCCAGTCAAAGACCCTGGCCTATACAGAAGAATGGGGACACAATGCAGGAAAAGTACAACTCCCATGAAGTACCGTGGCAGCATTTTTTAAGCTAAATTTTTGGTTTTTGTCTTAACACTTTTGGTTTTCAATTTTTCATGGAGAAGTCAAAATTTTTCACAGGGGAAAATATGTTCTGACCTGCTCTAGATGCAAGTTACGCCACGATCACAAGGCCATGATCCTCGGAGATAAGTTGCACAGCACACTTCTAAAGGGAACTGGGCTCTCCTAGCACTCCAGACAGATTCAGGATGCATTGCATGGGTCCACACTACCCCTAACAGGGACCTGTATCATAATGGCACAATCTGAATCATACATTTTATGCTTTGTTCTGTGCACAGATAGTTTTTTTAGAACTACTTTTACAAGAACAGGATTCCACGTTCCCCTGCTTCACTCCTTGGCAATGGTGGGTTTTTTTTTTACCAGCACAAGATGCTGTGCCAAGAAAAATCTAATGCTCATGAAAGGATTAACTAGATATTATAACAATATCCTTCAATTTACCCACAGAAGAATGGAAATAGTTCCCTTTTGTGTAAAATAGTTTAGAGAGTGTTTCACCTTAACTTTTATGTTCTTGCTGTTTGTAGTCCAGAAATCAGTCTTTGCAGGAAAATCGATAATAATTCATGCATGCACAGCTCACATCAGCTTCCACAGGACATTAGGTTTTGTAATAACGTTACTGAAAATTGGAAAGTTCCTTTTGTAATAGAGTAGAGATAACTACTGCAAATGCTCTTTCATACGTGTTGTGTGAGTTCTATAAGGCCATGTAGTCTATAAAATACAGCTTTATAGGTGCAATGATTTCTACAAGCTTTGCACTGAAAATTTTCCAGCAGCCACTACCAGAAATTAATGAAACATTGGGCCAGCATCAAGGGGTGGGTGTGTGTGTGCATGTGTGTGTGGTACTTTTCATTAATAGATGTGTAAATGGCTTATTTGTTATTTACCTACCGGTCAAATAATCATGGGACAGCCAAGGGAGAGGAGTCTTTAAGGCTGACAGTACAAAGGATGGGAGTTGCACCACCAGGGCCTCTTTAACCCAGTTGAGGAGCACTGGCAGAACACAGAACCCCAAGACTAAGAGCCAAGGGATAAGAAAATCTGGCTGATATTACTGCTAACACTCAGCATTTACATGTGGAGTGCTTTCCATCTGAGGATCTCAGAGCCAAGCAGAGAAGTGTCATTATTCCTGTTTTACAGATAGAGACACCAATGCACAGAGAGGCAAAGTCACAGAACAAGTCATTAGAAAAGAGAAAGCACATCTGCTGATTCCTAGGCCAGTGTGCTATCTAGTAGTACATGGTGCCTGCTTAACGAGAGGAGGTACTTTTACTGGGATGCAGAGCATAGTTTTAAAAAATGCACTTTAATGATCAGTCCCAGTGATTCACAATGAATCATTTTTTCTGATGTTCATAAATGGCGAATTTTCAAAAAGATCCATCTCCCCTCAGCTACTTATTTGCTTTTCAGGTTTCATGCCATAACCAAAAATTAGACTATATTGTTTTTGTGGTTAAAGGGATTGAAGATAAAATACAGAGCCTTTCACCTGTTATATCACCAGTTCAAATCTGGGCCAGACTTGCAGTGACCTGTGATGGGCCAGTTCACTGACTTAGCTTTATTGTGCTGGAAATCTGCACTGCAGGGCTAGTTCCAAAAGTATATAAGGATTGCCACAGCCAGAGCTCAAAGGAAAGAAAGATAAGGCTTCCATCAGTAAAGCAGTGCTTTTCTGCAGTCAGAAACCAAACATCCGAGTTTCCTTAAAGACAAAGAACTAAATTTAAGGTACTCTCCTGACTTTCCACCTTGTGCCTCCCCTAGTCAACATTTATATCACCCAACCACTGGGAAATGAGCTAAAGGCTTCTTTGCATTCCCCTCCAGGAACTCCTGTCACCCAGTTAGACTCGCTGGTGGACTGTGGGCTGGAGACTCCATTCACAGTAGTGAGAGTATGAGTATTTGGTTCAGAGGGTTTTAACCTAATGGCTGCTAGGTCTCATGCAGGGTTCTTCCACTCCATCACATAACGAAAGGTTAATACTATCTGGAGTCTGTTGGTGGCCTGATTGGAATGAGTCATTGCTCTCTGGTCTGTTCTTCATGGACAAGTATCTAAATTAGCAAAGTTGCCACCATGCTTGGCAGTAGCTGACTTCCTAGTTGGCCGTTGGCCGAGAAGCAAAGAATTGCATGGTCAGAGGGACTGAAATATCCTCTTACTTAAATGGGCAGCCCCTTCATGTTAGGGTTGTTGAGGGTCTGTAGAGAAAAGCTTGCAGTGTTGTTTCCCATACAGTTTTGTGGATTTACAGAAGACTTTGTTTCTGGGGCTAAGATTTTCCAAACATGGCTAGTGGTTTTGGATACCTCTGTTTTTGGTGTCCAGTTTGAGACACCTGATAGATGCTTGAGTTTAAGAAAGCCCTAACCACCCACCCCTCTGAAAATCGGTCCCTTTCAAGGTGTCTCAAGTTGGATCCCCCAACAATGGGACACCCCAAATCCCTATTCCCTTTTGAAAATCTTGGCCGTAGATTGACAATCAGGCAGAAGTTGACAGCACTAAATTCACTTATTTTTTAAAAAAGCCTATTCATGAAATCATTTGGTTTTTGATAGGAAATATTTATGTTGCAGAGATTATTATTTCTGTAGTGTAATATTTACACAGTTTTCATGGAAAAGTGAATGCAGGGAGGTATATTTACTTTAGTAATTATGGGTTCCATAGCACTTTTGAAAAAAAAAAAAGGCCCAAAATTATTCAAATAATTATTAAGGCCTAGACATAACTAATGCTGCATCAATGCAGTTTTCTAAGTGCATTTATTCCAGCTCTTTGGTGCATAATAGAGAAATAATGATTGCAAATGCTGTTGATATTCATTAAAATTCTGCAAATGAAAAATGACTCACTCCCTTCCGTAATTGTAGCCCATTGCATAGAAAAGTTGAGAATGCCCTTGTCAGTGAAACTATTAGGTTTGGCAAATGAAGTGAAGGCTCTATCCACCGTGTTCCCACTTGTAGGAAATGTCGTCTTTGTCTGGAAGCAAATTTTCTGACTGCTAAGATGAAAGCCACTTTGCTCATCCTAGCTGGACAAAATGGCTCCAGAAATAACATCTGCATTTGACTGTTAGAATAGAAACATGGAGACAAAGGGTCAGTAATTATGATGATGATTAGAATAGAAGTTAAGTGCTCCATTCAGTTGGGATTCCATTGTGCTGGTTGCTGCATGAACAAAAAATAAGAGAAAGTCCCTGCCCCCAGAGCTCACAGTTTAAATAGTCAAGATAGACAAGGCATGGGAAAAATTTGGTGTTTTTATCCCTTCTTTAGAGATAGAAGAAGAATTCCCTTTGTCTTATCATGGTCCCTAGGAGCCCAAGTGATGGACCAAGAGCCTATTGTGCTAGGTGCTGTACAAACACAGAACAAAGACATGGTCCTTGCCCCAAGTAGCTTACAGACTAAGTATAAGACAAGAGGCAACAGCTGGAAACAGACCAATGGGGGAGTACAAGGTAACAATGAGATAATGTTGGTAAGCATGATAGGCTGTGGTCTTGGCATGCCAGCAGCCTAACTGCTGTCAAGTCTTTTGAGGGGCTCAAGGCAAAGGAGAATTTTGAGGCACAATCTGAAGGAGGAACATGAGGTAGCTTTGCTGATATTACAAGGAGTGGCTCCCAAGCGTAAGGGGCCGCGTGGGAGAAATCAATACAGTGTTTGTTTGAAATTGTAACAAGTCAGCGATGGAAGCCGGCACCACAGACTAATTGGACATGTCAATAATGAATGAGAGATGGTAGGTTAGAACTGGGATAGGCCTGGGAAGGGAAGACAAGCCGCTTATGTTTGATGTGCTAGAGAAGGAGCCAGTGAAGGTGTGCAAAGAGAGGTCAAAGCGACTGGCTAAGGAAATGATCTTTGCAGCAGGATTCTGAATGGATACTATAGAGCAAGACTGCATTTGTCAAAGCCAGAGTGAAGGATGTTGCAGTAATTGAGGCAGGAGATAAGAGACTTAAGTGACTTGCCCCAGGTCACACTGGGAATCGGTGGTAGAGCTGGGAACAGCATCCAGTCCTTTGAAGTCCCAGGCCAGTACCTTAACCACAAGAACATCTGTTCTTGAAGGGCTACTGCTCTACTGTTTACTCATCCCAAACTAGGCACGGAGCTTGGACGGAGCGAAAGGTAAGGAAGTCTCTCAAATGCGTTTCAGACAAATCTGTTGATAAAGTCTGCCTGGGGTTTGTTTGTGTGTTGTTGTCTGCATGAGAGATACAGTACGAGATGCTTTTATGGCACCAGTAGTGCAGGGAATAGCTAGCACCTGAGTACACAGCCTGTCTGTGCCTTGTCAGATGTGACATTACCCATCATTTTGAGAATGAATAGAGAGAAAACAATATCGATCTCGGTGCTGGGCCTAATGTCTATTGCCCTGTGGAAAGTATGATATAGCGGTGGGTGAAACTGACATAATGCAGAAATTTTGCCTGGGTTGGGGTTTCATTATGGAAATTGGATACTTCTCTGAACTATTTAAATCCCACAAACCTGCATAATTGGGCAAGAAATTCATTAAGAACAGACTTCCCCATGAGCTTTCCAGAGCTTTCTCAGTCTAGAGATACCACAAGAATATCCTTATCAGGCTAGTTTGGCTCATTCCAATAAACTTATAGATGGAAAATGGTGCATAGGGGTGCGAAATATATTTTTACACATTCATGAACATTTACAAAAAACTAAGTTCATGTCTGGATCTAGAAATGAGAGATGAGACCAATCTGTGCCATTCAGATGCACAGCCAACCTCCCCTAAAGTCTGAAGTGGTTTTAGAGCTCATGTGACAGCTCTCTCCTACAGAGATGATTCAGAGTCATGAATTTCAGATCCAAATTGGATCCCTTAAGTTCAAGGTGGTTTGGGTCCAATATTCTGGTTCAGACTCATCCTCTAGAGAGGTGACTGGAACCCAAGTTCTGATCCAGATCCAAAGCAGTTTTCAAGGGGAGTCTGTGTCCAGTTATCCTGTGCAAGCCTATCTCTACTAGAAAAGTGTGAAGCTCAATTATGTGTCCGGGGGGTGGGAGCTCTCCCAGCTAGGAAACGATTGAAGGAGTGAGCAGGAAGGATGATATTTCCATTCTGAAGCTATTTTTGAGGTGCGCTGCTCCCCTGAGCCTCGGTTTTTGCAATAATAAAATCTAATCTAATTTCTGATGTATTTAACTGAAATCTCATTTCCAGTTTTGTGTCCTGAAAAGAACAACTGGCTCTGGGGATCCCTGATAAAGCTGCCGAAGTGGCCCCCGGCTTCCATGGGCAGGGAACTAATCAATCCTCTGCCAGGAATTTTCGGTACTATTTGTTGATTGCGGCTCACGTATAATGAAGACAAATCCTGTGCTGGCTAAAGATCAATAATTCAAGGAGGGAAAGAGGTAGAGGGGAGTACAGGACAGAGACAGCAGGAGCATCTGCCAATGAAATCTGTTCCGAAAACAATGAGCTTACAAACAGAGACTGGGACAATTAATGAGAATTACAGAAAATCCTATGGGCACGAGGAAGACCCTGTGAATATAAAATATCCCCCCATCCCTCCAAATTCAGTTCTTCTTAGGAACTCCTTGTGGAGGTATTTAAAGCCTATTAGAATGGCAGGAAGCCAACATTTAATCAGCATGCTAATTCTAGGATGAGATCATATGGACTGGTAGCTGGAGTTCTACCTGCATCTGCTTAAGGCTCAGTTAGCAGAGGGATCTGCTATATAGCAGCACCAGAGGGTTCACAGATCTGCCACAGCGGGACTAAGGCACGACAGAGTTGCTATGAAGCATTGAGGGGTGACGTAGCAGGCCCTAGAGGTGGAATACTAGATTTAGTATGCCATTTGATGGGTTTGACCTGTCCTTTTGACAAGATGGGCAAGTCCAGTGATCTGGTGCACAAACAATATGGGCAATAAGATGGCTTGTATGGGAAGGTAAGCAGGTCCAAGGAACGGAATGACTGTTTTGGGCACACTGGCAGACCCAATAGGCACCCAATGCGAGATACAGACATCTAGCAGAGCTTTCCTGCCTCCAATGAGTGTAAATTAGTTCCTGAGCAGTTATCTCTACCCAGGCTCACCACCGCAATCATTACATGTGCTGTGGGCTTTAATTTTTAACCATACATGTCTGGTTTTTTAAAAATATTAATTGGACATCCTCTTAGATTCTTGTCATAGCATCTTGAATCAGATCAGAGAGTAAATGATAATGAGTGTGACAAGGGGGATGCTAGCCTGCTTGGGCCTCTCCTTCTCCCTACCCCCACCTTTTTTTCTCTTCAATAGCAAGCCCTGAAAGGGTTAAAGTACTGCCTGTGACTCTCCTTTTGCTGAGATGTGAGAAATAAGGGTGTATTGATTTCAGTGCAACGTGCTCTGTATTTTGCTTGCACTGCAAAAGTGATTATTCAACAGAAATACAGTTGCTTTATTTTGTTTCCAATTTAGCTGGTCAAGCAAATTCCAGCATCACCTGCTCCTGGGATATGGAGCAGTCACAAGATTGCCAAACCCCAGCATTCAAAAATCTCAAGTCAGGCTTTTAAAAGTCATGAGATTGGCTTAGAAATCACAAGATCTTTTTAAAACGTGGTATATTTTTGAGTCATGTCATTTTACTTCAGGTTTCGGAGCATTAGGGAGCACTTGGGTCATGTTTTCAAGCTTTTCTCCATAAGCATAAAGGCAAGAAACTGACTTTAAAAAAAAAAAAGAAAGCTGAGATTTCACTGAATCACATGCATCCGGGAGCTGGGGCTTTAAGAAAAACATCAAATATTATGAGATTTGCAATATTTGACATGACAATGGGCAACACTGTAGTTAACTCAGCTGCATAGTCCCCAGGTGCAAAACAGCCTTGTATCTCTATTCCCTTGGGTGAATGCCCCTTCCTTCTTATTGTGACCCATGTACATGGGATGGGGGAGTCTTGCTCCCCCTGAAAAGAATTATAAATGGGCTGGCCACCTCCCAACTACCCCCTATCAAACTATCAAAACAACTCTTCTCTGGTTCAGCCAGACTCCTCCTAGAGACTGGATTTATTAAAATAACAAAGTCAGTCTCAAAGTCCATACTCAGTCTCAAGTCCATACTCACAGACCTTCTTGCTGGGGTCAGCCACACCTTCCCTGCCTGTAGCCTTTTCTCTGAAGACTCAGGCACTACACTTCTGGCATCTACGTACTCCCAGCAGTCTTTGTGATCTCTTCTCTCTGAGCATTTCACCACATCTCATTGCGTCCATCCGTTCCCTTCTCTGCACCTTCCTGCTGTTCTGTATAGGAGAACCAGCTCCTCCATCCCTAGCTGATTCAACACCTCCTCCCAGGTGTGGCAGACAGGGCTAATGGTACAGGGCTGGCCAGCCAAGCCTCTGACCATTAAAAGGGCAAGCCACCCTGTTTCAAGTATTTTAGTATGAACTACAATTTTCTATGTGCTTCAATTAAAGATGGGCCAAACCCAGGACCATTTATTTCCCTCCCTCACCTCGCCCCTCAAGCTCTACAGGTGGGGCATAAAATGGTGGCCAAGTCTATGTAACAGAGAGCTGAGATGGGGGGGACCCTGTGAAAAAGACTGTTCCACAAACCCAATCCTCACCCTTGGCACAGCCTCGCTGCAGGGGAGAGACATGAGAGAGGCCTGACATGTCCCTTCCCCTCTAACTGCCTGTTTGAAAGAGGAATTTGGCAGCCTTGCATCTCTGGGGCATTTAGGAGAAACAAAGGCTTGTCAAATCCAGGCGTGATACGATTATGCTGGATATCTTCTCAGCTACAGCTTCACAAAGGCATTGTCAGATGCAGCCAGCGGTCCGGGCCGTGGGCCTTTCAGGCAAATCGATTCCTAGGCAGCTGAGAGCTACAAGAAGTATTACACTCCTTGTTCTTTACAAGGGAGCAAACTAGAGATTATTTCTGATGGATGTCAGATTTGCATAAACCCCGTAGTTTAGGGGCGTCTGGAGGCTGGCAATGGGATACGTGACTATCAACTCTAGGTCACCTGACGAAACCTAGCATGGTTGATAGTGATTCAGATGGTTACCATCCAGTGTTTGATTGGCTTGCCTATGAGAAGGTGAGCTCAATCCAATTCCTAAGGTAAAAATACCCATATCACAAAAATCACCACTGCTGGTATGTTTTCCATAAACATGTGTGTCAAGTGCATTTTTATGGGACATTGAGGAAAACAAACATCAAAGAACAAATGTAATATCTCCAGGAGAGAGAGAGAGACTGGAGCTTCCCTCTAAGTCTATCTGATCCTTCATCTGTCTCCTGATAGCTGATTCTCCTCACTTTCAGAGCATACTGCAAGACACAAGATTCAGTCATATCCGCCATCTTGGACCTCCGCATAGCCCTGCCCCTATCAGTGTCGGGCAAGGATACTTCTTACTTTGAAAGGTGAAGTGTAAAGAAAACAGACTTTTTTCTCCATACACCACCATTTGGTCGCATTGTTGGCAGCCTCAGCAGAGGGGCCAGCAATTGTCTAGCCATGGAGAACAGATCGCCGCTTTCCCTTCTAGTGAAGGTTGGAGTTGATGCATGTTGAGCAGAGAGCAGTCTGAGGGAAACTCACCTTCCCACTGCTGCAGCTGTTCTGTGGATAGAAAGAACTTTAGTCCCCAGGACTGACTTTCTAACACCTTTAATCAGTGCTAGAGTTACTTAAATAATAATTCTAAATGAATCCGATGGGAAACATTTCCCAAACCTAAAACACCAAAGAACCTGCAGGATTCTCTGAAATGCAAACCCAGGAAGGTGAGTGCTGCCAATTCATTCAGAGAGCAGGCTGGGGAAAGAGGCAGCATTAATTCTATAATGCTGCAAAACGGAGGAGGGAGGCATATAACATTTATGAACAAGGTCCTGTTCCTTTTCTCTTTCTCCTCTTTAATATTGCAGTAGTTTTACCAATTGAAGCAAGAGCTAGGGGCCAGCATCCCATCTGCCTCTGCTGAATGTTAAGCTGACGTATGCAAAATGGGAGCTAGCTGGAAGCCCAGTGGACTTGCATGGGACACAGAGACACAGCAAAGGTACATATGCTGCAGTTCTGATGTTGTTTTACTGCTATTTGTAAAACACCATCTGTGGTGCAGAGACCTCTTCTATGAGGGAGATGCACATTTAACCCAGAAAACTGTCAACTAAAGTGCTATAAAGTTCCCCATAAGTGTCTTCATCACTCTTTGCTTGAGAAAAGCACCTAACAGGATGGAATATTAGTATCAAAAGTGAATGCAGATGCAGTGTGCCAAATTCAGGACTGGTGTATGTGGATGGAAATCTACTGACTTCATCTGTTAACTCCGTTAACATCAAGTGTGTTATTGGCTGTAACTCCACTGACTTTCATGGTGTAAATGGGTATGCCACTGACTTTACTGGAGTGGCACCTGTTTACACCATGGGTGATTTTGGCTCATTGTCTCTTGATTAAATATATATTTTCATGTAAAACAAACATGCAGGGCTATCAGATTCTAAAGACTCCCCCCTCCTACCCAGGGTGCTTGGGAATTAGTCTCTTGAACCTCCTGATAGCTGACTCTCCTCATTTTCAGAGCATGCTGCAAGACACACCTGTATAAACTAGCATCCCCCACATGTCGTAATGACAACCAACTCAGAAGGCAGCAACTGCCTATTACCATAAGAGAGGACCGAAAGGAGAGAGATAGACAGCTCTGCTTTCTTGAGGCATGTGATGGGACTATTGCAGAGAAGCTCTGAGATCCTATGGCAATGAGCACCATGGAAATGCCTATA
The DNA here is from genome assembly GCF_009764565.3 of Dermochelys coriacea. Classification (NCBI taxonomy): domain Eukaryota; kingdom Metazoa; phylum Chordata; order Testudines; family Dermochelyidae; genus Dermochelys; species Dermochelys coriacea. Next base: position 11,322,928 of record NC_050083.1, on the reverse strand, counting down.
AACAAAACAAATGCCATACATTCTCCGGCAACTCCATGTGCAGACTCACTATACAAAAAGAATTCACTGCTTCTTTCAGAGCTGCTTGTTTCCTGCTCCACAGTAAACTTGAGCGCCTCTAAGAATTATCTCCCAAAGGAGAAAGTCCAGGTTCCTTAAGATCTCTGAAGCACTGACTGTAAAATATCTGCTGGACTCAGTGGTGCTGGAACAATTTTTATAGTGGGGGTGCTGCATGCAGAAACCATGTATTTGGGTTGTTATTACTACTCCAAGCAGCACTCCTAGTTCCAGCACCTATGGTTGAGCTTGTATCAGCTGCCGAGGCTGAGTTCAGTAACAAGCATCTGGCGATTGCAATGCTTTTCCTCACCACTAGGAGGGACTTTCAGCTATTGGTGGGCTCAACTGCTGGGAGATGGCAGCACAGGTGCTCTGCAATCACCAGCAGGTGGGCTCATGCCAACCGAGTGACTGATTAGCGATGTCAGCAGTAGGGAACTTGCTGTTTAGTTGCTTTGCACTTGCCTGCGGATTGGGCTTGCTGTTGAGATGAGCATTAATAAAAACAGTTGGAAGGTTTGAGACATTTGCCTCTCATAAGCAGGTGGGGTTTACTCTTCACAGCAGTGGGGAGCTCTTGGGCACGGGTGCAATAACATGACGAAAGTTGGGAAGAGGAAGGAACAAGAATGGAAATGCATGAGATCTGCAACCGCACCGAGGGAGAGATCAACAGGAGAGGAACAGTTGTGGGGACTAAGGCAGGACTAAATATTATCTAGATCATCCCTGACAGGTATTTGTCTAACCTGTCCTTAAAAACCTCCAATGATGGAGATTCCACAACCTCCCTGAGCAATTTATTCCAGTGCTTTAACCACCTTGATAGTTAGGAAGTTTTTCCTAATGTCCAACCTAAACCTCCCTTGCTGCAATTTAAAACCATTGGTTCTTATCCTATCCTCAGAGATTAAGGAGAACAATTTTTCTCCCTCCTCCTTGTAACAAGCTTTTCATGTGCTTGTACATGTACATCAGGTCCCCTCTCCGTCTTCTCTTCTCCAGACTAAACAAGCCCAGTTTTTTCACTCTTCCCTCATTGGTCACTTTTCTAGATCTTTAATCATTTTTGTTGCTCTTCTCTGGACTTTCTCCACATTTGTCCACATCTTTCCTGAAATGTGGCTCCCAGAACTGGACACAATACTCCAATCATCCAACATTAGAGGTCACTGTGTTAGCCAGAACGAGCTGGAAATGAAATTAACATCTTGGGAGCAGTGGAACGTGGTGGAATGAGTGAAAGAGGGATCTGGCATGGATATGAGGAGCAGGCTGGAGACAGTAACCTGGGAGCTGGCTGTAAAGGGATGGCTAGGTAGTAGCAGGGACAGATGGCTGGCCACACACAGCGGAGGCTGTAGAACTGGGGGAAGAGGCTTGCCAAGAGCACGGAGGCAGCATGGGGCTTGAAGAGGCTCAGGGTATTTAATCAATGGCGCTACTGCTGGAGGAAAGAACAGAATGAGCAGTGGGGCAACGGCAGCTGAAAGAGAACAGAGGAAGAGGTGATGGCTCGTGCACAGAGAAGCTCTCCGCACTGCTCACTTGCCATGGGTTTCCTTCTCCCACTCTGGCCCTCACAGCTTCTTCCATGCTGCCCCGTATGCCTGGAATGTCTTCCCTGTCATGGGGGATTGGTTCCCCCTGCTAGCAAAACCCTTAAGCACATGCTCAGCTCTAAAGCAGGGGGAACAGGTTCAGTGAAGCCAAGGGCACTACACTCAGCCTTAAAGTTGAGCATGTTTACGTGCTTTTTTGGATTAGGGCACAGGCACCTACCATTTCTATCCTCACCCGCTCCATCAACCTCACTTCTTCTGTGGGACCCACAAACATTAACCCTTGCCAGTACAAATGCTGCCATCGCTTGTTATTAAAATGTATACAAATGGACACTGAGTATGCACCATCCCGTGTCTCTCCCAGGTTGAGTTTTTCACGCTCTGATCTTTGACCCTCCATTTATACTGCACTCTCCACAGGGCAAGGACCTTATTTCTTCTTATTTCTTCTGTGCAGCATGAAGCAAACCAGCAGCGCTTAACCAATACTAACAAATTGCAATAATTATCACTAACTGTAAATAGACTCCATTTGCTCCTTTGGAAGTCACAATTATGTAAGGCCTGGAGGCTAAGGTGAAAAATACTCCACAAAGCTGACTTGCAAAGCACAGAGAAAGAAACCCAATACACACAAACATCCGTTGTTATTTATTGTTCTGTATTACGCTAGCAGCTAAACACCCCAGTTTAGATCAGGGTCTCTGTACATAGTCCCTGCCCTAAACATCTTACAGCTAGACTAGACAGAAAAAGAGTGGGAGAAAGGATGGATTCATACCCCTCTTTTCAACGTGGGGAGCTGAGACTCAGAGAGATTAAGACCTATCTCAAGGTTATAAAAGGAGTGTGTGTCAGAACCAGGGATTAAACGGAGATCTCCTGAGTTCGAGTCGAGTATCTTAACTAAAAGACCATCCTCCTTCTCAAGCATACGGTGAAAGAACAGTAATTGTCTAAACAAAAGATGGCATTTGCTTTTCTGTGCTCTGCACCTTTCCATGCAGAGAAGTCTCTTTGTCTGCTATGGGGGCTACCTGGGAAGCAGCTGCCATTTTGGGCATTGGGCCAGCTCCAGAATGTTGCAGAGTGAGCCACACACTGTGCTCTCTCTGTTGTGCAGACTTTAGACTTGTTTTTTTAAAATCCAAACCAAAAGTCGCCGGGCCTGAAAATGAAAGCTTTCCCTTTTTGTATATTGAAAAACATAGCAATGCCAACCTCTTTATTTGATTCTTAAGTTCAGACCCAGGTACTGCCATTTGAACTGGAAATGCATTCTGGGTACTTACATGTAAACGAGCATACTATGAAACATTACAAACTGCAGCAGGGTTAAACCAGGCCAGAAAAGTTGCAGCCTTTGGCACATTAATGTCCTGATAACCAATTTGGCACACCCTGGACCTATATCCTTCATCAAAAGCTGACTATATGCAATCAGGTGATAGTGGTGCTCAGGGAAGGATTATTTCTAATATCTTAAAAACTATTTCCAGACCACAGCCTCTTCTTTGCATACTTTGACCTGGACCATCATTCTGACTGTGCATGAATGAATTACTACAATACCCTCCATAGTGTGCTGCCCACGATGGAGTTCACACCAAACTAGCCCAGAATGCAGCAGTGTGATTGCTTCTGGGGGTGGGCAAAAGGGGTTGACACACACACTCCTTTGTTGCCTGCATTGCCTTGTGACATTGAGTGTTAGGGCAAAATTTCATCAGCTCCTGAGGAGCACCCATCATTTAGTGAGTGACTCAGTTTGCATGAGCAGAACATACAAGTTGTGCATGTGGCTTAGTAGAGTGCACACACAAATCCCGTTTTCTGCATGCACCTTGGTGTTCGGTTACCAGTGCTGTAGGGGGAGTGTCAGAAAATGGCTATATAGATGTTCAAAGGGGCATTTTGTAGTGCACCACTATATACAAATGCCCTGAAAGATAGATAGAGTCCTTTGGCTCAGTCATGGATTCGTGTCCATATGACTTTAATCCTTAGCTTGACAAGTGTTTTAATCCACAGAACATAAATTCCTTTTTGTGATAATCCTTCGCATGCACGGAGATGTGGACAGATGCTCTGAGCTCTCAGAGATCGAATGGGAATACACAGGAGGTGCTGGCAGCACCGTAATATTTACACAAATGTTTCCTGTTCTCTTTGGTTTGCTTCATCTCCTGACATTCCCTTCAAGTTTTCTGAGGTTGTTCCTCTACCTGCTGAGTCTCCTCTCAAAATGTTTGAATTGCTGCAGAAAGTCTGCTCCAAACTTTTTTTTGGTCTGCCAGGGAGACCCTGGACTCTTTTCCAGCAACTCTGAGACCTTCATCTTATGAAACAATGGAGAGTGTTTTTTCCTCATTTGGATAAGAATACTTGCCTATGCGTCATCTTTCTTCAGAGGTGCAATCATACAAGAATGGTTGGGGTAATCTGGAGTCCCATAGTCAAAACAAGGAGGGCATCAACAGAAAGTCTCCCTCAACTTTGTGGGAGGGGGGGGACAGATAGCAGTGGTTTGAATATTGGCCTGTTAAACCCAGGGTTGTGAGTTCAATCCTTGAGGGGGCCATTTAGGGATCTGGGGCACAAATTGGGGATTGGTCCTGCTTTGAGCAGGGGGTTGGACTAGATGAGCTCCTGAGGTCCCTCCCAACCCTGATATTCTATGAACTTCCTTCTCCAATGATGTTGCATCTATGCCTTTCTGTAATTCAAATTTGTATTAACATTACAACATTTACAACAACATTACAACCATTGATGCTATTCAGGAAAGCAGACTTTGACTCCCTCAGGGAACAGATGGCCAGGATCCCCTGGGGGACTAACATGAAAGGGAAGGGAGTCCAGGAGAGCTGGCTGTATTTCAAGGAATCCCTGTTGAGGTTACAGGGACAAACCATCCCGATGAGTCGAAAGAATAGTAAATATGGCAGGCGACCAGCTTGGCTTAATGGTGAAATCCTAGCGGATCTTAAACATAAAAAAGAAGCTTACAAGAAGTGGAAGGTTGGACATATGACCAGGGAAGAGTATAAAAATATTGCTCGGGCATGTAGGAAAGATATCAGGAGGGCCAAATCGCACCTGGAGCTGCAGCTAGCAAGAGATGTCAAGAGTAACAAGAAGGGTTTCTTCAGGTATGTTGGCAACAAGAAGAAAGCCAAGGAAAGTGTGGGCCCCTTACTGAATGAGGGAGGCAAGCTAGTGACAGAGGATGTGGAAAAAGCTAATGTACTCAATGCTTTTTTTGCCTCTGTTTTCACTAACAAGGTCAGCTCCCAGACTGCTGTGCTGGGCAACACAAAACGGGGAAGAGATGGCCAGCCCTCTGTAGAGATAGAGGTGGTTAGGGACTATTTAGAAAAGCTGGACGTGCACAAGTCCATGGGGCCGGACGAATTGCATCCGAGAGTGCTGAAGGAATTGGCGGCTGTGATTGCAGAGCCCTTGGCCATTATCTTTGAAAACTCGTGGCGAACGGGGGAAGTCCCGGATGACTGGAAAAAGGCTAATGTAGTGCCCATCTTTAAAAAAGGGAAGAAGGAGGATCCTGGGAACTACAGGCCGGTCAGCCTCACCTCAGTCCCTGGAAAAATCATGGAGCAGGTCCTCAAAGAATCAATCCTGAAGCACTTAGAGGAGAGGAAAGTGATCAGGAACAGTCAGCATGGATTCACCAAGGGAAGGTCATGCCTGACTAATCTAATCGCCTTTTATGATGAGATTACTGGTTCTGTGGATGAAGGGAAAGCAGTGGATGTATTGTTTCTTGACTTTAGCAAAGCTTTTGACACGGTCTCCCACAGCATTCTTGTCAGCAAGTTAAGGAAGTATGGGCTGGATGAATGCACTATAAGGTGGGTAGAAAGCTGGCTAGATTGTCGGGCTCAACGGGTAGTGATCAATGGCTCCATGTCTAGTTGGCAGCCGGTGTCAAGTGGAGTGCCCCAGGGGTCGGTCCTGGGGCCCGTTTTGTTCAATATCTTCATAAATGATCTGGAGGATGGTGTGGATTGCACTCTCAGCAAATTTGCGGATGATACTAAACTGGGAGGAGTGGTAGATACGCTGGAGGGGAGGGATAGGATACAGAAGGACCTAGACAAATTGGAGGATTGGGCCAAAAGAAATCTAATGAGGTTCAATAAGGATAAATGCAGGGTCCTGCACTTAGGATGGAAGAATCCAATGCACCGCTACAGACTAGGGACCGAATGGCTCGGCAGCAGTTCTGCGGAAAAGGACCTAGGGGTGACAGTGGACGAGAAGCTGGATATGAGTCAGCAGTGTGCCCTTGTTGCCAAGAAGGCCAATGGCATTTTGGGATGTATAAGTAGGGGCATAGCGAGCAGATCGAGGGACGTGATCGTTCCCCTCTATTCGACACTGGTGAGGCCTCATCTGGAGTACTGTGTCCAGTTTTGGGCCCCACACTACAGGAAGGATGTGGATAAATTGGAAAGAGTACAGCGAAGGGCAACAAAAATGATTAGGGGTCTAGAGCACATGACTTATGAGGAGAGGCTGAGGGAGCTGGGATTGTTTAGTCTGCAGAAGAGAAGAATGAGGGGGGATTTGATAGCTGCTTTCAACTACCTGAAAGGGGGTTTCAAAGAGGATGGCTCTAGACTGTTCTCAATGGTAGCAGATGACAGAACGAGGAGTAATGGTCTCAAGTTGCAATGGGGGAGGTTTAGATTGGATATTAGGAAAAACTTTTTCACTAAGAGGGTGGTGAAACACTGGAATGCGTTACCTAGGGAGGTGGTAGAATCTCCTTCCTTAGAGGTTTTTAAGGTCAGGCTTGACAAAGCCCTGGCTGGGATGATTTAACTGGGACTTGGTCCTGCTTTGAGCAGGGGGTTGGACTAGATGACCTTCTGGGGTCCCTTCCAACCCTGATATTCTATGATTCTATGATTCTATGATTCTATTGATCAGGGTAGAGATTTCCTTCTGAGATTTATGGGGCCAGGCTGGGAATATTCTAAAACAACTCTTTTCACAGTATTCACTGCATTTCTGCTCCCAGCTGGAACCAGAATGTGTAGAAGCATTTGAAAACAAAAGACAAGTTTTTAAATCACAAAACTAACTCAGCTTTTTTCAAGGCTGCAAAAGGGTTGGAGCTCATATTTGATTCAACTCTTATTCCGTTCAGACCTGGTATGCTCTAATCCTAGAAAACTTGTGGATAACATTCACTGTTTAACCCACTCTGTTCTGTCGGGCCTTTCTTATTCAGAATGGCCCAAATCTTGAAGGCCTAAGCCATCTTTGACATCAACAGACCTCCCCTGGATTGCAACCGGAGTTTTGCTCAAGTAAGGACTGAATAACAGCTAAGAAAGGACCCCAGGATTTGACCCAGTGATGCAGGAGTTAATGGCTTTATATTTTAATATCTTGGTATTTGTCAGTTCTCTGCCATGGCTTTGACATGGCTAATGTTTCTGGGGCTTCTCCAGATGTTGAGCTGTGATGATTTTGCTCTGCCTTCTCTCCTGCCAGCATCTCCTGTTCTCTCAAAGCCAGATTCTGTCAAATTTCACCTGATCATCCCATGCTGTGGAAGCCAGAGCAAAGCCATGCAAGCTCAAAAACAATTGGTTTCTTTCAAAGGTTGCTGCTCCTCCCACACATGAGTAGAGTTCTTTTTGCTTTAACTTTCCTTGCATTGAATTTCTGAACAGCTGCAGTCTCTATGGCACTGCACCAGCATGCAGATGTTCACTGAATGGACCACAGCCAGGAAAAAAGGGAGGACAGCACAGAAATGCACTGTGTTTGCTTAGGCCTATGCTCTGACCTCCCAGGGCTCTGCTGTTCAGCGATATAAAAGGACAACTACAACACATATGTCCTTCCTCTTTATTTCTGCTTGACTTACTCGCCCTAGATTTAAAACTTCCGATACTTCTGGACTTACTGCTGTAAAACCTGTTCCTTATGTATCATACCCTTCACCGGCATGGAACAGATGACGAACAACTTTCCAGTCAAAGCTTTATCATCAGAATTAACTAGCAGTGCTCCAGAATAGAATGATTGGGTTTGTGCAGTTGTCTGTGCACTCCTCCACCTCTCAAATATCTACTTAGCCCTGTAGGGTGCTGCTAGGTGCAGATACATCACAACCATGCCAATCAAACTTCTTTTCCAGGATCTAAGTGAGCCAATCAATCTAAAATCCTCTTTCTCATTGTTTTGTGGAATAAAACCCTGAACTTTCAAGCATGAAGCTGAAGAATGAAAGTCAAACAGGCTCAATATGGATTTATTTCCTCTAATACAATCAATCAGGGATTAGAGCTTTGTCCTTTTTTTTTTTAAGATGCCTTCAGCCAAGTTTGGCGTTGAAGAGATTCGTCATTTTTATATATTTTACTGGCTTCACGTGTCTCAGCAACCCATTTGAAGGACCCAGACAGGCATATGCTGCATATGCCTCCGTGCACCATTCCTACAGGTAAAGTTTTCTTATAGCCACTGGCAGGTGTGGCTTGTTCTTCATCAGACCTTTCAGTCTGGCACTGTTAGATCTTTGCTGTGTTCGTGATTGTAAGGTGCATAATGGCATGCCCCAGGGGGTTATGCGTGCTCTGTGGGCAGGGTGGATCAATCTGTACATGCAGTGTGGAGGCATTTCAGATAGCTGATTGTCAGAAGGATGGACGCACCTATCTGCTAATCTGGTATAGTTACAACACCAGGGTTACCGATCTGGCGCTCCAAGCCAGGGCATCCTCTGCGACCAGTGAAGAAAGCATGGAAACCTTCAAGCAGTTTATTTCTCCATCTGCCTTGTTAATGTGTTATGCTGGCCCCTAAAAATAAACACAGTAAATACCTGGACATGCTAACCTCTCTGTAATCAGACTGATAGCAGCTATAGGTCTCATGATAGAGGTAGCCTCCTTATATAGAATTCGATTACCACCTACTCCTAGGATGTGGGAAATGTTACTAAAGCCCCGCTTGGATGTCCCTGCCTTTTTTAGTCATCAAATTGTATGGATTTAAGTCCACAAAAGTGACATTTCTAGCACTAGCTAAAGGTACTGCTCAGGTGCAGTACAGGTTGGAGGTGTGGAAGTTTCCCACATATGTAACTCAACCTGGACTTGCATTGACTCCTGCAACTCCAGCCCTGGTGCTCTAGCAGCTCTGCAAAGGCATATCTGTTTTGACCTGCAACAACTCCTGTTATTCTAGTTCTGAGCTACCATACCATTTTACCAAAGCAGCTTAATCTCCCCACCTGCAAATCACCTGCTACACCAGGCCTGACCCTCCTCTGATCAGAGATTGGCAGGGGAATCAACCTGTTTAATTGTTTCTATCAATACTGGGCAGCTTTGGGATGAGCGGTATGGAAAATAATCTGCTCTTGCTTGCTCTGGACAGTCTTCGAAACAGGCTCTTCTTTCCTGTATAGGGAAGTTCTAAGACTAGCCTCGTGAAAGCTGGTGTAGCTCTCTTTGCACTGAGCATCGCTTGAGCTTGGTAGCGCATAGTGCACAGGTGGGATCTAGACCAAGTTGTATTGGCAGCCCATCAACTCAGCAGCAGAATGGATCCTAATCTGGTCCTGTTCTCACTGGGCAGCCCTTGAAATAGGCATTGTGAAAGGGTGGCAAGATCCGGTTGGTGCTGGACAGTTCTTGGGCTCAGCTGTTCAATGGCTGAGCCACAAGTGCACTGTTTAGTTCTTGAGACAGACATAATTGTGGTTGGCACTGGGCAGCTTTTGAGACGGGCAATGTGAAAACTGCACCAAAGTCCTGGTTGCAATGGGAAGTTCTGATGTTTGGCAATCTGAAAGCTGAGATGCAATATATAAAGAATGATTAAGTTTCTCCCTGTTTATTGAACCAAGCAATGTTCAATATAAAACCTTACTGATCGTGGTCTTTACAGAGTGGGTTTATTTGCACCATCTCAGGAGTCTTCAGTGGCTTTTGCATTTCTATTTCATAATGATAAATTACCTAAAATCACTCCTCACTGAACAGATTCCGTTGGCTTTGGCTCCTGCTAGGATCTTTCATTTTGTGTTGAAAATTGTAGTTGAAAATTTCCTTGAGCTGTTGATATGTCAGAATAGAGTTTATTATCACTCGCCGCCCCAGCGTATGGAGCTGTGTGAAAGGTTTTGTAAATAATATGACACGGGTAGGAATTCATTTGATGCTGTGATAGGTGGTGAATATTCCTAGCCAGGCAGGCAGGGTGAAATGAACTAGTGGGGAGTCTTCTGGGGAGACACAATCTTGTTCTGTAATAGGGCTATGTTAATTAGTAATTTTAGTATACGAAATAAGATTTCAGTGGCTGGCTTAAAGGTAAATGAGAATCAGGTCCAACTCCATCCGCACAGGGAGTTAATCTGCATTAAATTCACAAACTACCTTTTTTGGAATGAACTTTCCTGTATACACAAGTCCTAAATGTTTTCAGGGTCGGGGCCTTTACCTTTCTGAATTAGATTGTGAACAGGTCCGGATTTCTGCAAATCTAAATTGCTGAATATATAGGATGAGACAAACTTCAGTGGAGGGTTTGTTTCTAAATTATTATTTCAGCTCTTGGATATTCATTATTTTTGCTACATATCTTTTGGATCATTCCTCCTGAGCAGCTAGTTGGTCTCATTTATCTTTTACAGGTGAATATTTGGCATGATTTTGTTCTGGAGTCTTTCCTTCACCCCCCCACCACCACCCCTTCTATATTTCAACCTCTTGGTCTCCTGCTACTTTTTTGGGGCTTCAACAATCATTTATATGCAGACAATGATTTATGAATGATTTATCCCTCCTTCCTGAGCTTTGGAAGTTTCCTTGTCAGTTTATTTCTTACAGCCCAGTTTCTAACTGGATGATGCTAATTGTTTACTATTCAATCCAGCCAAGGTGGAAATTTTATTTTTAAGTCCTGTCACTCTAGGACTTTCTTTTTTGAGATAAACTTGTCTCTAATGACTCCTTTTCCTGAGCTATAGAATCTGGGTGTTATTTTCTGCTCTACATTGTTATTTCTCTCATGTATTAACTCTTGTTAAGATCTCACACTTCTATGTATTAGACATTTTTCAGGAGTTGTTCTTATTTCACTACCACCACAGAGCCCCTGATGCATGCTTTGGCTCTTTCTCATCTTGACTTTTGCAGTCGACTTCCGGCTGTTGTCCCTGTTGCTCTGTTATCTAACACTGCCTTTCATACAGAGCTAGCTCTGTGAGAGTGGATGTGTCTGATTCCCGTCTGTTTCAGTAAGCCTTTCTTGGGGGTTGATGGGCTTGGTTCCCAAAGGTTTGTTCAAACCTTTCTTTGGGGGGGGACAATGAGTTTACGCTCCTTTGAGTTTCATGTTTATACTCATCCAAAAACTAAAAGAGGAACTTAGCTCAAACTGCCTGGTTTCACCGAAAATTCAAGCTTAACGTTTGTTCTTCATGTGTGTTCATGCTAGTGCCACTCAAACGATTCCCTCAAGTAAGCATGAAATTTAGCTGTAAATTTGCTTCGGGATTTAAACAAATATTTGTAGACAATTTTCCCACTATGCACTCACCTCTTGTTATTATTATGTTTTACTAATATAGCACCAATCTGTAACTGTGCATGCCATTTTACAGACAGATACAATGACAGGTCTCTTCCCTGAGGATCCTGCAATCTAGATTAGGCAGAAAAGGATGAGAATAAACAAGGGGGAAGTATTAAAGGACACTGGTTGCAACAGTGAAAGATCATGAGATGAGCTTAGTGTTATGTACACATCTTGTTAGTTCTGGTGTTCAGAACAAAGGCTGGGAAAGATATTAGTGATGAAAAGCTGACGAAAAGAAACGAGTCTCCAGGAGGAGTTTGAAGGAGGAGAATGAGGTCTCCTGGAACCAAACAATATTGCCTAGTTCACTGAAAGGTTTACAGACATCTGCAAGCCTGGCTCACTTTCAGATTCATTAGGAAGCCCCAAATCACTCGAATTGCACCTGAGTTCAGGATGGGAAGTCATATACAGCTCTATATAGAGCCATGAGGTTTGGTTACTTGTTCTTGTTTTTCTAACATGAACCTTCCTCTTGGGCTTTTGCACTAATTGCCTTTCTCTTTTCACATTTGATTCGGTTTTTTTTTTAAATCTGGCATGGAAGGGTCTTTATGTAAAAGGGCAACTTCTCTTTTGGAGGCACCAATTGTGCCCATAAAATTTGTTTCTCATATCTACACCTGCAATTCAATGATCGGTGCAAATCAGGTCATCGGAGGCACAGACACTCAGATCTGTTCCTGCAGGTGCAAAGAATGAAGGCACATGTTTTGCTGTCACAAATTACACCATCAAAATGCAGGTTGGGATTGCGCCCAAATGCAAACACACCAATAGAAGGCAATTCATTTTATTATCCCAACTAAGTGTTCTGCCTGGAGGCAGTTTAGCTTAATAGATAGATAACTTGGCAGGGACTCAAGAGACCTGGTTATATTCATGGCTTGGCCACTGGTCTGCTGGGTGACCTTGGGAAAATCACGTCACTGCTCCGTGCCTCAGTTTCCCCCTCCGTAAAATGAGGCGAAAGATACTTTGCTGACTTGCTTTGAAAAGCCCTTTAATGATAAAAAGCGTTATATCGGAGCTAAGCATTAGTATTGTTGCTCAGCTCCTCAGGCTTCACTGTACTGATTTGTCCTTGGTGTCTGTGTTGTTACCATTTTCAAATTCTAAACGTGGGCCCTTTTCGCGTGTGTGTTTTCCAGTCTGGTAATGTCTCTCTCTCTCTAGACATTCGTGCCGCTGTCTCATTAGCTCATTTCAAATCTAAGCTTCAATCTTTTATATATTTTTTCAAGTTACCACCTTGTCTAATTTCCTTTTATTCTTGCTTTATGTGCTTATCCATGTGTGGTGTGAGTGGCTCCTTTTTTCCACTCTGCATGGGGCTTTGACTTTGGTGAAAAGTACTGTGTTAAATCTCCAATAAAGTACATGTAAACTATTCATGTCACACGCAGCACGAGGGAGAAGAGTGCATTATGCTAATGGTCAGCGTAGGCTCCCTTTAAAACTATATACATCCAGAGGGCACCTTCTTTACATGACATCCAGCCAACACAGAATTCTGAAAGGAATAAGGAGGGCTACAAAGGTAAGGTACCTGCTGTTGGTCCCTATAGACTGGGGCTTTCAGAAAGAACAAATGTCATAAGGAGACAAGGGGACAGATTTTTTTCCAGGTTTATGCTGGCTCCTGCTGGCATAAACCTAGGGGCAGATCCCTGCTGTCAGAAAGTCCATTGGATGAAGGGGGTTATGGTAGGAGATGTGGCCTAGGGGTAGCCTCCAATGCCAGAGCTTTGATGGCACCCTGGATAGATGCACACTTAGGGTATGTGTATCCTGCAATGAAACATCTGTGGCTGGCCCGTGTCACCTGACTTGGGCTTGCAAGGCTCGGGCTGCAGGGCTGTTTAATTCTGCTGTAGCTGTTCAGGTGTGGGATGGAACCTATGCTCTGGCACCTTCCCCTCTTGCAGGGTCCCAGAGCCCAGGCTCTAGCCCGAGTGGGAACATATACACTGCTATTTTTAGCCCCATAGCATAAGCCCCATGAATCCAGTCTCTGAGACTTGCTGCCAGGGGTGGTTCTTTTTGCAGCGTAGATGTACCCTGAGACACTGATCCTTGCAGCCAGCTCCATGTGTGCACAAGTTTGCTTGCAGAAATTTTCACTGCACATTGCAGAATATTCTCCAAAACCACCTTTCAAATGCATACTCATTAATATTTATATCTGATACCTGATTCTAAGAGTTACACAGATGCAATCAGGGAAAGGAACATGCCCTGTGACTTGTGCATTCAATCAAAACAGCTCAAATGTTGAGTAACACACTCACAACAGACATGCCTTATAGTGATAGGCTCAAGCAGCTCAGCCTGTTCAGTTTAACAAGCAGAGACGGTTAAGTGGGGACTTGATCACAGTCTATAAGTATCTACATGGAGAACAAAAATGTGCTAATAGAGGGCTCTGCAATATAGCAGACAAAGATATAATGAGATCCAATGGCTGGAATTAGAGGTTAGACAAATTCAGACTAGAAATAAGGGACATATTTTTAATAGTGAAGGTAATTAATTATTAGGAAATTTACTAAGGATTATGGTGGATTCTCCATCACTGGCAATTTTTCAATCAAGATGGCACATTTTTCTAAAAAACATCTGCTCTAGTTCTAACAGGAATTAATTCAGGGAAGTCCTATAGCCCCTGTGTTGTAAATGAGGTCAGAGTATAGGATCACAAAGGTCCCTTCTGGCTTTATAATCTATGAGCCCCTCAGAAATGACCAAGGCTTGCTTGCAGAAGTGATTGTTCGGTGGCTAGTTTTGAACAATGGCTACGTTTAAAAAAAAATCACAGTCTGTGGGTGCAAACAGAAAAAGAGACAAAGTTCGTCAGTGAAATGAATCATTCTTGCTTCTTCTGACCTTTTCCTGGCATGAGCAAATGGTGCATAGTTCCATCCAGCAGCTTCTGAGCTTTGCAACTTCTTTCTGTGATAGTCATGCATACAATATCTTATTACATTTGATATTAATAGCAGTGCAGTGCTCATCTATTGAAAATCCATATGGCCTGTATAATATTTACAGTATGACAAAGTAATGAGTCACAGAGACAGCCCGCAATAGTGCATTTCCAGCACTTTGCTCAAAGTGAATGCAGGAGGGTATTGATGTAATTTGTACATCTCGACCAAGGTGGGATTTTGAGTAGCTGGGTTTGTGGATCGCCTGCGGGAGGGGACAGTTTGGACGGGGGTATAGGTTGGGAAGGTGAAGGTGCATTGTGTGGTTGTGAACACTGTGAAAGCACCCATAGGCTCATTCGTGTACCTTCCTGCATGTGAGTAAGGGCACATGGAGCCCTTTTACTTTCCTGCATGGGCCACCCACTTCACTGGAGCCTGTGCGGGGAACGGGGGGAGAAAGCAGCAATGGCCAGCGTGCTGGTGGGTGGGAAGTGGGATGGCAGGGTGGGGTGTGGGCTGAGCATTAACTGAGCACTGCCCTAGAACTGGCACTGAGGGGGAAGCACCAGCTTCTGACTCTCAAAGAGCTTAGCATCTATGAAGGCAAGACAGATGGACAGTGAAGGGTGAGGGCAAAGAACCCTGGCCCAGGTGGCCATTAGCTGCAACAGGGGGGCACAGAGGATGGGTGACAGAAAGGCGAGGTGACAACGAGGGCCTTAGTGAGAATGTCGAGAGTAGAGAGAGAGAGAGAAAAGGATGTGTGGGGCACAGATGGAGGAGAAGGCGTCAAAGAGGACTGACAGGTGCTGGGCCTCAGTGACTGTGAGGAAGTCGCGGTTGTGAACAGTTGACAGAGAGTCGGGGGAGTGGAGTGGGCCCGGGAGGAAAATTCAGGAGTCCAGCACTTTTGTGCTATGAGGGGGTCAAGGCTAATCTCTCTGGGCCCCAGGGGTCAAAGCAAGGAGTGTAGCCAACTCCTCATGACCCCGGAGTATGTGCTGTGGGGGACCTCGACTGCTCCTTTTTAAAGCAGTGCACAGAAGTCCTGTCTCTGAGGCTACATCTACACAAGGAGCTAGAGGTGTGATTCCCAGCTCATGGAGACATACCTGTGCTAGCTCTCATTGTGATAATGTACTAAAAATAGTTCTCTAGCTGCGTGGGCAATGATGAGCAGTGGCATGAGCCACCCATGCGATTACCAACACATCTGGACCCTGTGATATGTACTTGGCATGGCTATCCCATGCCGATGCTTGTCACTGCCCAGGCTAATGTGGCTACACTGTTATTAGCATGCTAATGTGATGAGAGCTAGCATGAGTATATGTAGGTGATCTGGGAATCCCACACCTAACTCGTAGTATAGGCACACCCTCCGTGCCCTGAGCCCACACTCATTCCTCCCCCTTTGCAATCTATATCTCAGCACAACAGGGTAACTTTTCCCCTTCCAGCCAGACAAAGCCGACGAAGACACTGAGCTCCACTATAGTTAGCCAGGGGGCTGCGATGGCTGTTCATTTTCGCTTTCTCACTGTTTCAGATGAGGATGGGTTTCTGTGGCCGTGCAGTGCGGCTGCCAAAGGGGGGTAGAAAGCTGCCAGTGCCTGCTCACGTCCTCCTCTCATTTCCAGCCAGAAGATTTCTTGTAATGATGGGAACTTATCAGCCTGAAAAACTTTCCACAGAGTGTATTTCTTGGGGAACAGAGTGGAAATGGGATCTCCTCCTCCGGGACGTGATGGCCTTTTCCAGGGGACAGTTTAATCTTTTAGAGACAGATGAATACGAGACTCAATAATCCTGTAATACCGGCAGAAAATGAGGGGAGGTGGAAAGAATTTCAATAAAAGAGCTGGCGGAAGAGACTCCTCAGTGGTTGCAACATCCCTTTAGAGTCTCTTAATAAGGCATAGGGGGTGGAATTAACCCAGGGCAGAGGACTACCAACAAAGCAACTTAAGTCTCATGGGGACTGTGATCTCAGGGACTTAGGCAAAGGAATTCTATTGCTGCTTTAAAAAGAAACAGCAGGTGACCTCTCTTTCCCCCCACCACCAAAGCACATGCTTAAGGGCCCTGTGTACTTGGCCACTCTCCCCTCACCTTGACTCCTTGGGTCCAGAACCATTTGTCACAGCCCCTCGTAACTCTCGAGCACCAGATTCCTGTCCTGATCTTTTCTTTTAGACTGCTTCTGCCCCTGCCCCGTTCTCTGTCACTGTTGACAATAGTGCCATCCTCCTCATCACTGGTGTGCTTAAGTGGGAGCTAAGTTGTGCATAGGGCATTGTGCTGGCTCTCTGCCTAGGGATGAATTTCAGAGACTAAACAGGCATTGAGGAGGAGAAAGTGGGGTGTGTGTGAGGGAATGTTGCCCATTGGGTGAAGAAAAAGCCTGCGAGCCAAGATTACTGGGTTCTATTCCTGGCTCATCTATTAACATGCTGTGTGTCCTTGGCCAAGTCACCTCATCTCTCTGAGCCTCAGTTTAGCCATCTGTGAAATGCGGATAATTATACCTGCAAGGTGTTTTGGGGGAAGGAGCATGGGTCCTTCTGAGTATCTCCATCTCTCTGCTTGGGACAATATATAAATTTTCATCCTACCCATATGTGGAGCAGAAGCTCTGGGCTTTTCATGTCCTTTCAATATCTGCATTAAGTGTCCATTAGTTTGGGGATCTAAGCTCACAGCCCCACAACAACTGACTTCAGTAACTAATAGGGGTGAGGCACTGAAAACCTGTGGGGCTGTACAGCATCGCCAACTGTTTTTCATCCTAAGGTAATGCACAGCTCATCTTCCCTAAGTTGCTTTCTAGATTCATAGATTCATAGATACTAAGGTCAGAAGGGACCATTCTGATCATCTAGTCCGACCTCCTGCACAGCGCAGGCCACAGAATCTCACCCACCCACTCCTATAAAAAAACTCACCTATGTCTGAGCTATTGAAGCCCTTAAATCATGGTTTAAAGACTTCAAGGAGCAGAGAAGCCTCCCTTAAGTCAACCATGCCCCATGCTACAGAGGAAGGCGAAAAACCTCCAGGGCCTCTCCAATCTGCCCTGGAGGAAAATTCCTTCCCAACCCCAAATATGGCAATCAGCTAAACCCTGAGCATATGGGCAAGATTCACCAGCCAGATACTACAGAAAATTCTTTCCTGGGTAACTCAGATCCCATCCATCTAATATCCCATCTCAGGGGATTAGTCCTATTTACCCTGAATATTTAAAGATCAATTACTTACCAAAATCCCATTATCCCATCACAGCATCTCCTCCATAAACTTATCAAGTAGAATCTTAAAACCAGATAGATCTTTTGCCCCCACTGCTTCCCTTGGAAGGCTATTCCAAAACTTCACTCCTCTGATGATTAAAAACCTTCGTCTGATTTCAAGTCTAAACTTCCTGGTGGCCAGTTTATACCCATTTGTTCTTGTGTCCACATTGGTGCTGAGCTGAAATAATTCCTCTCCCTCTCCTGTATTTATCCCTCTGATATATTTATAGAGAGCAATCCTATCTCCCCTCAACCTTCTTTTAGTTAGGCTAAACAAGCCAAGCTCCTTAAGTCTCCTTTCATAAGACAAGTTTTCCATTCCTCGGATCATCCTAGTAGCCCTTCTCTGTACCTGCTCCAGTTTGAATTCATCCTTTTTAAACATGGGAGACCAGAACTGCACACAGTATTCTAGGTGAGGTCTCACCAGTTCCTTGTATAATGGTACTAAAACCTCCTTATCCATACTGGAAATGCCTCTCCTGATGCAGCCCAAAACAGCATTAGCTTTTTTCACAGCCATATCACATTGGCAGCTCATAGTCATCCTATGATCAACCAATACTCCAAGGTCCTTCTCCTCTTCCGTTACTTCTAATTGATGCGTCCCCAACTTATAACTAAAATTCTTGTTATTAATCCCTAAATGCATAACCTTATACTTCTCACTATTAAATTTCATCCTATTACTATTACTTCAGTTTACAAGGTCATCCAGATCCTCCTGTATAATATCCCGATCCTTCTCTGAATTGGCAATACCTCCCAGCTTTGTATCATCTGCAAACTTTATTAGCACACTCCCACTTTTTGTGCCAAGGTCAGTAATAAAAAGATTAAATAAGATTGGTCCCAAAACCGATCCCTGAGGAACTCCACTAGTAACCTCCCTCCAACCTGACAGTTCGCCTTTCAGTAGGACCCGTTGCAGTCTCCCCTTTAACCAATTCCTTATCCACCTTTTGATGTTCATATTGATCCCCATCTTCTCCAGTTTAATTAATAATTCCCCATGTGGCACGGTATCAAATGCCTTACTGAAATCTAGGTAAATTAGATCCACTGCATTTCCTTTATCTAAAAAATCTGTTACTTTTTCAAAAAAGGAGATTAGGTTGGTTTGGCACGATCTACCTTTTGTAAAACCATGTTGTATTTTGTCCCATTTACCATTGACTTCAATGTCCTTAACTAATTTCTCCTTCAAAATTTTTTCCAGGACCTTGCATACTACAGATGTCAAACTAACCGGCCTGTAGTTACCCGGATCACTTTTTTTTCCTTTTTTAAAAATAGGAACTATATTAGCAATTCTCCAATCATTCGGTACTACTCCTGAGTTTACAGATTCATTAAAAATTCTTGCTAATGGGCTTGCAATTTCAGGTGCCAATTCCTTTAATATTCTTGGATGAAGATTATCTGGGCCCCCCGATTTAGTCCCATTAAGCTGTTTGAGTTTCGCTTCTACCTCAGATATGGTAATATTTACCTCCATATCCTCATTCCCATTTGTCATGTCTATGCCATGCTTGGAACAGTGGCCCATCCCAACAATGCTGAACCACTGCATGGGATAGTTATTCACAACACGAGCACAAACGTGCCCATTTGCCCTGCCCCACCGAAAATCACTATGCAGAAGAGTGACTGGAGATAACCCCACAGCAAAGTTGGGCTTCCAAGACTGTTTTAATTCTTGTAGAGATGTCAGGTGTGACGGTTGCTGTCACCCCGGTGATTAAGGCCAGCAATCAGCCTTAGTTTTTTTGATATAATATGAGCCCTGACTGATTAACAAAGTGCACTTTGGCCTCAGGTTAATAGCAGATTCCACAGTACTGCTACACAGTAATTATTAGTTAAAAAGGGTCTTAGTGAAGGGTTTGATATTCTCCTACAGGCTCCATCCATTTGAATGCAGACTTGTAAAGTAACATCATGGGCATGAAATAGCATGTAAACTGGTGATTGTGTGGCTCCGATACATTAGTATTCCTGGTACATCAGTCATCACCGTATATGAGACAGACTAATGTATCCATTGCTCCATTTTATGATACCTCAGTGAATTAATTGACCAAAGCATTTAGTTGTCTCAGCACATCAGATATCTAAGTTATTCAATTATCTGGATGTATCAGTTTTCTCCATTTGTCAGTTGTCTCACTATGTCAGTCACTCTGGTTATCAGTCTTCCAGGTGTATTTCTTTCCCTTGTTTATTGGTTGCCATGGTAATGTCAATCACTGGTGTGTTATAAAACTCCAAATGTTTTAGATATCCCAGTTTATTGGTTGTCTGGAAGTGTCAGCTGCCCTGGTGAATCAGTCAGCCAGATCGTCAGCTTCTACTACTCTCTTCCTCTCTTTCCTTCGTCACCATTCTTTTTCTTGCTTTCTTTTCCCCACATCTCCACTTCTTTACTCCCCTTCTCTCACTCTTCGGGTTTGGAACTGGAGACCAGCATAACCAAGGAGCGGTGGTTCAGCAGAACTTTAGGAAGGATTCAGATCAACATCTGTGGTTTTGTCACATACCATCTTGCAAACTGAGAATTGCTCATCATTGTAGGAATCAGGCACTTGGCAAGATGCTGAGTTGGAACTGCTGGTGAAGGGCTCCAACCTTAGTATGTACAAAACACAGGTCTTTTAGCGGTATCTTAGGTACCTACCGGGCCACCATACTAACTAAGCACCTCACAGTCTTCAGAGCAGCCCTGTGAGGTAAAGCAGTGTTGTTATCCCCCTTTTACAGATGAAGAACTGATGCATAGAGAGCCTAAGTGATTTGCCCAAGGTCACATGGGAATGCAGGGAATTGAACCTAGATCTCCCAAGTTCCAGGCAAGAGCCTTAACCATTACACGCCAGCCTTGTTCTCGTAGGAAGAAAGTGAGAGCTAGTCACATAGCAATTTAATTGACTTTGAACACCTCAGTAGCCAGACTACTTGTTAGGGGGAAAACAATCACTATCAAATCCTTTTGTAGAAGATCCTGCAATTTCTTTGCCGCTGAGAGAGCTTTCCCTACACGCTGAACAAACATTGCTAAATGTGCTCCTTTACCTGCAGACCTGCTCGGCTGAGAGAATGTTTTTTGCCAATTAAAGGGCTCCCTGCTGCTGTGGTTGATCCACACAAACGGAAAGAGAAGGAAGGTGGGGAGAGGGGAATGATTAAATCAGGGGAACAAAGGAGCAAGGGCAAGTTAAAAGGCAATCTGATATGAATAAAAAAAAGCCCCTCAAAGTACCAGCCTCTTTGTCCCGTGTGTCCTCCAGCTCTCCTGTGTTATGTGGCGAAGTTTTGTCATTCTCAATGACAGAGCTGGAAAAGACAGTTTCCCAGCTTAAAATAGTAGCGAGCAGGCCACAGAGTGCTCAGAGGTTCAGTTCAGTCTGGATGAACACTCAGAAGTTCAGGTCCACAGCTCTCATAACATGCTTCCTCCTCAGAGGGGCTTCCGGCTAGGCCTCAAAAATGGCCTCCTTCTTGGCTATCTATGTGCTAGGTGCTGTAAAGGCACACAGCTATCACCAATCCCATTGCAACCAACTATTGGGTGCAATTCCTGGAGCTTTCCACACTCATACAACACACTGCATCTTCACACAACAGTTGCTTCAAGTATTTTAACAAGTGTAATTGGCAATCCCCTTGAACATGTCTTTAGTTGAGGTCCAGTGCAGGCTACTATGATTTCTTCCAAGCACAGACAGGCAGAAATGAGGAATGCAACTATACCACATCAGCTGGCTGCCTTAACTCTATACCATGATGATTGTCTCATGTTTGTAAATTCCCTCCAAACACCTTGCTGGACATTATGGGGCAGGTAATTCAGGAAACCCAGAATGTCCTGGAACAATAATGCTTTCAAAGTGTAGATGCAGGGAAACATTCCTGTTGAAACCAGTGTTGTTTGGGTGAATTGGAAAGATGATGTTAGACAACCAGCCCCTGCAATATCCTTGTGTAATGAGCTTGCACAGTACGTGCTGTGTCTCCCTGTAATAGCTAGTCTACATAGATGATAATAGCCTACTACTGCTGCCAACTAATGGAGTTATTCTTTTAGCTCAAGGAGTAGAAGTCTGTGCTTTGGATATGAAGGTCTCAGGTTCAGATCCCACTGATATTTCATGCTGTAGGTCATTACTCATGGCACAATTTTTCTCATAGCATTGGCAGAATCTGGTGGGTAAGTAGCACAGTTTTCCAGCAAGCCCAGGGTTAAATAGGCCTGCTGCAGAGCATGGCTGTAAATCTTGGCACTTATGCATGCAATAAGCCTTTTCAAAGTCCCCAAGCATTTATCATCATTCCTGTCTCCCAGCTAATGAGCACCTAAAGTGATTTTCTATTGCTTGTAATTCACCAAAATTGTTCTAACAGTTCGAAGAGCCAAAATTGACAGGCTAATGCGGCCGCTTGCCTGACTGTTTCAATGGCTTGTCGAAGGGTGAGCTGACTGCTGCCTCGATGATCATCTGAGGTGCTTCAGACAACATCATTTCTGTAATAGATCAACAATCTGAAGGCTGAAAACAAAGGCCAGAGGGGAGCAATCATCAGTCACGATGTGGCACTTAAGGCTAAAATAGGTCAGGGCTGAATACTAAAGAATACCAAGCAAAAACAAAAGTCTCTCTCGCTTGCTCTCCTTCTCTTTCAAATTCCAGCCAACAACCTGCCACTAAATTCCCTCATGGTGTCTGGTCCCCACCTTTGTTTGGTCAGGAAGACTAGGTGGGGGAATGAATTATATGGAGCACAGTCCACAATGGAGATGGTTAGTCTCTGTCCTGTTGGCTTTTTTTGCTTTCTCTGCGAAGGACGACGTGTGAGAAGGGCAGGGCAGTGACTGGGGATGGGTGCATCTGAGGAGATGTCATCTTAAAGCTGATCCTCGTCAGGGTAATGGTGTGGTTTGCTGTGCACACCTCTGTTGCTAGATAGGGGTAACCAGGCAGCTGCAAGGCTCTTATTAATGCAGGATTAGGCTTCAGTGTTGTCAACCCTGAACATGCAGAAATCATGAGTCAGTCTACAGAACAGCATGAAATCATCTTAAACATCATGAGACTTAGAAAGCAAACGACCCCTTCCCGCAAATTTAGTATTTTTGGTTGTCCTTTTCAGCCCTTTGCTTGCACTTGGGTCATATTTTGAAGTTTTTCTCAACAACCCTGAGGGCTAGAAGCTTACTTTTTATTTAGTAAAATGACAGCTGAGATTCTCAAGTAACCACTTGACTCCAGAAGCTGGGGCTTTAAGAAAAAACTCCAAATATTGTGAAGTGTTGGTGTCACTGGAGTGGCCCTGAGATGTATCGAACTGCCCAGCACTTTCAGCATTCTGACTCGGAATCCTTCCCGCATCGTCAGATGTCGTTTAGGGCATGAGCAAGGCTCTGTTATTCCTGTCTATCCTGCTGTTCACTGGAATGGCTGCATTGTTGTGTTTCTATAACTTAACTTGTTTACAAGGATAGGTTATTAGTGTATCGCTCAGTCCCCAACGTGGAGGACCAGTTGAGCTACTTTTCATCTGATCTCTAGCCATTGATCTGTCTGGGGGCAGCCATAAGAGATGTCCCATCAGCAGAGCTTTCATTGGAACATACAAGCCTTCCCATCCCGTCAGGGTGCAGCCTCCAAGGAAGGACTTTTAACAATTGTGTTTATACATTCTATATTGGTGCTGAACTGGGTGAAAATCTGAAACTTTGCTCCAGTCTTTCCACTCCCTCTCCAGACCCTCATCCTCTTTCGGCTCATTTATAGATGCAGCATAAAGAGAATTAGCATGCAACTTTCATCAAAGCCAGTTCATACACTGAGCTTCGTACATTTACCCTCTGCCGTGTTTATGTATTTATTAAAAAATAAAATATTTTTTGGGGAAAAATAAGTTTGTTGCAGCTAAGTTTCAGATCATACTTTGTGTGGCGGCTAACATGTGACTCTGTGTCACATGACTGAGGGTTTTCTTTAGCAACCACTGGGTTGTCCTCGTTACAAGGATAGCTACTAACTTCATCTTGTGGCATGTATCTGGTTACCCAAGAGCAAGCCTGCAGGTTCTGAATATCTTTCTATGCTAGAGGACTGCAGCACTTCTGGGGGAAATGGCGGAAATGGCCATTGGCAGAATGAGCTATAGCACAGTGACTAGTGGGTGTAGCTTTTGGCAACTATTAGATTTGTTTTCTTTCTACTGCACCCTTGGATCTCTAGGCACCTGTGGTCTTCTGCCATTTTGTCATCCTGTCCCCATTGGTATTGTGCTGGATCCACGGTGAATACAGAACAGGCAAGCTCGTTATCACGACTTGCCATTGCCAAGTTGCACTTGCCATTGTTCTGGCTGGACTTGTGCCAGCCCGAGGAGCAGTTGTGTGTTGTTGCCCGCAGTGGCAGTCACATTCATGTTTCTGAGAACAGAACTGAGCTCCAACTGCTTTACAAGCTCTTGCAAGTGACTACTATTATTGTAACTTACTGGCTATATGTGTCCTTGTCCCCCTCTAGTGGCTAGGGTCATGTAAATGGTGTATGAGTCTGGTACGCCCTCCAAGCTGATGGACCTGGTTATACAGTAGAAGTGGATGTTTTTAGGTGCAGAAGTCTGAGGTTTAATCCATGCAGCTGACCCAGTCAGAGGAGTCATTACAAGTGGTGGCCTGTACTGGGATTTGAACAGCTGTGGACCTCTGAGATGTGGAACAAGTTCCCCTAGCCATGGAGTGACAATAATTTGTATTGCAGTAACGCTTAAAGGCACCAAACAATATCAGGCCTCCACTGTGTTAGGTGCTGTACAAACCCCTAGTAACAAACACTTCTTACTCTGAAGACTTTACAATCCAAATAGATGAGCTAGACATAGGATGTGAGGAAAGTAGTATTATCCCCATTCTGAAGATGAGGAATTGAGATGTTAAGTGATTTGCCCAAGCTCTGGCAGGGAGTCTGTGGCAGGGTTGGGATTTGACTCTAGATCTCCTGAATCCCAGTCCAGTTCTTTAGCAAGACCATCCTTGTGCATGAAAGGAAGCTGCAGAGCTGGTTGGAAATTTTTCATTGAAACGGTTTTTGACACAAAATGCCATTTTTGTTAAAATTGAGTCATTTTGAAAAATGTGTAGATTTTGACAAAATTACATTTTGGACTCCAGTACCAAATAAAACCTTAAACAAAGCATTTAAATAATGTCAAAATATTCCATTTTGACATTTTTGGAAGAAAAAGTTTCAATGTTTCATTTGGAAACCACTTGAAATTAAATTTATTTTTGATACAAAAACATTTTGATAAGTTTTAAAAGGTTGAAATTGGAACTAAACAAAACAAAAAAAATTGGAAATTCATTTCATGGGATATTTCTATCTTTGTTTTGTTTTCATTCCATTTGGAATGATTTTTTTTTTTGAATTTTGGAGTTTCCCATAAAACAGAAAATCTGGTTTGTTCCCAATTTTAGCAAGCAGTAACAAGGGCTTTTTCTGTAGGGTCACGGCATCTGTTTGCATTTCATGGTGAGATTTTGATTTCAGTGGGACTAGAGGGAACTCAGGACCCTGCAAATGAAGGTGCTTACATAGTCTTTGCCAATCTCCCTCTCTTCCTTACTGTTTATTTTTTTTAAATAAATACATCTATTTTGCATGTTCAGCAGGTCCATAGCCCCTTTTCAGATTGCTTGCTCTTGGGGTGCATGTTGAATAGATAGTTAATAGCCATGGAGAAGAGGTGGGAAGGTTAGAGAAAGATGTAGAAAGGAAATTTAAATATAAAGGATGCTTAGGTTTAAAGAATTGTCCCTTAACCCAATGGCAACATGTTCAATCACAGAAGTTTCAATAACTCATACTATATCTCCATGGAGATGTGCACCATATGGAGTTAATTAGTAGAACAACAAAACAATCAATTAGTTCCTTAATTAGTTTTACTAAGAAATGATAACAAACACAAACAATTTATACAAACAAATGTCTGAACTGCATTGATGGTTTAATGGCCCCACAAAACTGGCTACACACTGGGTCCCTTTGTGTGCTTCAATTTATTCTGCAGATATCGAGGGTAAATGTTGGCTTTGATCCAGACAAAGTGTTTTGTCTTTATGATCAATTATTTACAATATCAGAATACAAGAGAGGAGTTTTCTAGGAGCTTTTCATTAAAAAAGAAAAGAAAAGGGGAAAAAAACCCCACCCTTGAATAACAGGGTCACATCAGGCTAGAAAATAACCTTGTAGCAATTTGTGAGGAGGAAAATAACAACAAACCAGCACAGTTCAGTGCTATAAATTAAAGAGTTTTCTATACATTATCCAGGTTTGGGGGGAGGGATAGCTCAATGGTTTAAACATTGGCCTGTTAAACCCAGGGTTGTGAGTTCAATCCTTGAGGGGGCCATTTAGGGATCTGGGGCAAAAATTGGTGATTGGCCCAGCTTTGAGCAGGGGATTGGACTAGATGACCTTCTGAGGTGCCTTCCAACCCTGATATTCTATGATAAGATTGGCTATATATATTTATTACTCAGGCCAATTTGGATCTGGAACAGACGAGCAATCCATTCACTCAGCCAGGGCAAACTTAAAGGATCAAGGAAAGAGATTCACTGCTAAAACATTAGGTGGATATAGACCATCAAAGTCTGAAAATGGGGATGTCTCATGCTGCTCTAGCTCAGGGGAATCTGAATGAGGTGTTTCTCTGTGTTAATGGTGGTGTGGCTTTTACTGATCTGAAGGTGGGCCTGACTAGTAGAGAACACATTCCCCAGGCCATCAAGAAAGGTAAAAATCTAAATTAGCTCCTTTGCTGCACTCAGCAGCTGTGATTAATTGTTTGTTAACAAGACATTCAAAGCACAGCGATTTATCTACTTTTGATCAGGCAGATTACGGGATATAACATTTTAATAAATTTGTTGTGACTTTAGATATATATGTTAAAATGATGAATAGATTGAGCTGCTATAGACGTTTTAGATCCAATAAAGTTATTTTTAGGCTGGTGTTTACACAATGAAATAACCTATTATTTATCCAGTAACATTTTTATGAACTAATCCTTTTTTGTGGGGGGTGTATGTTCTGAGAATGACAATTTATTGCTGCCACTCGTCCATAATTTTTCTTCCTCTCTAAATAGCTCTGTTATTAATTATTTTGGAAGGTACGTCCTCTGTCTGCAGCCTCCAAAGAGGTCCATGGTCTACCAAAGATGAGTTTGGTGGGGATTATGGGTAATCAGAGTTGAAGAACAATAATGTTTGCTGGGTGCAGAACCAGGAATATTTTTTTAGGCAGGGGGGTGAGCCCATCAGCAGAGAAGACTGTCCATCAGGGATTCCAGGGGCTCAGGTACTGAAATCTGCCATGAAAGAGAAGGGTAATAGCTTGCTAAGTCATGGGGTCTATGTGGGGCTGCAGTCTTTTTCCCTGTGGCTGTGTTTGAGTGTCTCCTCCTGCCAGTTAGCAGACTGTGGGTGGGTTTCCAAGGCAGCCTTTGTTTCAGTAAACTCCGGTTCAGTCCACAAAGGTGGGTGAGTTTGCCCTGTTTGTTTTGACTCATTGGCTCAGGCTGGAAGGAGACTGATATATACACATAGGGCTTCCTTACAGCATCTCAACTAGATTCTCTGCTGCGTTGGGAAACCATTTTTAAAAACTAATTTCTGCTACCCAGTTATTCTGCATGACACATCACTTGGTTAAAGGAGATTTTAAAAGCCATGCTTGGGATCATATCATTAGCTTTTTCTCAGGTCTATGGGTCAAGGTGTTCAAAAAAGTGGAACGCTGTCTTCCGCTTTCCGATAGCCTCCAGTTGAAATCTGAACAGCACGGAGTAAGCTGAGGCTCCCAACCAGGCTTCTGGTTAGAATGTAAATGTCTAAACTTTGGAGAAGCAACCTGTGTTAAGTGGTTTAATGCAGAGTGTTGCCAGGAGCTCATGAATTGTGTATTACAGCAAGTAGTTTCATGATACTGCAACTGTCTTCCTAATAATACAACCTCAACATATTTATCACCATAACTCAGGCATAAAGAGAGTATAAATATTTTCAAACTAGGAAATGAACTGGTTGCTATTGGCATCACTCTTGCTTATTTCTTTAACCCTTCATGCTTCAAAGAGCTAGATTTACAGCTACGTTAAAGGATATTGAATGATAATGACCTGACATAGCATATTGCATTCATAAGGACTCTAACTAAACTCTTTACAAACATTAACAATGGATATACAAACTATAGAAAGAGTCACTTCATTTGCCACTGAAAAGCAGCTATCTCTGGGGTGGAGCACAGCAGCTGTCTCACAATATCCAACAATACTACACTCCAGGCTTAGGACAGGAAGTGAAGAACAATACGGTATCCAGCTGAAGCCCCTTGAAGAATCTTAGGGAAGCTGAATGTCACGTCTCACATTGGAATTTGGCCAGGGCTCTGGGTACAGACACTCCAATGCTTGCAAAAAGTACCAAGGGATCTTTTTTAATGACCCCAGATGGTAAGGATTTCAGTATTACACCCTTTCCGACAAGCTGTCACCTCCAATGGCGTTAATCCCTCTATCACTGGGCTGGGGTGCAGGCTCAGGGGAGCCTTCGAGTACCACTTAATGAAGCACCACCACAGGTTGCTGCATCTCAGATTATTTTGGAGGTAACGGAGGAGTCTCCACCAAACTCTGCTTAGCTTGTGATGGGATAGAGACCAAGATGGCACTTGATATTTTTTAAACTACACAGCCCATGGCAGGTAGGGCTAGCTTCCCTTTTATAAGGGAGCTGGGCAGATAGTTGGAACAGGAAGAATCAGAAGCTATTGATTTACTAGCTAGATTTTTTTCTTCAGACTGATGTGATCAGGATATTCATATTCTAGAATGATGTAGGCCAGATTTGATGGGCTGTCCATACTAGCCTTCTTGAGACTTTAATGGTCCTACCATACATGTTCCCTAAACTTTTTCCTAAAGATTTTCTTTTTTAGCAAATAAAAGTCCATACTCAGTGAAGAAATATAACTTTTTATTGTCACATTATTTTTTTTAAAGATCTTCCAATATTTCAAGAAGCAGCAAACTTTGGGGTGGGGGGGGAAGTTTTTGTGGTTCTTTTGCTTTGAAATATGTAGCGGCTGCAGACAGGAGAAGGTCAAGGCATCAGAGGCTGAGACAGCAGGGGAAGAAGAAATGTCAGGGCTGCTTTTTATTGTTTTTATGATACTACTTAGACCCAATAAAATGTGTCAATTTCAGATATAAACAAGTTGAGGCTGGTCCAGAAATATGTGATGACATTGAAATGTGGCCTGTCCTACTGAGCTGCATTTCTCTCTGTTACTTCTCTTGCTGAGAGGTGCTCAGGCCCTCCCCTGGCATAATTCCCTGAGCGCGCATTGTGCTAGATGTGGGGAGTTTCATTTATTTATTGAATGCATTGAACGGAAGAATGTTTTCAGCCATGATTGTTGTGCATTGAACTCTGGATCAACGGGACTTCCAGATACCCAGGGTCTGGTTTGAACACCCTGCAGTTGCTAATGGAGTTGTGGGTGCTCCTCACTTCTGGCTCTCAGGCTGCCAGAGCTGAGCTTCCCTCAATGTCTGTTGAAGTCAGTGATCCTCATAGGATCAGGCCCTCACTGTTTATTGCATGTTGAAATAAGTTTCCAAAGCAGGGAAGCAAATCACTCCTTACTGCCCTCCTAATCCTGCAACTGGACCTGCCTGGGCGAATCCCTGCATCTGTATAGAGCCCCTTTGAATTCAGTGGCAGGGGCTCACCTACACAGAACCAGTTTCGGGAGTTAGTTGTTTACATATAATTTTGGTGGGGATTTCCACCCCCCAACCCATTTTTGCTTCAGAGGCAAAATTGGTTCAAATAGATTATAACCCCAGCTCCACAGCCAGGCTACTGCAATATTGCCAGAACTAGATAAGAAGAGACAGTACCAGTGAGACCCTCTGAAGGTAACAGGAAGATGAAACCTCTTTATCTTGCAGATTTCTTCCCCTATCAGCATTTTGATGTACATTTGCACAGACACCCTTTTCACGGTAAATGCAGCAATAATGTCTTGTGCCAGCATTAGAATGGAAAGCGCTTCTTGAGATATAACTGTCTCCAATTAAGGTGCAATATCGAGGATTCCTAACCCACCGGACCATACCACCGCAACCACCCCTGTAAGTGGAGACCTCGGCGTTTCAGAACTTAGATCTCTCCCTCATTTCTCAGAGTGAGGAAGGCTCATTGAGCAAACACTCTGAACTAGGCTATAATGGAGCCCTCTGTCTGAGAGCACCAGACCTCTTGCCCATTTAGATCGGGCATGTTGCCTCTAGCCTTTTGAAGTTTTCGCAACACATACATTTTTTTTTTACTGCGTGCGCTGTTTATCCATTTGCTGATGCTGCACTCTTTTATCCCACCCCCAACACAATCTCTTTGCTGCTTCTGAATCATACTGTTTTCCTGGCACTTGGACACCTACAAGAATAATCAGCCCCCTTGAAGACTGATTTCTAGAGGAATCAGTTCAGCGGTTAAGCAAAGGTGTTCGTCTATTTTCCTCACCTGTCACATTGACTTTATAATGAATCAGTTACTCAGACTTGGGAAGCAATGGAAACCTCTTCTGACAGCAGCTGTCAAAGGAATAGGCATGAAGCCGGGGAAAAGGATATCAGGCTGTGAACTCTCAGTGCTTAGATGGACAATGGCAGCAAATTTAGGCTCAAAATTTGGGTTTTGAGCAGGCTAAAGAGTTTTCATAAATTCTAGCATTAATAGAAATACTGCCAATCAAACTGTTTAAATAAAAAAAGGGATATGTACCTAATTTTTGATGGGGTTTAAGCATCCCCCATTGGGGATTTTTTGCCCCCATCACATGGGCATTTGAAACAGGTAATGAAATTGACTATAAAGGGAGAAATTGACTAGCCTGTTTAGATACACCAAGCCAAGTGTAATGCAAAAAAGCAAAGAAACAGCAGAAATGATCATTAGATTTTTAAAAATACTTTCAGCTTTACTAATCTCAGGTGTTATTAATTGCACAGGCAAGAATGTTTTATACATAGAGATGTTTTCTTCCCCACTGCCTTGTGTAACAACTATCATGTTGCTCATCACCAAGGATAGAAACAAGGACCTCTAGAGTTGAAACATGTGCCACAACAACGTGAGCTAACGGACCAGGTCACCTCACTGGGAGCCATATCCAACAGACTCATAGCTGCTGTGGATCGGGCACTGAAAAGGTGCTTGTAACATGCACTGATCACTTGCGCCCGCACATGTGCAGCCATTTAACATCAGTGACCATGCCAGGTACAAGAAAGTGGAGACCCCCCCACCCCCAGGATCAGATATTCACTGGTGGAATCACCTGAAGATTTTTTTAAATAAAAGATGACATGTGATGTGTTAAATCCTAATGTTAAACGGCAGAGAAAGCCACAGTACCCCTGACGGCGATCAGCAACCTCCAGCCAAGATGACGACCAGCATTCAGTGGTACAGCAGCCAGATTATTTTCTTTTGTAATTTTACTGAGGGTTGCAAAAACAGGAAACACCCTAAGAAGTTCTGAGCATGTGCATCTCCCGCTGCAGTCAACCAAATCTAGGAGTGCTTGGGAGGGATCCGGCCCTGTGACCTGATAGGCACCGCCCGTTTCCATTAGCTACAGTGGAACTTGAAGGGATTTGAAAGCCGACAGGATTAGACTCTGCCTATTAAACATGTCTCAGGTTCTCTCCCAAAAGAAAGAGGCATTGGGGGGCTTGTTGTTGGCTGAGGTGTCGGGGAGTTTTGGAAACAGGGAGGGAGTCAGGGTGTTTGTTACTAGTACATTCAAAATAATATGACAGCTTGGGGCTGGGAGGGTGGGAAGTGTCAGGGGGATTTATCGCTAAGGATGTTTGGGAGCTAAGACTGGGCAGTCAGGTTAAATGCATTAGCTGACATGAAGTGCAGGATGGTTTCATTGCCTGGGGCCTTCCTCTGGTGGTGCATAGAGACTGTTAATGAGATATAGTTGGTCCTTTATTTCCCTCTCCTTAAGCTTCAGTGCAGGAGATGTTTTAGGGGCAGGCCCATTGCTCATGAAGGTACAGGGATTCTAGTCTGCATTTCAACCCATAGGCAGAGCATGGGACAGGGGCTACTCTGACTTATGCCATGGACCCTTTTGGACCCAGGAGCACAACACTGGACCTCATGTCTCTGGAGGTTGGGAGAGACTTTTAGGGTATGTCTTCACTGCAGAGTTAATTAGAGTTAGCTACACTTGCATTACTCCTCTTAAGTTAGCTTAGGTCACGTGAGAGTGAACACACTAGGAAATAATACTCAGACTTGTGTCCACATTAGTAGTGCACTCATAAGTGGTGCTACACCTTCCAGGAGCACCTTCCATGAATCTTTGTGCTTCTATAAGCTGAGCTGCTCTATGTATTCTTCCCCAGTGAATTGTGGGAGAACTTGTCCACTCTTTCTGGTCACACAGGGGAATTGTGGGAAGGCACTGGAGGACGAGCAGCAGTCAAGTCAAGCTAGACTGCATCCATACTACAGAGAGTGGAAATTCAAGCAGTTGAGAGTTTTGCTAACTTGAGCTTTAGCCTGTATCCCTGAGATCCAGCCAACTAGGGTTAAAAGCACCATCACACCCAAGTTAAGGGTTTTTTGTGTGTGGATAGGACTCAAATTGGGGGTAACACTTGAGTTAGAACTCAAGTTAACTTTGCAGTGAAAATAAACTCTTAAAACTGATAGCTGGGTCAGGGACAGGTAGGTTTGCTCAGTTAGGAGGGGACTGGAGTGTTTGTCACTGGGATGCTTTGATAGGTTGCATGGTAGTCAGAGTTAAGGTGCTTTTCCTGGTAAGAGGGAAAGGATATGGTAGGTCGCTGTGGAGTGAATCAGACTGGGAGTGTTCTAGGTCTTTGTGTGATACAGTGCAATACGTTGTCAAGAATCAGGGCCTGCAGCAAAGCCAGGCTCTGGGAAACCTAATGAGCACAGCTGGCCTGTAGTGTGCTGCTTGACAGGCTAAATTCCATGACTGGTTGGAAGAGACAGCAGATGGGCTCCTAAGCCCAGCAGCAGTTCAGCGGCTGTTCAAAATATTTAGCCATAGCTTCAATAGCTCCTGCCTCTCTCTTGTTCCAGCCCTGCTCCTGCCTTACCCCTGCCTTGCCTTACTCCAGATGGCTCGGTCCTGACCCTCAGCTCAGATTCCTGACTTTTGACTTCAGTTCTGACCCTTGGATCTGCCACCTGGCCTCTGACTCCTGTTCTGATTCCTGGCAAAGGACTCCTGCTCTAACCAGCAGGCATGACAGTCTACGTACCGGTCACTGACAACTATGCCCACTGGATATGCACCTTCCTCTTAATCAAAACAATGGGGCAATGGAGAGAAATTCTGATTGAGACAAATACGTGGTGAAGGCTGTGATTTTCAAAGGAGCCTGGAGTTTGGTTGCCAAATCCCATCGAAATATCAGGGGGTTTGAGCACCTATGTGCCTTATGCCTTTGAGAATCTCAGCCAAAGAGCCTGAAACCTGATGGGGAAAGACAGAAAAGAACGAGAATGGACATCTGTGGCAGGAGAGCCTCAGGAAGGGAGGATTCTCCTGCTTCAGTGTCAGGGAAAAGTGCCTGCTACTGCTTTAGTCGGATATGATCAACTCTTCCGTCTTGAGAGGGAGCTGTTCCCGGAGCGTGGAGCTGGTGTGTACAGACAAAAGTACTTTTAAATATTTTTTAAAGAGCCCTAAAGAGAAATGCGATTTTCTGCAAAACTCCTGAGAGTTTTTAAGAGCGGATTTGTTTGGGTAAATTATGAGCGAGTATCCTCCTGTGAACACCTGGGAACTACTGTTTAATTGGCCTACACCTGGTGTTGATTATGGTACTTTTTTTTTTGTATTCCCTTCACTCTATCTCATTTTCCTTTGCTCTGCTGCTGTACCCTGGCTAGCTTTGTCATGCACGGCACAACATTAAAAGAGCGCTGGAAAAGTCATAAAGTGGCATATGCCCATCTCCGTGCTTCTGTGTTAAGATCATAGCCGCAAATTGTTGAGCCCAGTTAGGCTGAAGTTGGCCTGACTATGGGTGAGGAGGAGAGGAAGAACTGGTCAGTTGCCTTTCATGGTGTGACTGTATTTGCCCAGCGACCATTCCCTTCCATATGTTTCCCTTGACCGCAATGTTATGTGTGACAAAATACCAATATGTTTGTCCTAAGCCATGCTACTGCAGGCTTTGCTGTCTTTGCCCCTCAACTCACCTGTCCTCTTAGGTCTCTCCCCTTTTCCTTTCCCCCCCGGCCAAAGGTCCCTCCTCATGTATGCTGATGATTGCCCAACAGAGGCTGTAACCATTATCTACTGCTCTCAGAAGAGTGAGTTGTTGTCCACAAATTCTTCTTTCAGAGATCGAGGAGCTGCCATTGTAGCTAGAAGGGCAACAGACCACAGGCAGGTGAATGGGTTCAAAGGAACTGCCAGGAGCTTCCCCTGGCCCTCAGAAGCAGTGGGAGCTTTCTAAATTGAGGGAAGAGATCTGGCAGCATTCCTCATCCCTGCTGGTCTTCCTCTCTTCCCTCTGGTGCCCCTTGCTGCTTCTCACCTCCCTTTGTCGAAAAAATGAGGAACTGGAGCTTGACTCTTTCCCCTGAGTAATTTCAGCTTTTGCAAGGCCTCCTGGACTGCTAGTACCGGTGGAGTGGGATTTACACCTGGGCTTGATATTACTCATGAGGGCTGAACCTTGTGAGGGTTACTTGGCTTGTAAACTCACTGGGGCAGGACCATCTTTCTGTTCTGTGTTTGTATGGCACCTAGTATAACGGGGCCCTGCTCTGTGATTGGGGCCCCGCTCTGTGATTGGGGCCCCATGGTGCTATCAAAATACAAATAAATAATAATAATAGGTCTGGAGTTTGGTTTGGATACACAGTTTGACTGATTATCGCAAGCTTATCCCTACTTCTTGATCCTACAAAAATTATTCTGGAGATCTCATGAGGATGTGGTTTCTTGAGCAATTTCTGGTGGGTTCCTCCTTCCCTCTGGGCCAGAAGTCAAATTTTAAAAACACCTGATTTGCAGTATTTGGGCACTTCCTGTTCTGGTCCTGGCAGAAGTGCAGAAGCAGCACAAATGAAATAACAGGGAGAAAGTTAACCAAACTGTTTTGTGTCTCAGAAATAGCTGGGATCAGGCTGGGGTTGGCTTTTGGGTGAAGGTCAACAAGAATTCAGATTCCCTCTGCACCAGTTTGCTCATTTCTACGTGTTACTTGTTTACCCAAACGGGAAGAAGTATAGTGGAGGGTAACGTAATGAGTGATTAAAGCTAGAAGGTTCCTGAATGATAGTTCTGTCTTAGTCACTAATTCAACATGGGCCAAGTCCTCTTGCCCCTATGTGCCTCAGCCAACATAGCTGGATTCTGAGTCAGACACTGGGCCAAAATCCGTAATCTTATTGGCTGAAAATATATGAGAGCAGCATTTCAGAAATGGGCACTAAAGATGGATGCCCAACTCAAAATGCTTTGCACCCAACTTTTAGAGGTCATGAGTGCCCCTAGTTCCTGTTGACTTCAATTGGAGGGCACTCAGCACTTCTGAAAACCAGACCCCCCTTAGAAACCCCAAATCAGTGACCATTTATATGTTTTGG
Organism: Dermochelys coriacea; assembly: GCF_009764565.3. Classification (NCBI taxonomy): domain Eukaryota; kingdom Metazoa; phylum Chordata; order Testudines; family Dermochelyidae; genus Dermochelys; species Dermochelys coriacea. Next base: position 11,287,692 of record NC_050083.1, on the reverse strand, counting down.
CCCATCTATGTACTTAGATGGCTCCCATAGATAAGTCTGCCTATATTCACAGGGATAAAAAATAATGGATGTTGTGTGTTTGTGATCATAAGGTAATAAAAAGGACTAACAGCTCCTTCAGAGACTTTTTCTTTAATTTAATTTTTATCCAAAGCTGCAAAACTTAAATAAATTATTTTAGGATTTGAACGGAAACTGATAAGCCAGAGAAGATGGGAGGGGAGAGGCCATACAGAGGTTGACACAGACTATGAAATTATACACTTGATGTGAAAACATTTGTGTGTCCATGTTAGTATCTGAGAGAGAGAGAGATGCTGAGATAGCATGTGTGTGCATTTGATATAATGCGGCAGGGTTGCTTAATCCTTTGGAGACTATTTCCAGTGCAAGGAAATAGGAAATTTTCAAGGAGCGGAGAGAGCATGTTATTTCAGGATTAAACCCAAAAAAGTCCGTACGGTAAAACTGGCAATGTGACTAAGTACCCATCTCATAGGTTGTTTTGTTTTTTAATTCTGAAGACTTTAATTTCATGTCACTCTGATCCTTATTAAAAGGATACAACATCTGGAAGCACGTGTGTGTGTGTGTCTCACTGAGTGTTCAGTATTCCCTGTGTTCGTTAACCAACTGAACATTCTAAATTAGGGTTGTGACTGGAACCATGAGAAATTGGGAAAAAAGCCACCTGAGGAGCAAAGCGTAACGTTTATTTTTTTAAGGCTCATCAAAGTTTGCCTGGCTTGTGAACCAAACAAACCTCATCAATTTAATTGAGACATTAAAAGGAGACAGAAAGCAAATGCAGGGAAGGAGGAAGAAGAAGACTGTAGAGGGAAAAAGTACAAGAAGGAGGAGGTAAGAAGACGAAGAAGGAGAAAGAAAGAAAGAAAGAAGAGGGAGGAAAGGTCTATGAACCTTTGTTGCTGTTGTGTCTGCTGCTTTCTTGGTGCTGATAGCATACTCACTGAAGAATAGTGCATTGTACTTGTCTAACAGGTCCCTCTGCTCCGGAGAGATTTGGTACCTCTCATTCATTCATTTGTACCATTCATTGCTGGACATCATGCCTCTCTGATATCCCCCCCACACTACTACATCTATTTACCTGTCAGATTTGCAGACTATAATTCCATCCCACAGTTTGGACACAACATCCATGAGTGAAATTCACTGTGATATGAGATAGACATGATGAAATGGCAACAGCAAATGGATTTGATGTGCTGTCTGTCCACCAATGTCATCCGATAAGGCAACGAGCCCAACTACTGACACTGAAGTTAGAACACCATAGCGCCTCTCTCATTGAGCTTTGCTTCACAATCCTGAACCTCCTGACCCAGTGGGAGTAAACTCCTGATGGTGATAAGTCTGGGCACTACTACTCTTTCTTGTGATTGTTTTTCGTTTTCTTTGCTATATTCATTTTGTTTAAGATTGAGAAGGTTTTGTTCCAGTCTAGTAAATAGCCTACGGCCACGAGCCGGGGAGAAGAGATTTCACAGAGATAAAAAACACAGCAGAAGAAAATATGTGAAAAATTGCAATGACAAGCTATCTGCTGGTAGCTTGTGATGTAGAGAAATGAAGTCCCAGGCCAATGTGCCTTGGCAGAAAAAAAGGGGGAAAAAAGTGAGAGTGTTGGAAATGCTCCGTAAGGCAGGCAAGCAAAGAACAGGGTGAGAACCAGCTACAGCAGATTATTCAACAGAAGCAAACCCAAAGATCAAGGTTATCAGGCAGTTTTTTGCTAGTAGAATTCTGCTATGGCCTCTCCTCCATCCCCCTCCACACTTTTAACCCCGAGAACCAGCCAAATGCCAATCAGAAAGATGGTTTCCACCTAGCCAGGGAAGTCTGCAACTTCCAGGCTGTTTAGCTTTCTAGGCCCACCAGGAATAGGGTCCTGCAAAAATGTGTTTTTATAAGCATTTCTATGAGGGGCTCTTGTTCTTTCCTCTGCACCTGGAAATTATCTATATACTTTCTCTATGGAGCGTAATACAATCTAAATAATGCCTTCCCTGTAATCATATGTGTTGTACTGTATTATAACTCGAGCTCAGAGAACTGTCTTTATATTTAAAATGCTCAGACTCACATATCTCAAGGCAGTGCAGCCCTGCTTTGCCAAAAACTCTAGTTAAATTAAGGTCAGTTAGGTCCCCTAGGATTGCAACAGGAAAGCTTCACTCCTACAGAGTGCCACTTCTGTGGGAGATACCTAGCCATTTGGGATGGGGATTGAAACATCATTTGTACTGGATCTCTCATGGCAGTCCCATTTCCCAAATCCCTTTGTTCATTGTATATCTTCAATGCGGGGCCTTATCCATACACACATTCTAGATGTCTGCAGTCACACTCCTTTCTCGTCCGCATTCCTTCTGGCCAGGAGAATGATACATCCACCCGTCACCTACATTTTTAAAGTATTTCTTCCAATTTATTTAGAAACTATCTCCCCAAAGCTTGGCATGTTATCATCATTCTTGTTTAGTAGTGCTGCCACCTTGGGATCAACTGGGCACAGGGCCCCGTTGTGCTAGGAGCTATACAAACTCAGAGTAGTGGACGGTGCCTGCCCCAGACAGCTTACAGCCTAATAGATCACATCCCTTCTTGGGTGTGTACATTTAGTGCTGGTGAAAAGTGAGGGGTACAGAGGCCTAGATCTGTCTATCTACCCACACCATAGTGACAGGTCCACATTACCCCAGCTGTACTACTCAGATACCCTTTGTAGGTAAGGGTGGAGTTGCAGCTTATTACTGAGACTATCAACCTGCAATCGTAACACTGGCTTGAGGAAGAGGGGCCAACCCATTACACAAGTGCTAACCAACAGCCATCCAATGGTAACAGCTCTTGCTTGCTATTGACTGTAGATTGGCTTTGAACTAGCAACCTGGAAGTTGAAGGGTGCAGAGCCCATTACCAAACAACTGAGCTAACCAGCCTGCATTTACCAGGCCTCCTTAATGGGCAGTGAGGAACATCCTTTCCATGATGTAGTGTATTTCTTATCCCCACAAGAACTATCCACAAAACCACCCCTTCCTTGGCCATAGGCATCGCACATCTCAGGCCTCAAGAACAATTTACTGAAGTTGTGTGGCTCTGTTTGGCTATTAGAAAGAGGCTGCCATGTTGATGAATTATTTAAGTCCCAGCAGCACCCAATTATGCAAATCCGATTATCTGTTTAGGGAGGCTTTGCTGGAACAGCTTGTAGTTGTACTACAGTTGTAGTAGTTGTAGTAATACTTTATTTCCACTGAAAACAGGGAAATTTAGTTAAAAGAGGTTTCCGAATCCTCAGTGTTCGTCTCCCCGAGCTGAATATGGCTGCATCAGTTCCATGAGAGTCTGGAAGGTGTCTTGGTATTCTTTAACAGTAATACCTTTATCTCCTTTCCTACACACAGACGCAGAGGCAGGCTGGGGGCTGCCGGTTTGTAAGTTGGCAGTGTGATATATCTGAGCTGATGCAAGTGGAGGTGACAAACGCATCACCTAACAGAGAGGGAGCGAGGCCAACCGCAGTTCCGCGGCACAGACAACTTGGTCTTCTATGAGTGCAAGATTATGCAACTCTTAGAGATCCCTTATCGTCATGGGTTCATTTGAATGGAGTTTAAATGACACTCTGGATCACTTGGAGACTGGGTGAGATGAGGTATTTTTAGTGTGAAATAAATCAGTGAATTAGGAGAGCAAAGAGATGCTTTTATTAAATATCTGTCTTTACTTTCACCTTTCCATGAGTACATTCCAATATCTATCCTGCATCTAGATAGAGGAATGTACTCATGGAAAGATTAAAGCCTTGGTGATTCAAAATGCTTAACTTTAGCGTGTGCTATAAGCAGTGATGAGGTGCCAAAATCTTAACAACGGGTTCCCTCCTCACCCCATGAGGGGGTCGTTGCCCACCCCCGCCCCCCGGGACTCCTGCCCCTTCCAACCCCCCCGCGTTCCTTGATGCCCCCCCCAGGACCCTTGCCCCATCCACCCCCCTCCCCTGTCCCCTGACTGCCCCCAGAACCGGGCAGGAGGGTCTCATGGGCCACCGTAGTGGGTGCCCACCCCACCCCTAAGAGCAGAGGCACCTGCCTGGGGGCAAGGTGGGGAGTCCTGGAGATGCTTACCTGGGGCAGCTCCCAGGAAGCATCCGGCAGGTCCCTCTGGTTCCTAGGAGCGGGGGAGCGTAGCTGGGGGGAAGCAGGGGGAGCGGCTGCTCCCCCACTGATCACATCAAAAGTGGCACCTTAGGCGCCGACTCCCTGAGCACCCACGGGGAGAATTTGGTGGGTGCAGAGCACCCAGCGGCAGCTCCCCGCCCCGCGCCCAGCCCCAGCTCACCTCCGCTCCTTCTCCTCCCCTGAACCCATCGCCCCACTCAGCTTCTTCGCACCCCCCCCCGGGCTTCCCACGAATCAGCTGTTTGGCGGGAAGCCGGGGAGGGCAGAGAAGCAGGCGGCAGCTTCACACTCAGGCTGAGGTTGGCGGATGCGAGCTGGGGCGGGGAGCGGTTCCCCTGCGCACCCCCCGGGTTACCTGCTGCAGCGCGGGCGGCCCTCCTCGTGCCCTCCCGCCCCAGTTCACCTCCCCGTCCCTGGGCCTGAGCGGGAAACCGCCGCCTGCTTCTCAGCCTGCCCCGGCTTCCCGCGTGAACAGCTGATTCGTGGGAAGTCTGCGGGGGGGGAGGGAGGAGGTGGAGAAGCTGGGGCCAGGGGTGGGGCGGGGAGCTGCTCTGCACCCACCAAATTTTCCCCTTGGGTGCTCCAGGGCTGGAGCACCCGTGGAGTCGGCACCTAAGGCACCACTTTTGGCCGGTTAAATTTAGAAGCGAACAACCGGTTCTAAAAGGGCTTCTAAATTTAACAACCGGTTCTAGCGAACTGGTGCGAACCGGCTCCAGCTCACGACTGGTTATAAGGCTCTGCAGAATTGGAGCCTAAAGGTGAGATATTCCAAAACACCTAAGGGAGTTGGGCACCCATCTCCCGCTGAAAGTCAATGGGAATTAGAGGCCTAATCCAAAGTCCATTGAAATCAAAGGAGAGACTCCCACTGACTTCAGTGGGATTGGCATCAGGCCCTATGTGCCTAAGTACCAGACTCCTTAGTGGCACAGCATCTAGATGAGACTCTGCTAGTCCTGCAGGATATCTTCACAGCATGGGTTACTGGGGTGCCCTTGGACATGCAGGTTTGGGTGGGTGTCTGAAATCAGGTTTGTGACCACAATTTTATAGGTGCCTATAGTCTTTTCAAAAACGAGATATGGCACCAGAAATCTTCTTAGCTGTCGCCAGCTCTTTCTAAGCACAATCTCCTAAAAAAACTGCAGGGCAGTGCGGACAGCAGGTGGCAATCTCTCTCTCAGCTCCTCTCCTGTGAGCCCGCACAACTATTTCGTAGGCCCCAGTGCTCATATAGAAAGGGATTGTGGTTAGGTTAGCTCAGGCAAGAGCTATGTTAAGTTAGCTGCACTCAGGGCCTGTAGCTCTCGAAAGCTTATGCTCAAATAAATTTGTTTGTCTCTAAGGTGCCACAAGTCCTCCTTTTCTTTTTGCGGTTACAGACTAATACAGCTGCTACTCTGAAATCAGGGCCCTTACTGAGCCATAATCACTGTTAATTTGCTAATGTTCGGTACATGGCATAAACAGCCCTTTCCATCCATTTCCTCTCTATGTGCTTCGATAATGATTTTACAACCCCAGTTGGGAGGTGGGGCAGGGAGAGAAGAAGGGATTTATTGTTTATGAGCTTCTAAAAGCAGACATTTCAGCCAGAAAAAAATGATGAATTAAACATGTAACAAAGGGACAGAGATAGCAGCAGATACATGAAATAGGAAACTTTAAATAACTTGGCTTGTATCAGAGAGTCTGAGCACCTAGCTGGGGCCTGCTATTAAGCAGCACACGGAGAACACTCCTTGTTCCTCTGTAATTAGAGACTCAGTTAATGCCTATGTAAATCCGTTCCTCCTGCATCATGAGAGTCTTGCTTGAACAGGGGGAGGGGGGTTTCATTTCAAAGGGCAGAGAGAGAAATGCACTTGCTGTGAACGGCTCCGTCTTGTCAATTTAATCAAGAACTTGCAGGAACTTCATTTACAATTGTAGTCCCATCCAGCTGGCAGAGAGAATGGGAAGAAAACAAGTATGTCCATCCCAAGCCCATTCCACTGGCAGTGCAGCCAGCACATCCTACTTCCCCTGAAGTCAAAGGGAGATTTTCCATCCATTTCAGTGACTGCAGGAACTGGGCTTCTCCTCTCCCCCAGCCCTGAGTATCTCAATCTGTGATAACATTTTCAGTCTCTAGAATCCCACATACCTGTTGCTAGATGCTCCGGGATGAAAGCTGCAACTGCTGTTTCTTCGCTGTGCTCATCCTTTTCAGAGCTGGTTGAACTGATCATTGTGAATTGAGCTGATCAACATTTTTCAGATAAAAAGCTGTTTTTTAATTAAAAAAACAACACACAACACCCCAGACTTTTTTCTAAAATGAAATTTTTGAAATGTTTATTTCCTCCGCCCACCCCACACAAAAAAATTGGAGACATTTTGAAAATGGAAAAAAAAATTGCTGGACTTTTTTTTATCAAAAATATTTTCAAAATATTTATTGATTTTTTTTGTTTACCCCAAAATGGGTTTTCTATAAATATTCTGCGTAACATATTTCACAGACCATTTTATAAAAATGGAAACCAGTTCTATGTTGGACCTTTCCGAGTGAAAAACATTTGGATTATTTTGAGAAAAACTCATTTTTCATTTTTTAACCAGCTTTAATTGAGGAACAAATAGTACTGGACAAATTTACACAGGAATATAGCAATTGCCAGACTGGATCAGACTTAAGGTCCTTGTAGCCCTGTATCCTGTCTATGACCATGCTTCAGAGGAAGGTGTAAGAACCCTGCAACTGGCTGATGAGGGCCAATCTGCCCTCTATGTTAAGTTTCATCCTGATGTTTAATAGAGAGTGGCTTAAGCCCTGTAGCACAAGGTTAAATATCTCTTCCAAATTTTTTTAGTATTAACGATTATTACTCTGAATATTCTTGTTATCTATATAAATGTCCAGTCCCTTTTTGACTCTTTCTAGCTTTTTTGGCCTTGATGACTTCCTGTGGCAATGAGTTCCACAGTCTAATTTGCCATCTTTTAATTCCATTGAATATCACTTTGTTCTGCTGTTCTGAGATTGGGGGAACAGAAGCTCCTGATCTACCTTCTTTAGATCATTATTTTATCATGTCCCTTTTATTTTTTTTTCTTTCTAAAGTAAGCAGTCTCAATCTTTCAAGCTTTCTTCATACAGGAATTTTTCCAGGCCCCTACTGATTCTTATTACCATGCTCTGAATCCCCCCTTATTCTGACATATTTTTTGTGGGATGGGATGACCAGTGCTGCACACAGTATTCCAGATGGGGCTGCACCATTATAATATTTTACATATTATTCTCCATCCAATTTCTTCTTCATTCTAACATCCTGCTTGGTTTTTTATCTACCGCTGCACATTGAGTAGAAGTCTTCATTGAGCTGACTACATTTTAGCCCTTTCATCTGTAAATAGTTCACATACAGGCTTTGTATGTTATGAATTTATCTGTTCTCCATAACCACTACAGTGTTTGTGTGAGCAAAGTACAGCTTGCGCTGTGTTCTCTTGAACTATTAGCTATTTGCAAAAAGAAAAGGAGTACCCGTGGCACCTTAGAGACTAACAAATTTATTAGAGCATAAGCTTTCGTGAGCTACAGCTCACTTCATCGGATGCATTTGGTGGAAATGCATCCGATGAAGTGAGCTGTAGCTCACGAAAGCTTATGCTCTAATAAATTTGTTAGTCTCTAAGGTGCCACGGGTACTCCTTTTCTTTTTGCGAATACAGACTAACACGGCTGCTACTCTGAAACCTGTTATTAGCTATTTGTTATTCATGGTAGGCAATTGGTTACCCAATTGTAGTTTCAGCTTCTTGATTGGATTACTGCAACTTTTCCAACCAGGAGAATAAGAAATGGCAAATAGGGAACAGTAAAAGATAAATTAAACATAAAAACTGTTGTTTATGCGCAAACATAGCTTGCTTGGATGTGACTTTTACACAAAGAACAGCTATTGCACCAGTGTGCCAAACGAGGCTGAACCACAGAGCCATACAGAATTCCGATGGATACTCTCAAATACTGCTTTTGCTGCAGGTTTCAGAGTAGCAGCCGTGTTAGTCTGTATTCGCAAAAAGAAAAGGAGTATTTGTGGCACCTTAGAGACTAACAAATTTATTTGAGCATAAGCTTTCATGAGCTACTGCTCACTATTACTCCAGCTCTAATCCCTTTTCAAATGTATTTACTTGAGAGCTTCAGGCAGCCTCTTCCATGTGCTTGTGTCAGAAATCGCTGTGGAATGAGACTTAACTCTACTCGCAGAGGGCTGCTGAGAATGGTAAGCCTCAGGTTTTAACAAGGAACCTCAGTGGTTCAAATTCATGGCTGGAGTTATTGGAGACAACTTTGTTGATTGCCGTTCACAGCCCACAGGTGCCAATCCCAGAAGAGATGATGACTCAGGCCTTCATTGTGAGGCAGGTCAGATGAGTACCATAAGTACCCGGGGGGACTTTTGGCTAATAGATGAAGCAGCGAGGACCTGTCTGTTCTTAATCCCTATTCATAAGAAAAGGGCTATGGAGATTACCTCAGTGTAGTTGACCAAGATTTTCTCCTCCCATCATTCCCAAGGTTGGCATGGGCTGAGCATGACTCTCACATGACATGCTCAGGCGATGCATGAAGCAAAATTAAAGGGCTTCTGAGTGGGCCATATCCTTCCTTCTTTGGGTAGGTGGTGGGAGGGTAAGTACAGGAGAGGAAAAGAGAAGGAAGAGGGAGGTCAAAATACATGACGCTACAAGATGCTGCACTAGTGAACGATTTTAACTAGCAAGATAAATGCTGCCAAAAAGGGCTGGCCTTACCACGAGGTGAACTGAGGCGGCTGCCTTAGGTGCCAGACCTGGTGGGGAGGGTGGTGGTGGTGGTGCACCACTAGGACCCAGAATGTAAAAAGTTGTGTCTGCTGCTGGTGCATCTGTATTCTCTCTGCTCTAGATGCACAGAGATGGGGTAGTGCTGTGCTGGAGGAAGAAGGGAACAAGAGACATAACAGGCAGCTGTCACCTTCAGCCCCCAACTAAAACCTCTCCAGCGCATCATCAAAGATTTACAACCTATCCTGAAAAATGATCCCTCACTCTCACAGATCTTGAGAGACAGACCAGTCCTCGCTCACAGACAGCCCCCCCAACCTGAAGCAAATACTCACCAGCAACCACACACCACACAACAGAACCACTAACTCAGGAACCTATCCTTGCAACAAAGCCCGATGCCAACTCTGTCCACATATTTATTCAAGTGACACAATCATAGGACCTAATCACATTAGCCACGCCATCAGGGGCTTGTTCACCTGCACATCTACCAATGTGATATATGCCATCATGTGCCAGCAATGCCCCTCTGCCATGTACATTGGCTAAACCAGACAATCTCTACGCAAAAGAATTAATTGACACAAATCTGACATCAGGAATCATAACATTCAAAAACCAGTAGGAGAACACTTCAACCTCTCTGGCCACTCAGTAAAAGATTTAAAGGTGGCAATTTTGCAACAGAAAAGCTTCAAAAACAGACTCCAATGAGAAACTGCTGAGCTTGCATTAATATGCAAACTAGATACTATTAACTTGGGTTTGAATAGAGACTGGGAGTGGCTGGGTCATTACACATATTGAATCTATTTCCCAAAAGTTAAGTATCCTCACACCTTCTTGTCAACTGTCTAAATGGGCCATCTTGATTATCACTACAAAAGCTTTTTTCTTCTGCTGATAATAGCTCATCTTAACTAATTAGCCTCTCACAGTTTGTATGGCAACTTCCAACTTATCTGTATGTATATATGTGTATATATATCTATATCTATCTTACTATATGTTCCATTCTAAGCATACGATGAAGTGGGCTGTAGCCCATGAAAGCTTAGGCTCTAATAAATTTGTTAGTCTCTAAGGTGCCACAAGTACTTCTGTTCTTTTTCCTTAAAATTGTAGAGCTGATGGCTGAGTTTGATGCTGTACTCCAGGAGCATCTAAGAAGAGTCACCACCCAAGAAATGTATACCCATCACTACCTTGGAAGAATAATTCAAAATGAGATCATACAGTTTCTGGCAACAAAAGTCAAACAGAAGATTGTGGCAGATCTGAAGTCAGCAAGATATTATTTTGTTATTCTGGACTGCACACCCGACATCAGCGATATGGAACAAATGACTTTAATGGTGCGTTTTGTAACAACAACAGAACCTAGTGAAAATGTCCCTGCAATGGTGACTGTCAGAGAGCATTTTCTAGAATTTATTGACATTGATGATACTACAAGAGCTGGTATGACAAATGTGCTTCTTAAAAAGCTGGAAGATACGGGAATTACGATAGCTGACATGAGAAGTCAGGGCTACGATAATGGTGCCAACATGAGAGGAAAGAACAGAGAAGTGCAGACACAGATCTGAGAATTAAACCCTCGAGCTTTTTTTGTCCCATGCAGTTCTCATTCATTGAACTTGGTGGTCAGTGATGCAGCATCAGCTTCTAGTGAGGCTGCTGAATTTTTTAATGTAGTTCAAAGCATCTATGTATTTTTCTCTGAATTAATTCATTGATGGCAAATTTTGAAGCAACATCTGGGAACATCCTCTCTGACACTGAAACCACTGAGTGCCACATGATGGGAAAGTCAAGTGGAGGTGATAAAGCCTATCAAACACCAAATTGGGAAGATATATGATGCCATAGTTGCCATTATGGAGGATAATGCTATGACAGGAACTGTTCGTGGGAGAACAGTGGCAGAGGGAAATGGAATCACCAGAAACAAACATAACTTCAAATTTCTGTGTGGCTTAGTGTTGTGGCATGACATGTTGTTTGAAATAAATGTTGTAAGCAAGAGACTCCAAGGTGTTGAGCTTGATATATCTGGAGCAATGGAACAACTGGACAAAGCAACGTCATACCTACAGTCTTACCAGTCAGATGAGGGATTTCAAAACGTTCTGAAAAGTACACAGAAGTTGGCAAAGGAACTTCACACTGAAACTATTTTCCCACCCATTTAAGAATACAAGAGTCACCAAAGAAGACATTTTGATTACGAGGCACAGGATAATCCCATAAGAGACCCCAAACAACAATTCAAAGTTGAATTCTTTAACCAGGTGCTAGATTGTGCAATACAGTCAGTTGAAGAATATTTCATGCAGCTCAAGGAACACAGCAGTATATTTGGGATGTTATCTGATGTTCCAAAACTCCTCACTGTACCTGAAGAAGACTTACTCCAGCAATGCAGGGCACTAGAGACAGTGTTGACACATGATGACATGCACGATATTGATGCGAGTGATTTAGGTGATGAACTGAAAGCCCTTCAAGATACATTTCAGAAGGATCAACTCCAAAGGCTGTTCTGGAATATATGTGCACAAATAAGATGACCACTCTCTTTCCAAATGCTTTTGTTGCTCTGCGCATACTTCTAACACTTCCTGTAACAGTTGCCAGTGGAGAACGTAGCTTCTCCAAGCTGAAGTTAATAAAAACACATCTACACTCCACAATGACACAGGAGAGGCTGGTCAGCCTTGCAACCATCTCAATAGAGCATGAGCTGGCCCAGACTGTGGACCTTCAGGAAGCAGTTCAAAGCTTTGCAACCAAGAAGGCATGGAAAGCACCACTTTGATTGTTCAAACAGATAAAAATGCCAGTGTTTACTATGCAGACAAGAAAAGTTACTTAACTTTCAAATGCCTGAACAGCAAAGTGTTACTTAAAATTTTTGAACAAGGCATTTTAAGTTGTTAGTTTTCCTTTATTGGGATAGGTGGCAGAGAAGTACCATGGGAGGAATAGAACTGGAAGAAGGCAGAATTAAGACCTTTCAAAGTTTTGGCCCAAGTGAGGGGGCATGGGGGCATCATTTGAGCACCCAACCTCTGGTGCCAAAATGTTGTGGGCCGGCCCTGCCGCCAAACATGGAGCCAACACAGATATCCCTGAAGTTACAATCTGGTGATCCAGAGAACAGAGAATCCAACCAGAAGAAAAATCCTCCTGGAGCTATGTCTTACAGGGGTGCAATGGGTGCCAGCACTCACAAGCTCTAAGCATTCACTATTGTAAAGAATTGGTTCACAGAATGCAGCAGTATTTTTCTTTTCTTCCTTGCCAGTAAGGAGATTGGTGATGGGCAGGGATGTGTATGATGCTATGGGAGGGGAGGTTTCTAATTTTTGTTATATTTCAGTTGCTGTGGGGTTATTTGAATTGCTTGAGGGTAATTGATGCATGTGTTTATTTGTGGATGTTCTTTTAAAAGATCATCAAGGGTGCCCAGAGAGAGTTAGCTGAATCCATGAGAATTGGGTGGATGCATGATAGCGCAGCAAAATTCCAAATAAATAAATATTACAATAGGGTTAGATTTCAATAAAGCAAATACACATGTAGGCATTAAAGGGGGATGGAATTAGGAAATCTAGTGAGCATGCTGCGCTGGGAGGCAGTCAAATTATAGTGGCTTGAAGGAACACTGGAGCATCTCTAGAAGACCCCACAATGAAGGGATAGCAGACTGAAATTCTGTGTGTGGAATAAGGAAATGTTATTTATTCCTTTTCATAAAAACACAGACTAGGGGTCACCAAATGAAATTAATAGGCAGCAGGTTTAAAACAAAAAAAAAGGAAGTATTTTTTTCACACAATGCACAGTCAACCTGTGGAACTCTTTGCCAGAGGATGTTGTGAAGGCAAGACTATAACAGGGTTCAAAAAAGAACTAGATACATTCATGGAGGGTAGGTCCATCAATGGCTATTAGCCAGGATGGGTAGGGATGGTGTCCCTAGCCTCTGTTGTGATTACTTGTTCTGTTCATTCCCTCTGGGGCAACTGGCATTGGCCATTGTCAGAAGACAGGATACTGGGCTAGATGGACCTTTGGTCTGACCCAGTCTGGCCGTTCTTATGTGTGCAAGGAATGTGAGGTGGCCAATGCTGCTTCACTGCTCAAACATTGGAGGGTAAAGGAACAACTCATGTTGGAGACAGAGGTCGGGGAAAACAAACAAAACTAGACAGAGGTGGTGAAGACATGCAGGAAAAAGACAAAGGCAGCAAAACAGAGAAATGAATTAATGATAATCCATGAGGTTAGGGAGAATGAGAAAGGCTTTCAAAATTCAGAATATGTAGCTGTCTGGGTTGGTGGGAGGAGTAATAGAGACAATTCAGGCCCATTAATAAACTAGGAAGGGGATGAAATGGATGATGCCTGAGTTATAGATAATATGGCCAAGATATTGAACTCTTCTTTAAAAGCCTGCACATAACAAGAAAAATAAAATAAAATGGGATGGACCATTAGGAAGCAATGAAGACCTTGTCCAGATAGCTGTTGATAAGGGGCAGATAAGAGGTTACTGTGTTCACTTTAAGTAAAATTCTGTTTGACTGATCACCACTTGTATTGATCCTTGAGCTCTCTGGATCAAATCTTACTTCCAAAAGCCAGTTCCCATTTGAGTCGATGTTTTTGCCTCTTGCTTAGTGAGACTTCTGGTCATAAGGATTAGACTGAGAAATTATTTCTCAAATTTTCTTTGATGTGTTCAAAGCTAAAGAAGAAACTTGAGCTGTTGAGAGCCAATAAATCTCTGTGACAACTTATGGGAGTGCTAGTCAGAGCCAGGTATAATTTTATTTACTCTGTTGGCATTTAAATGCCCAGCAGAACTCACTTAATCCTTTTGCAGTGCACATTTGGGTCTGTGATTTAGAAAACTCACTGTTTCATAGATTTGCATGTGGTGAGCATTTGGTTTTAATGGTTGTCACCCACTGAAGTCAATGAGAGTCTCTCCATTAAATGTAATGAAAGTTTAGACCCAGCTGCCTAAAGGGATAATGATTTAAAAACTGTTTCCACTATACAAAGAGATCAGCAGGTCTATATGACGTGCGGCCCAGCACCTCAATGGAACTGGTTCCTGAACTCAGTAAAAACCAGCAATGATTTCTGAAAATTCATAGAGAATTGAAGAGAAGTAGGAAAAATTATATCTCTTATTGTCTTCAGCAGAGTCACTCCTGATTTACACCGTAGTAAATTAGGGCAGAATGAGGTCCCAAATTTGGTACTGATCTAAAAGAGATCCTGGCAATCACCAGCCAGTAAATCTAACTTCCATTCCTCATAACGGGCAGTAGAACAGGAGTCTATTCCCAACTCTGCCTCTGACCTGCCATGTGGGCTGCGGCATGTCCCTTAGGGTCAGATGTTTAAAGGTATTTAAGGTGTCTTATGGAAGTTAGGTGCTAGGTGCTTTTGAGAATCCAGTTATGTGCTTGTCTCAGTTCCTTTAAACTCTAACCCTCTCTCCTCTCCTTCCACCCCCTTTTATCTATTGAGATTATAAACTCTTCAGGTTGTGGAGTCTCTCTTACAGTGAGTCTGTGCAGCATCTAACACGGATGGCTCCCTTATCTGAGCTGAGGATGCTAGGTGTTACTGTCATACAAACAGCAATAGTAAAATAATAAAACAAATATTCTAAGATAGTATCTGTAAGTACCCAGGAGATAATGGAACCCATGAGCAATACAGGGCATGGGCTTATACAGAATAAATCAGGGATAATGACTTTTTTTTGGGTAGAAATAGAAAATTAATGGATAAAGGAATATAATTTATCTAGACTTTAGTAAACCATTTGATATAGTGCCTCAGAAGCTAGCTCTTGAAAACATAATTAATATTGACATAGATGGAAACTGCCAGAACGCCCATAAACAACCAAGAGTAAAGATAAATGACAGCACTGTCCACTGTTGAGCCAAAGGGCTCAGTGTCAGGACCAGTTTTATTCCATATCTGCCTTAATGATCTGGAGGAAGGAGTAAATACTGTGTTAATCACATCTGCAGGCAATACCATAATGAGGGGTCTTGCAAAACACTAAGGACAGAGAAATAATACAAAAGCGCCTAAGAAGATTAGGAATATGGGACAATACAAAGCAAAATGAGATACAGCTCAGATATATGTGGCTTGCTTTTCCTCTGACTTACACTGGCATAAATCAGGAGTCACTCTAATGAAGTTATGCAGGGTAAAACTCGTGTCAGGCCCCCCAGCCAAGAAAAACACTTAAGGACATGCTTAACTTTGAGCTCAATGGGACCCTCAACTTATTTCATGTTAAGGACACACTTAAGATGTTACTGGATTGAGTCTAAATCACGGGAGAGTCAGGGACATGCAGTACTTCTGGGGGGGAAATAATCTGAAATACCAATATTTAATGAGACAAAAGAGATTCAATCGTGATCACGGATACAAAATTGGATAGAAGTGTGCAACTGTACAGAGGGGGAAAAAGGCTATGAGATTTTGGATGAGATTTCCGCAGAGTACCATTTTCCCTCTTCTTCCTCTTATTCTTTACTGTTTTCTTCCCCCTTCTCCATATCTTTTCCCTTGTTCCCACTGCTTAGATTCTCTTGAATGTGGCTAATGAAAATGCTATGATATTCCAGTTTCATGGCAGTGAAATCAGTGATGTTAAATCAGCTCCGAACTGGCGTTTCCAAGGGCAGAATAAGCCCCGTTATTCGTATGTAACATGGAGAATATGTTCATCTGAAACCGTAGGATGCTACATTATTGTGTATGTCTCACTATTACCTTGATATAATATAGCTGAGAAAGGAGGGACATTGCCCTCATTCAGCTCTAGACAGTTCAGAAAAATTATTATTATGGCTCATGGAACACGTCAGGCCATGTCCTGAATGTTGGAACCTACTGACGTTATTCATGAAGTCAGGGACAATTCATCATGAGCGAGGTTGGCAGAATCTGACCGTCAAGTATTAAGACATTTCCTAAAATTGGTATAAAATATTGAGTTATGTATTAAATAACACTGTCTGTGATTTGTAAGCAACATTTATCTACCTTGTCCCTACCCAGCACATCTGAGAGATATTTCGTAGTCTTCTTTATAATGGTGATACTAGAGATACAAAAGGCACGAAGAGAAAAGTTGTATAATAGCAATACAAAAAAGACCTGATTATTAATAAAATGCTGTCAGATTAACTAACAGTAAAGCAAAGCCTATCTAGGAAGTGCTTGAAAGATAATTCTTCATTCCAAAATGGTATTTTAGAGTTATGCAGTAATAAAAATTGCTTTAAACTTTCCATGAGATTAAAACTGCTGTTAAAAAAATCTCTGCTAAAAACTCAAGTTTAAAGTAAGTACTAAATAATAGACATTAATGTTGAAACCATACTATGGGTTTATTACATTTCAAAGAGAGGAACCACTCTACATTTTCAAGAGGCAAATGGCATCTGATATCACACTTCATCTCCTCCATGCAGCTAAACAGCCTCTAGAAATGTGCTGATTTTAAATGCCAGTCAGGGTCTGATTTATAGCTCAGTGAAGTCAATGGATTTTTTTCCCATTGCCTTCAATGGGCTTTGGACTGGGTCCTTTATGCCCAGAGCATGCAATGCATTTACAGTTTCCTGGCAATGGGGTCTGGACAAGTGACTATCTTTACATCTTCAGAGTCATAAAAGTCCAAGCAATTCCAAAGAGCTAATTCAATTGCAAATGGACTCCTTACCAGGTTTTTCTGACATGAAGAAGAGCTCTATATAGCTCAAAAGCTTGTCCCCTCACCAACAGAAGTTGGTCCAATAAAAGATACTACCTCACCCACTTTGTCTTAGGTTGTCCCCACATCTTTATATTGCACTATGTAGGACACCTAAGGATGAAACCAAAAAATGTCAACAAATCAGAGGGAAGTCAGAGAAAAGAAATGCAAATGGCTTAAAGGACTTATTTATGAAGAAAAACTGAGACCAAAGCTTTCAAATTTTGGATTTCTCACTGATGTTAAGCTCTCACATAGCAGTGCCCACGAGTAATGCTCTCTACTATCTCTGGTTGGCTAGGAAACTATGTCCCATCCTGGCAGATGAAGACCTGGCCTCAGTTGTTCATGCCTTTATCATCTCTCGGCTGGACTATAGCAATGTGATATACCTTGGAATGAAACTTTCAGTGCTTAGGAGACTCTACTTAGTACAGAACACTGTAGTGTGTTTCCTTAGTAACAGAAACTACAGTGAGCATAACACACTTGTCCTCCAATCGCTACATTTGCTTTCCTTCAAATATTGAATCAGTGTCAAGGTCTTGGTTCTGATCTTGAAGGTGCTCAGTAGCCTGTGGACTGAAACCTCAACACCGTGCACCCCAAGGACAAGGTACATTTCTTTGACTTCTCTTCTCTAACATAAAGAAAAGGAGTACTTGTGGCACCTTAGAGACTAACAAATTTATTAGAGCATAAGCTTTCGTGAGCTACAGCTCACTTCATCGGATGCACGAAAGCTTATGCTCTAATAAATTTGTTAGTCTCTAAGGTGCCACAAGTACTCCTTTTCTTTTTGCGAATACAGACTAACACGGCTGCTACTCTGAAACCTTCTCTAACATATATAACATCCAGTTTTTTAAGTTGCTTGGCCCTCTGAAGTACTCCATATGCCTGAAAATCAGTCCATTTTAATTAGTTGCCTGAGTGCCTGTTTGGGTGCACAACTTTAGTCATCTACATTTGAAAATTGTAGCTAATACATTCACTGTTGCTTGATTAGACAACTACTGAGGGGGCTAAGACAACTATCAACAAGAATTTGGAAGGTGTAAAATGGAAAGCGTAACAGGATCCTGGTCCATGATGAGAGCTCCAAGGAGCGACCCTAATACAAATGTTAAGAATAATAAACATCAAAGAGGAAGAATTCTTTGGGGGGGGGGAAGATGGTCTAAATAACTATAATTAAGAACAGTGGGAGGTAATTGAGCAAAAAAAAAAAACCCCGAAGGTAAATCTCAAACCATTTCTTCCTCCCACTCACCAATTTTTCTCTGTAAAAGTTTCCTGGGGGAAATGAAGCTCCATCATTTAGGAAACTAGACTGGACAAAGTATTGAAAGGAGCAGCCTCACCATGGAGAGAGGATGGATAAAATGACCTGAGGAGAGTTGTTCCAAAAAAAGATGGAGAAAATCACCATTTTTAAAAATCTCCTCCCCTGCTTTTGTAAGATATTTCAGTTTTTGAAATTACGACTTTTTGACTAGGTCTATTGTTGGTCAAAAAAAAATTGAACATTTATTGACAGACATTTTTCCTGATTTTTTTCTTTACGTGTTTCAAAATTTTGAAGTTCCAAATTTGAAAAAAAAATCTATTAGCTGTAGATCTGAGTGAGCTTTGTGAGCTCAAGTATCAATAACACTAAGAAAAAAGATATTTCTCTATTTAGTTGCCTCAGGCCATAGGGGTATTAATAGTTTTTAAAGAACCTCTGAATAATACTACAGTATGAAAGGTAGAGCAATAAATACATGGATCCTTAGGTGGTTTAAGCTCACATATCTGCATTCAGTTCAATGGCACTATGCCAGTTTACTCCCACTGAGGATCCAGCCCACAATGTCTGACGGTTCAGTCCTGTATCCTTACTTCAAAACAAGTTTTGCCTGAGTAAGGACTGCAGGGTGAAAGTTTAGGCAATGCTGGAGTCAACGATTATTTGACATAGCTGTGTTAAGACAACTTTATTAGCTGGGGCCCAGAAAAAGGAAGTAGACTATGTGACAAAGCTCTGTCCTTGCCTCCGTGGGTCCTGCGTTTCCTGGCAGATTTCGCTAGCCTCAGAGGCTCACTGTGACCCTCCACGTAACTCTTCGTTCTCTAGAGACAAGGGTCACAGTCTACTGAGCCATTTTCATCATAAGCCAGCGAGGGAGGTGAGGAGAAGTTATCCTTCCTTGCACAGTCTCTGTTGTCTCCCAGTCTCAGTGATTAATCAGAGGCAAAGGTGGGTGGGTGGGAGGGGGAGCCCGGGCCCACACTCTACTCCGGGCTCTAGCCCAGGGATCCTAATAGTATCAGCTATGGTAGCTGACCTTTTAGAAACATGACATGTACAATTCTCTGGGCTACTTCCCCTAAAGCAGCCCTCACTTCCTCAAGCTTCATTTCACCCTTTCCTCAGGGCCTCCTTCCTTGTGCCTGTTATGGTGTGTACTACTCAACCTCTCCAACAGCACAACTTCTTCCCACAGCTCCTGACATGCCCACCCACCTGACTGACTGGGAGGCTTTTAACTGGTTTCAGCCAGCCCCTGATTGGCTTCAGGTGTCCCAATCAACCTAGCCTTCTCTCTGCCTTCTGGAAAGTTCTTAATTGGCCCTAGGTTTCTTAATTGACCTGGAGCAGCTGCCATTTCACTTCTTCTGATACCAGGGATTTGTTTAGCCTGGAGCTAATATATCTATCTCCCACTACTCTTCCATAGCCATCTGGCCTTGCTCCGTCACATATCCCCCCGCTCTGCTCAACACCATAGAATTGGGCAACTTGGGACGCCAGGCAGTATGCTCGTGACAGATCATCAGTGTTGCCATGGTGGCATCCAGCCCTGTGCCGTATGCGGAACTGGAATGGTTGGAGGGATAAGAACCACCTGGTGACCCTGGCATTCTTTTCCTTATTCCGCTGCATCCACTGGAGGGGTGCATGGTCCGTCACAAGAGTAAATTGCCGGCCTAAGAGGTAATAATGCAGTGTCTCCATAGCCCATTTGACAGCAAGGCATTCTCTCTTGACTACTGCATATTTCTATTCTCTTGGGAGAACGTACCTTTCTGCTGAGGTAGAGGATCGGGTGTTCCTCTTCTCCCACCATTTGCAACAGAACTGCTCCCAACCCCACCTCAGAAGCGTCTGTTTGTAAAACAAATTCCCTGTTAAAGTTCAGGGCTATGAGTATGGGGTCATTACAGAGGGCCATCCAAAGGTCTGTAAATGCCCCCTCTGCTGTGTCGATCCACTTTACCATGTCTGGACCTCGGGCCTTCACCAGGTCCGTTAGGGGACTTTCCCTAGTGGCGAAGTGGGGGAATAAACCGTTGGTAGTAGCCTACCATGCCTAGGAACGCACGGACCTGCTTCTTTTGGGTCAGCCGGGGCCAGTTTTGAATTGCCTCTAGCTTATTCATTTGGGACTTCACTATGCCCCTTCCCACAGTATATCCCAGGTATCTAGCCTCTGCTAGCCCTATGGCGCATTTAGCGGGATTAGCAGTGAGGCCAGCCCGCCTTAAGGTGCGCAGTACTGCCTCAACTTTCTCCAAGTGGGTTCCCCAGTCTGACGTATGGATGATGACATCATCTAGGTATGCAGCTGCATAACTAGTATGGGGGCGCAGCAGCTTATCCATGAGGCGCTGGAATGTGGCTGGGGCCCAATGTAGCCCAAAAGGGAGGACGGTGTACTGGAATAGCCCATCCGGGGTGGAGAATGCTGTCTTTTCTTTAGCTTCTTTGGTCAGAGGAATCTGCCAGTACCCTTTTGGCAGATCCAGTGTAGTCAAGAATCGGGCACTACCCAGTTGGTCAACCAGTTCGTCGATGCGTGGTATGGGGTATGCATCAAACTGGGATATTTCATTCAGTCGGCGAAAGTCATTACAGAATCTCATGGTACCATCAGGTTTAGGAACTAGAACAATTGGACTGGACCACTTACTGTAAGATTCTTCAGTAACACCTAATTCCAACATTTTCTTTACTTCGGCCTTGATTTCCTCTCTTTTGGCTGCTGGGATTCGGTAGGGTATCAATGTTACCTTGGCTCCGGGGATTGTGCGGATATGGTAATAGGTCTCAGTCATCTGCCCTGGTTTTGTAGAGAACACATCTCTGTTGCGATTAATCATGTCGGCTGCCACGATCTTTTGGATCGGCATCAAGTCGGATGATATCCTCACTTGCTCGTGTAAGTTATCCTCTTGGGGAAGGGTCTCCTGCATGACTAAGCATGTCTCTTGATCGTGCCAAGGTTTTAGAAGATTGATGTGGTAAATTTGCTCCGATTTCCGGCGGCCTGGCTGCCGCACCTTATAGTTCACATCTCCCACGGCTTTGATTATTTCGTAGGGTCCCTGCCACAGGGTCAACAGTTTACTTTCTGCTGTGGGCACCAGTACCATCACCTGATCCCCTGGTTGGAACCGTCAAAGCTTTGCTTGGTGGTTATAATGGGTTCGTTGGGTCTCCTGTGCTCTCTCCAAGTGTTCCCGTACAATGGGCGTAACTTGGGCTATCCGATCTCTCATCTGCAGTACATGCTCAACTTCTGGGATGCAGTACATGCTCAACTTCAACAACTTATGATCCTTCTGGGATTTGGCTCCTCTTCCCAGGCTTCTCTGGCTATATCCAATATGCCCCGAGGGTGGCGCCCATATAGTAGTTCGAATGGAGAGAAACCCGTGGAGGCTTGTGGAACCTCCTGGATGGCGAACATGAGGTAAGGCAATAGGGTATCCCAATCTTTCCCATCCCGGCTCACCACTTTCCTGATCATGGCCTTGAGGGTCCTATTGAATCTTTCCACAAGGCCATCTGTTTGCGGGTGGTATACAGAGGTCCGTAGAGCTTGTACATGGAGCAATGAACAGAGATCTTTCATCAACTTGGACATGAAAGGTGTCCCTTGATCAGTCAATATCTCCTTGGGTAGCCCAACCTGGGCAAAGATCTGTACTAGCTCCTTAGCTATTGTCTTGGAAGCTGTGTTGCGCAGGGGAACAGCTTCCGGGTACTGGGTTGCATAGTCCAGTACAACAAGCACATGTTGGTGGCCCTGAGCTGTCTTCTCTAGGGGCCCTACCAGATCCATGGCTATCTGTTCAAAAGGAACCTCTATTATTGGAAGAGGTACCAAAGGAGCCCTCAAGTGTGGGCAAGGGCTATGTAACTGACACTCCGGACAAGAGGTGCAATATCGCCGGACATCTTCATGTACTCCTGGCCAGAAGAACCTCCGCAGGATCCGTGCCTGGGTTTTCTCTACCCCTAGGTGTCCTCCAAACAGTGACTGTGGGCGAGACTCAATATGGCTTTTTGATGTTTTCGTGGTACCAGAAGTTGTTGTATATCTTGCTCCTGCATTTGCACCATGCGGTACAGGAGATCTTTCTTCACTATAAAGTAAGGTCCAGGACCCCGGACCTTCCCATACACGGGTATCCCATCAATCTCGGCCACCTCTTTCCTGGCGTTATCATATCTGGGGTCCTCTGCCTGGTCCCACCCAAAAGTCTCTCTCATGGGATTAACCTGCCCAAGCTCCCAGGGGCCGGCTTCTGCTTCTTCCAATGGCTCGCCGTCATCATGGCTGGGGGCAGCTTCTGGCTCACCTTCTGTGGTGGAAGTTTCTCTGTTGGCTGCTCGCATCCATCTGCCTACTAGGGAGGTCTTCTGGCCCTGGGTCAGGATCTGGGTTCCGAAGGCCTTCGCGGCCTTCCTCTCTTTTTTTGTCTTCCGGGTCTTTTGGGGGGCTGAGAACAGATCCTGAGAAATCTCAGCGAACATCGGGGGTTGACATTCCTCTGGTGACGAGTCGCTGTCCTCAGGGTCCCCACCTCCCTCTAGCCTCTCCCGGGGGGAGTAAATTATCATACCCTGTATAGTCCCTCCCAATGACTACAGGATATGGGAGTTTAGGAACTACGCCCACGGTCACCTGAATGGGGTTTCCCTGAACCTCTGTCTCCACTGGGATGGTGGGGTAATGGCTCACGGCCCCATGCACACACATCACTGCTACGCGTTTGGCTTGTAGCAGCTGACTATTTTTTACCAGCTTACCCGATATGAGGGTGATAGCACGCCCAGAGTCCACAAGCGCTGTAGTCTCTGCTCCATTTATCCTCACTGGCCTGGTGTAATTATGCGGGGATAATGCGATCCCCGCAAGGTGGATAAGGGAGCATGGGACCTCCCAATCCCCCAAATTACATTGCATAGGCTCCTCAGTGCTGGGACACTGTGCTGCTATGTGTCCCCACTCCCCACATGCATAACATCTATAATTGCTTTTAATCACTCCCCTATCCCGGGGGTTAGGGGGTTTAATCCTGGGGCTCCCCCCCACTTAGGCCAATCCCTTCCTTCTGGGATCCCCACTGGTTTTCGCCCCCCCCTTCTTCCACCTAGGACTCACAAGGGGTTTGGCTGCCCAACCTTCCAGGGTTGGGGTCAGGTGCTTGCTTTGAAAGGGGCCTTCCTTGGGTAGTCAGGTCAGTCCCCTGGCTGTCATCCATCTTTCTACCAGTGTTATCATCTTGTCGTACGTGGACGGATTGTTCTCGCCTACCCATTTGTGGAGATCTGGCAGCAATCCCCGCGTGTAATGGTCTATGACCAGGGTTTCCAAAATCTCCTCCATCCTGCACACCTCAGGCTGTAACTGCTTCCGTGCGAGGTGTATGAGGTCAAATAGCTGGGACCTCGGGGTTTTGTTCTCCTGGTATTTCCACTCATGGAACCTCTGGGCCTTTACTGCTGGGTTACCCCTGCTCGTGCCAGGATCTCTGCCTTCAGATGGGTATAGTCAGTGGCATTTGTGGCAGGCAAGTCAAAGTAGGCCTTCTGGGCCTCTCCACACAAAAAAGGGGCGAGGATGCCGGCCCACTGCTCCTGGGGCCATGCCTCACGCTGAGCAGTCCTTTCGAATGAGAGGAGATATGCCTCTATGTCATCTCTTGACGTCATCTTTGGCAGACAACGAGTGGCCCTCAGGATTTGCGTCCCGTCGGACCCCTGGGCCTGCGTGGTGAGGATCTGCAGCTGGTTCACCACCTCTCTCAAGAGGGCACGATCTTGGGTCGCCTGGCTCATCAATAATTGATTGGTTTCCTGCTGTAGCCGCATAGACTCCTGTTGTGTCATTGCCTGAACCCAGGTGGCCTCCTGCTGGCTGCCATGGCTTGTACCAGAGCTCTTACCACCTCCTCCATTGTGGTACAAAGCAAACAAACAAACAAAAAAAATCCAAACCCCCAGTGCCCGTTTTTTTTTTTTTTTTTTTTTTTTTTAAACCTCTTTCTTCCGCCACACTGTGAACGAAATCCCACTCCTGACACCAGTTGTGACAAAGCTCTGTCCTTGCCTCCATGGGTCCTGCATTTCCTGGCAGATTTCACTAGCCTCAGAGGCTCACTGTGACCCTCCACGTAACCCTTCTTTCTCTGGAGACAAGGGTCACAGTCTACTGAACCATTTTCATCATAAGCCAGTGAGGGAGGTGAGGAGAAGTTATCCTTCCTTGCACAGTCTCTGTTGTTTCCCAGTCTCAGTGATTAATCAGAGGCAAAGGTGGCGGGGGAGCCCGGGCCCTCCCTCTACTCCGGGCTCTAGCCCAGGGATCCTAATAGTATCAGCTATGGTAGCTGACCTTTTAGAAACATGACATGTACAATTCCCTGGGCTACTTCCCCCACAGCAGCCCTCACTTCCTCAAGCTCCATTTCACCCTTTCCTCAGGGCCTCCTTCCTTGTGCCTGATATGGTGCGTACTACTCAGCCTCTCCAACAGCGCAACTTCCTCCCACAGCTCCTGACATGCACCCCCACCTGACTAACTGGGAGGCTTTTAACTAGTTTCAGCCAGCCCCTGTTTGGCTTCAGGTGTCCCAATCAACCTAGCCTTCTCCCTGCCTTCTGGAAAGTTCTTAATTGGCCCCAGGTGTCTTAATTGACCTGGAGCAGCTGCCATTTCACTTATCCTGGTTCCAGGGATTTGTTTAGCCTGAAGCTAATATATCTATCTCCCACTACTCTTCCATAGCCATCTGGCCTTGCCTCGTCACAACTACTTCTGTTCTTGCTGGCAGTTCTGTAATAGAGTTCAATGTATTTTTCTGCTCCTTGCGTACACACTTGTTTCTTATGCACAGTTCTTGGCAGATCACAATAGACAGTGTGGATAGGAAGACAATTAGATAGATACAATGGGACAGGGAACAGAGAAAGAGAGAGATTTCTCTGCTTTCCCTTACATTTCTTTTTTGCTGCTCTTGGTCCAGCAAGCAGGTATTAATAATGAATAAAAAGAACCATGGGGGTTATCAGCAGTGACCCCTGCCCACTTTCAAGTAGATCTGAACTTATTTTTATTGATTTCACACAGACTTTATCTCGTCCAGAGCATTTCTACCCAAGCTTTCAAGGAAGATTTGAGCTTGAGCAACCCAGGCAAAAGACCCTTCCCTCTTCCAACACCAAGGAAGGAGGGGGAAAAAAGCCTTCGAACGTCAGGAGATGTCTGTTCCGTTTATAGCTGAAGTTGTTTCCCAGGAAAATGGAGATGGCCAAAGCAGTGAAGAAGACAGGGACTGTACAGGCAAGTTGCTGGCTGGCCACTGGGATTTAGTGTCACCTTATACCAAAGGGATAATATCAAGCAGTGTTTTATTCTGAACTTTTCTATTTTCCCTGTGGCAAATGCAAGACCACAAGCTTTGCGTCTGTTGTCTGGGCATTTGCCAAGTGACCTCACCACTGGAGTCAAAGGCTAGTAGCTAGATTTGTATATAAATCAGAGGTAATAAGATGCAAATGTAATGTACTGCGTTTTCATATTGTCCTCTGCAAGATGCTCCTGCATCATCCTCATCCCTCTGTGTTTTTTAAGCATTTGGTTCATTTAAAACCAATGGATTGTGCAACTCAAAAATACGTTCTAAAATGTTTGTTTCCTTTCATTGGGATGACATTCTGCCTTGTTTTCCCTATCAAGCCTTTGATTTGGGTTTTTAAGGGGAATGCAGAGGAGGCAAAGGGGTTTCCCCACCCTTTATAAAGCGAATGCAATCCTCCTGAAAAGTATCAGTTCAATACTCTCTGAGACTAGATCGGGATTTTTGAGCCTGCCGCTAGCCCTTCACAAATGCAATTTGATGGTTGAGTGAGCCTAGTGTGCTAAGCTGAATCTCAGTTCTGAAGCTGAGGGTAATAAGGCAATTAATTAATAAAATATCCCCAGCATGAGAATTAGCACAGTGTTGATTTTCCCCCCTGCTGTCCAACTCTGCCATCATTACTACATCCTTTCCTTTTGGGTGTGCATGAGAGAAGGTGACAACATCTTCACAATCCCAGCTGTCATCCCCTGTTGTCAAATGCTTTCAAATGCTTTTTCGTATGCAGTCTCTGGAACCCTGGGTGCCTGCTGTCCTTTCCCCTACTAGCTACCACCTCCTTTATATATGTGCGACACACACCTGGATCATGAGAAAAATTAACTTGTGTTGTTGCAGTTTCACCAGAGTTCTCTTACTATCACTTGCTACAGACAGACTTTGCCAGCATCAGTCTGAGTAGTAAGAAAAGGAAGTGAAGTGAGCTATAGCTCACGAAAGCTTATGCTCTAATAAATTTGTTAGTCTCTAAGGTGCCACAAGTACTCCTTTTCTTTTTGCGAATACAGACTAACACGGCTGCTACTCTGAAGTCTGAGTAGTGGATCTCTATCTAGGATGCAGAGCAGTGGATGAGTCAAACACTGGAATATCAGGGATGTTGCTGAGATGAAGCACATTGGTCTGCTCTAAATGCATCACCTACAAGCACCTGTTGCTTAGCTAATGGAGATCCTATAGCACATGGGGAGCAGTGCAACACAGCATTGAAATGTGCTAGGAAAAATCCAATATTGCAGAATTTATATCTGCAATATTCATCTCGTTTTCTTTCCCCTCACATGCCTTCCTATATTTCAGGACTGTTCTATTGATGGAACCAAGGGGCACTTTGTTGTACCACCTTGTAGGATATTAAATTCCTGCTTTATTGCTATAGTCAGCAGCTTCCCTAGACTGAGAGGAGAGAAAGGACAAGTATGGGAGAGAGACAGAGAAGCAGATTCCCATGACTGGGAGATACAACTTCCAACCTGCCAACATCCCAGCTAGGGACAAAAGGAGAAGGCTTCAGTTCCACAGTCCTTTTAATAACGTCAGGTTTCTAATAAAACTGTTAGACTTGTAATAACGTACAAAAGTCCCAGCCGGGTTCCCTTTGGGTCCAAACCTGCAAGCACTCTGCATACAGAGACTTCTAGCATCAGACTTTTTTGTGTGCGTGCTGGGAAAAGCACATAGGTAGCTCCACCCACTGAAGTCAGGGTGCTGCTCATGTGCCTGAAATTAAGCATGTGCATAAGTGCTTTGCAAAAAAAAAAAAAAAAAAAAAAAAGGGCTCCACTGGCAGCAACTATTTTTCCCCCTGATTTTTCAGAATTGCCAGCGAAGTGAAAAAAAATCCATTATTCGCTTGGCTCTGGTTTCAGTTGTAACCCTCATGCATGCTCAACTTCATAGATTCATAGAAATGGAGGGCTGGAAGGGACCTTGAGAAGTCATCAAGTCCAGCTCCCAGCACTGAAGCAGGACCAGGTACATCTAGGCCATCCCAGAAAGATGTTTGTCCAACCTTTTCTTAGAAACCTCCGATCATGAGGATTCCACCGCCTCCCTTGAAAGCCTGATTCAGAGCATAACTATCCTTCCTCACAGACAGATCGATTGCTAGATAGGTGAAAGGAGAAAGGGAAGGAAAACAAGAATAAAAAATGGATTGTTATTTTAATGACATAGAAGGGCTTCCTTGAACATTGGTGGGTGAACGTAACTGCATCCGAGTTTGATGTTTAACTACTTTTCATGATTCCAGATCTTTCCTTTTTCTAGCAAAGGGACAGTCTATGTCCAATATTAGGAACAAAGGAATTCCCACCCTAAAGCTGGGATAACAGAAGAGAATGCCCCATACATGATATACATACTTTGGGACAGAGTTTCTGGCCTGATACATGCAGTCTATACCATGTAAGGGGACCGAAGCGGACATATAGCAACTGGAGATGGTCAACAGAGAATACTCCATGTGCAGGGAAACTCTCCAGTGGTGTAGTCGCCTTCTGTGCCAGCCACTTCCACTCCATCCCTGCCACAGAGGGAGGAAGGCCATGCTGAGAGCAGACTATGGCTATGCCTGATTCTTGAATGTTTTCATTCAGGAGAGGAGGAATGACACCACATTAGGACTTGGGAAATGAGGGTTCAACTTCCTGCTCCAGCAGACTTCCTGTATGGCATTGGGCAAGTCACTCAGGTGTCTTTGTGACTCAGTTTCCCATGCGTAAAATGGGGATAATGGCACATGCCTGCCACCACTGGGTGTTGTGAGAATAAATACATTCAAGATTGCCAGTTCACGTACTATAGAAATGGCCACATAAGATGTTAAGTTACACCTGTTCCTTAGGTCGTCTGACTTTGGCAAGGGCCAGGCAGCTCTGGATCAAGGAGACACACCCAACACCCTACTGGCGCCCTGGAGAATCTAGCCTACAGTGTTGATTTACCAGTAGAATAATAATCATGAGCTATAATTAGTTTGTCAGTTCATTGACTGGACTAAATTCACTACTGGCATATAGTTGCACCTGCTTATGTTAGCAAAGAATTTGGCCCACCTAGTCAGTATGATTAGCTGCTACGCTCATTGTGATCCCATTCATCCCATACACCACATTGCTTATGATGAAGTGTGTATTAAATATGTTCACATAGCAACTAGAGACATTTCATGTGGACTTCTTCCTCTGAGACGGCGTCAAGGCGCCTGTCGGTTAAAACAGACACAGTCTTTGCCAGGATTTAGAGCCCATATTAACCATGATGATAAAACAGAGGCTTCATCAAGGTTTTTTAAACTGCTCATAGAACCCTAAGATTTTTTTTCCCCTGGTTGAAACCACAATAATATTTCATTCCCACTGCTTACCCTAAAAATGAATTTCCTTTCCCTTCTCAGCTGGTGATTTGTTTTGCATTAATGCCTTTCATAACTCATACGTTTCGCCATTAAAAATTAATGCTCGGCACTGACATAAACAAATGAAATTTGTATTATTAATGTTTTACATAGGTAAGACTTTGTAATAACAGATTCATCATAACAGACTGGTTTAATTAAAAGACTCGCTCGTTCCCTAAACTGATTTCAGACATATATTTGGGTGATGGGAAGAATGTCTTGTAGTACAGACTGAGGAATAATGATCAATAGGTCATTTGGTGCCCTTTTATAGGTCCATGCTTGTGTTCTTCCACATTCCTCACCCTCAGGGTGCTTCTCACACCAAGATGGCATGTAGAAGGGACAGAAAAGCTGAAGATTGGCTCTGTCAAGAGAAACAGCTCAAGAGCTGTGCACCACTTAACTCCTACACTTGAGGGCCTACACCGACCTTGTGCTGATCCTCTATGCAGAAGTAAATCTTTTCCAACATGAACATATGGTAAGTTTCTAAGCACAAGGACTGCACACAGGGCCTGATTCAAAGCTTGCTGAAGTCAATAGGAGTCTTTTCCATTGACTTCGGCCAGGCCCATAAAGAAGGCAGACAGTGAATGCACAGTAAGCTTCCTTGCACCTATGATATGGAGAAGGCAGAGAACGGTCACAAATTCCTAACACTTGGACAGCACATGAAGGCACAGATTTGAATGCACAATAGGTTTCCTTGTACCAGGATGGTCAAGAAGCTAGTAATAATAATCATAATACCTGGCTCTTATCTAGCGCTTTTCATCATTAGGTCAGTATCATTAGCCCCATTTTACAGATGGGAAAACTGAGGCAAGAGAGGGAAGTGACTTGCCTGAAGTCACCCAGCAGACCAGTGGCAGAGCTGGGAATAGAATCTAGAATAGAATATATCTACTAGGCTATACTCCCCCTCCTGGTACATAAAGAGTAAGTGGGGAAGATAGGACAGCACATGGTAGATAGCTTCACTGCATAGCATACAGGCAAGGCCATTAATGAGGCTATGGGCAGTTTCTTCACTCCAGGATGGGATGAGGTGCAGGCAGAGTGAACATACCATATGTTTTCTAACTTGGGAATTCAGACCGTCCCTTCCAACCCAGGAATGCTGTTCTGTCTTGATCCACTCTGAAAAACAGGCTTTGGGGAAAGAAGACTAAGCACAACTCTGGAAGCCACAGCTGCAATTTATATATACTTCATGGGGCAAAAGTGTTTTTTTGTGGCAGACTCACAAAAGGCATTTGCTTCTGTGTGCAGTCACTTGCTGGAAATCATGAGTATGCACATGATTCTGGGCAGCGAGAGAATGCAGAGGGTAGAGAAGATCAGACAAAACTGGGAGCCAGGCCAACCCTGTGTCCTCTTGTGCGTGACCAGAGCTATTTCCATTTTTAAGACACAGAAATGCTGGAACTGATGTCTTCACAAACTGTCACTGACAAAATTTCATGTACTGACTGGCTGACAGGGATAATTTTCAAACAAATAAATAAGATGCTAATCTCTATCCACCAACAACAAAATCCACCCTCAGGTTTATCGCTGGAACCCTAGTGAGATGTGGTCTCCTCAGATTTCATAAGCTAAAATAGAGTCAGAACTAGTCAGTGCTTCGACAGAGGACCTTTAAAAAAAACCGAGAAAGAAGCACAAAATGTTGCCAATGATCCATTAGACGGTGCTCAGTCAGCACTGAACCAATGTCACAGTGTGAAGACAGAGGAAACTGAGCTGTTGGAAAAGCCATCTTCTGGATGACAACTGAAAGAGAGGTCCTGGCTACTTGTAGCCATTAAAGACTCAGTGGGGCTTTTCTCTAGCCTAGGACTTCTAACCACATTTGTCTGGTTAAATTCCCAATTAGGTTTGTAACACATTGGACAAACGTATTGTGTCCCCCATAAGGGAGAAAATGAAGAAAAAAAAAGAGAATGTCTGTAAAAATCAGTTTAATCTGATCTGCTTCCCTCCCAAAAATACCTTAGTCATAAGCATGTTTTTTGAATGGTGTCTCTATGGGGCAGAGTTAAGTTTTCTGCTGAAGGAGAAACTTTTTGTTTTGAAGAATAATGGGAAAAATGACCCATTCATTGTAGTAAGTTAAGTATATGGAAAGATTGAAGAGTCTATGATGGAACAGAGTTAAGATTGTTGGGTGCCCTTAGTATGTGTTTCCATTCCTGAACATGTCTGGTTTTCTTTTATAACCCTGAGAATTTGCTAGGTTTATCACAATTGGTTTTTACAACATCCCCGTAATGTATTTTGCCATAATTTACTGATGTGTGTACTCAACCATAACTCCACTTTAATATAATTTTATCTGGGACTTTCCTTGTTCTTTTCAAAAATAATTTTGGAATTTTGAGTATGAAATGCTGTATTTTTCATACATTGTCATAACACAAGAACTAGGGGTCACCAAATGAAATTAATAGGTAGCAGGTTTAAAACAAATAAAAGGAAGTATTTCTTCACACAACAGACAGTCGACCTGTGAAACTCCTTGCCAAAGGATGTTGTGAAGGTCAAGACCATAACAGGGTTTAAAAAAGAACTAGATAAATTCTTGGAGGATAGATCCATCAATGACTATTAGCCAGGATGGGCAGGAATGGTGTCCATAGACTCTGTTTGCCAGAAGCTGGGAATGAGCGACAGGGGATGGATCACTTCATGATTACCTGTTCTGTTCATTCCCTCTGGGGCACCTGGCACTGGTCACTGCCGGAAGACAGGACACTGGGCTAGATGGACCTTTGGTCTGATCCAATAGGGCTGTTCTTATGTTCTTATGATGAATGCTCAATTTTAAGTGCAAAAACTAACATGCTTAACTATGGAGTTGCTACTGATGCCTCCATTATATATTTCCAAACAAAAACTACATTAAAATGGAGTTAAAGTTGACAGAACAAATATATAGTTTAGGGTCAACTATATTGTAAGGATGTTGTAATTATCCCCAAACCAAGCATTTTAAACCCACAAAATTCACAGTTAAGGTGAAACTTGAAAAAGAAAAAATAGCCAACATGTTAAGGTACAGAAATGCACCATTCAAGTGGGGAGTTAGAATGGTAGTTCGGTCTATCAAGGAGGCGCTAGTCACAGTGGTGCAATTATTCCAGTGAGAGAGAAAATGATTATGAGAAAACATCAAAGGTGAGATTTTCAAAAACATTAAGCACTGGCCTAACGCTTTTCCCATTGAAGTCAGTGGAAATGTAGAGTTCCTTGTTTATATACCATTGACTTCAATGGGAGCAGAGCGAGGCATGGGTGCTCCTGAAAAATCCATTGCCGAGTGTACGGAGAACATCTGAGAGATAGAAGAGCTGAAAACTGAAACTGTTGTAAAAAGCCAGCCCGAGCAAAGGGATCTGGGTACCAAGAAGTGCTGAAAAAAGACGATCAGAAAAGACTATCTGTATTGGACATCAAGAGCTTATAAAAGGCTATGGGATGTAAGATGGCATCAATCTGGGAGGAACATTAATAAGATGAAGTGAAGAACATGGATGCATGACACGCTCTTTAACGTGGAAGATGAGTTGAACTCTTTAGTCACTGAGACGCAGTTGATAAAACTTCTCCCTGGAAACTTGAGTCTCTACTGCATTACCCCTGGTCTGCACCCATCAGTGGAGTTGAACCAGTGTAATATCGATGTAGCCCAGTGGAGACTTGGTTCCATGTGTAACTGGAACAGAGAGAGGAAAAATGTCTCCCCAGACTTATGTCACTGGAAAGTGTAGGTTTGTGTCTGCATCAACCAGTTTAAATGCAACCTTTTGTATGTGTGCTGATGAGATTTCACATTGTAAGCAGCTTTCCACTAAAAGGAGGTTAATTGTTTTTTGCATCTTTTACAAGAGTGTTTGTAAGTTGCAGTTCTGCAGCTGTGTGTCTAGCATGCGATTGCATCCATTTCTGCACTCTGTGCACTCTGAACCTATTTAATTAAATGGAATTGAATCTGCTAAGCAGTTATTGGCGGTGTTGTTTTCTGTGCACGGTATACTGTTTGGGAATTCACAGGAGTGCCATGCCTTTGACGTTGTAATAGTGTGTGTTCAGTTTCAGTCTTACTTCCTTCCCCCACCATGACACAAGCCCAGATGGTGATAAGAAAATAAGTGGAATGTCTGGTACAGATCTAAAGTCAGAAATTGAAAGCCCTGGAATACTGCAAAACATTGACCTCATAGGGCTCACCTACAAGGGCTTTTAAACTGGATCAGATTGAGTTAATTCACTTCGAAAACTCTTACGTACACACAACACAACCCAACACAGAGCACTAGCTCCACATTTACTGTGAACTCTGGAGTCCTCCTGACAACTGGACTAGATTTGCTTCGAATTGAAATGGTTCAGTCTCTTGTTTGTGTGCACAGAATTGCTTCAGACGATTTTTTGCATGCTTCTAAAGGACAGTACTTTGCAGGTCAAATGTTACTGACCTCTCTGTGTAGTTGTGTGCCCTCCCAGAACATGTGTTGAGGCCACGATGACCCTGCCCCTCTTTACAAGGTGGCACACAGCCAGGTTTTGCTCATTTGCTCCTGGATCCCAGCGTATCATTATTCTGGTGATACGACCACAATAGCATCCCAGAAGCCCCACCATATGCGTCGCACAGCTGCTTGGAGCTGTGCTGAGACCCTGGATCTCATTGCCATCTGCGAAAAAGCATCAGTTCAGAAATCTCTTGTGGACAACCACAAGAATAAGCACATGTTTGTGGACATTGGAAAGCAGATGTGCATGAGGGGTCACTACTGGGATGTCGACCAGTACCGGATAAAGAGCAAGGAGATCAGGAGACAGTATCTGGAAATGAGGGCTAGATGGAGACAATCTGGTAAGGGATAGATGGGAACTGCCCATTTTTTGATGAACTGGACAAGATTCTACACAATTACAGTATGACCCATCCCATGCGCTGCTCAGAGCCTCCTGCCCACAGGCTGCCCCACACCAAGGACTGCTGGCTAGAGCCATCGGAGGAAGAGCAGCAGGATGCCAGAGAGGAGCTGCCTCTGAGACTCAGGATCTTTTTGTGACTCAGGAGCCTGACAACAGCCACCGGAAAAGCCAGCTCCAGTTCTACCCTCCTATAGTGGACCTGGATTCCTGCCTTCCACTAGACATGAGCCCAAGTCCTAGCCAGAAACCCAGGGCTGGACCAAAGAGTCAGATCCCCTGGGGGGGACTTCGGCACACAAGTACCTATCTTTACAATTTATTATTTATTATTCTTGTTGGCAGGTGTGAGCTAGCAGCCCCCGCCTCGCTCCTCAGAACTCCTTGTGCTGTTGAAAATGATGTTCACCAGCATGGTGCAGTGGCAGTCTGTACCTTTATTCCCCCTTCCCCTAACGGGCTGTAGATTTGTATAACAAAAGTATTCATTTGTGCTAAATTCAACAGTCTATAGAAACAGTGCTTACAGTGCTATCGAGACACAAACAATACTGCTCCCCACTGAGGTACAAATGCCCTGTAAGGATCAGGCATTGTAACTGACAGTTTTTGTTGGACCCCATCTATTTTCCCCTGCACTTTCTCCATGTCTGCCAGGGAGATATAGCAGAACTTAAGCCTGAGAAATAGCTCCATTTTGTTTTGCACATTATAGGGCATCGCCACGTGCCCATGACACCCTGTCTAGCTCGCAAGCCCTTCCACTCCTGTCGCGCTTCTGGGGGGATTATCCTGGCGAATCACTTCACAGCCTATCTTGCTGGTCTGTCCTTTTGTCTTTTTTGAATAAGACCATTCTCTGTCGCCTAGTCACCTGCCTCAGCATAAGGTCATTGAGAGTGGGGGTCTTCGAGCCTAAAGGGGACGTAGAGGGGATTCCTGTCCAGGTCGGCCTTCATGCCCTCCATAAGTCCCACTTTACACCTCTGATGCCATAGTAACAACTCCAGCAGACAAAAGAAAAATTGCAAAAAATAACCTGGAACATAGCTCCAACCATCCCACCCCGCCCCAACCACCATGAAAGCAGATACAGTAGACTGAAATCCAAATGCACCCAGGTACCCTCCAAACATGCAGACCACTTACCATCTCTGAGGCTCACTCAAGAATAGGAAGAGTCCCAGGGAGAAAAGGTCACATATGAATACTAAAAAAAGCTGTCATGACTTGTCTGTGATATGAACAATAAGTCAGTCTTCCCTCCCCCTCCCCCCCATAGCCTCAGAGCCACAGAACTTGCACCCGATTGACTGTCAGGGACTGTTGACAGGGTGGCCAACCTGAAGGGGAGAAAAGGAAGATTTGCGACAAGATGTTTGCAGAACTCATGGCAGCATCACAGAGGAAAACCAGGCTGGCCAAGAGGTGGAGGTTGTGCATGAGGACCCAGAAATTGAAAGGAGTGCAGCCCGCTCAGGAGATTGTGGCAGAGGCCAAGGACAGTTGTCACACTGGCCAGGGAAAGCATGACTGTGGCCACAGAAAGCATTACCATGGTGAACGAGAGCATGGGAAAAGAGAGAGAGGGAGATGCAGAGGCAACTCATGGATGGTATCCTGAGCCAGAATGCCCTCCCTGCAGTCTTGTAATTTGGGACCCAGTCATGTCCTTCAGCCCCTGAACAATGTTGGCTACAGGGACCAGCAGAATCTCCTAACCTCTGTATCCCCACAGCAGGGCTCCCAGCAGTGCCCATTCACGTCTCAGTTCTACCACCTGGGCACCGAGAACACTTGCACCTGGGAATCCAGCTCTTTTGAGCCCTGTATTGTCCCTGAGCCCCTGCGGACAAGATGAGCCGGAGACAAGGCCTATGTTCACCTTTAAACCATGTTGCAGTACTTGTAATATTGTTACTATTACACTTTAATTACTGCAGCAGTGCAAACAAGACTCAAAGTATATTTGCAAAAAGAAAAGGAGGACTTGTGGCACCATAGAGACTAACAAATTTATTTGAGCATAAGCTTTCGTGAGCTACACACTTCTGTAGCTCACGAAAGCTTATGCTCAAATAAATTTGTTAGTCTCTAAAGTGCCACACGTCCTCCTTTTCTTTTAAGCGCATAGGGAATGTTAACCTTCAACCACACATACACAATACCCCATTGCTCGCAATGTCTCTGTCACAACGTGCCCCTCCATCCCCCCCCCAAAGGCTAACATGTTCAGGCATGAGACTCAAAATACAGACAGTAGGCATCCTTGACAGCATTCCCCGAGGTGTCTGGTTTCTTATGGGACACCTTGCTGGCTGCTTGAACCTCCAAGCAAGTCTCCACACCTCAGCCTCCCACCCCTGGGGAATTATTTCTCCATTGCTCTCACAAATATTGTGCAAAGCACAAGATGCAGTTCTAGTGGTTGGAACATTTTTTTGACGCTTCCAACCTTTTCCATAAGCAGCATCATTTGCCTTTCAAATGGCCAAATGCACTCGACTACCATTCTGCAGCTGCTCAGGTGACAGTTAAAATGTTCCTTCCTTATAGCCAAGAGGCCTGTGTACGGCTTCATTAGTCAGATCATCAATATTTAGTCCTGCCTTGAGTACAGGGCTCTGGACTAGAAGGCCTGTCGAGGTTCCTTCCAGGCCTACACTTCTATGATTCTCTGATCAGGGGAGAAGCCAGGTCTCCCATAATTACCAGACCAACCACCACACCACTATTGTCCACAGTACTCCTGGGGATGAACAGACCTTTCTCCTTTAATTTAAATAGTAATAAGTTCAGAAAGAGCCTAGCATCCTGGGGCCTCCCAGAGCACCCTGCATTTAAATCTGCCACTGCGTTCCACAGTGCTTGGAGCACCATGGAGAAATAATCTGTCCTGTTTATAAATTCTGCACCCTCGTGGGGTGGAAGGGTTTGTGTGGGGGGCAAACGATAGGCACATGGGCTCCATCAATTGCTCCAATACATTTTGGGAACCCCATGCATGCAAAGCCATCAATAATCTCTTAAGCATTGCCTAGCTTCATGACCTGGCTAGACAGCACCATATCAATGGCATAGCAGACCTGTGAGACAATGGCCCCAATGGTTGATCTCCCCATGCTGAATTGGTTGGCTACAGACCAGTAACATCCTGTGGTGGCAAGTTTGCAGATGGAATGGAACCCATTTATCCATGGGTGTAGGGCATCACATGTTGTCATGCTGTCACTGGGGTCAGTTCGGCACAGACCTCAAAAAGGTGTCCCACCCCATCCTGAAGTTCTCTCACCACTGCTGGTCATTCCAGTTCTTCTGAATAATCCTCTCCCAGCAATCCATACTGGTTCCATGGTAGCTGATCCAGGAACCGGTCCTCTTGTTCCAACTGCTCAGCATCCTTGAGTTCTTTCCACCCCATCCTACTGTCACTGCTGCAGTGTTTTGTCCTGCTGCCAAAAGAGTTGCTGCTGCGACAGGTAAAAACCACTGGCAAATTTGTTCAGCTCTGAATGAAGAGCATTGTTGGATCCAGACAGCAATTCAAATATGGCGCAAGCCAGCCCAGAAAGGAAGTAGGGGGTAGAGACAGCAGAAACAGGATTTTTTTTTAAAAAAATGGAACTCACCTGGCTTCCCACAATTCACAGCAAAAACAATCCCAAGATGCATGCTGCTCAGCCATGAAGCAAAGGACCATGGGATACCCCCAGAGAATGCTACACCCTCAGTTCACAGCAAATTGCTGCCAGGGGTTCACACGATGCAAACTGAAAACAGAACGAGTGGTCTGTGTGCATGCTATCGGTATGAGCTGTCAGAGGCTCATCAAAAAACTTTGAAATCCCACCCCCAGGCAGACACTCGCTTAGCGTCCACTGATAAAGAGCAGTTTGACAGGAAGAAGCACTCAGAGCAGCTCTCTGCAGAACCGCCACTGCCTCATTTATTTGGCAGGGCTGTGCCAAGTCAGAGCAAGCATTCATTTCCCTAACTTTGCATCAATAATTAATCAAACCAGGTTTTACATAAGCCTGAACATAAAATTATTAGCTCCTAGAGGTTCTGCCAGCAGTTACCGCAAGACCTTTGTCAGCAGCTTCAGAAATGATGTGTTTTAAAGGGATAGAAACATAGATAAACACTCATTTCTTTCCCCTGAGGGTGCTCACTCAATCAGCTCTAATCCTCTTTCCTTTTGCTCTTTGAGACAAGAAGCCAGTTTGAAAGCAAGCAATGAGCATACATTGGAGAGTGGAGATGAGGAGGGAAATGGTTCAAGTAAAAAAAAAAACTTGACTCCATCCCCAAACTAGACTTTAAGATCTTTGGGGTAGGGTCTGTCTTTGCATTATTTATTTTTTACAGTGCTTAATGCCATGGTGTCCTGACACCTGATTGGGGTTGCTAGGTGCTACCACAGCACAAATAATTAATGATAATAATACTAGTGAACAGATTTTGTTAGATTCTCACATTCTTGTATTGCCCACAAGTGGGGTTCAAACTGAGGCCCTCAAACAGTAAAAAAAAATGAGTCTCTAACACATGAATTAAAGGATTAAGTCATAGCTGGTAGCGTCTGCAGACTCATTAACCTCTTCTGTGGACCAGCCAGTAGAGAGGGGACAAAGACCTACTTTCTCTCCCTGGTATATGCAGTTAACTTCTTAAATTCTTCAAATATTTGTCAACTTTGAGTATCTCTGCTCTTTTGGTTTATAGATAGGATCTGAAATCTCTTGAGAAAGCTGGTTCTTAAGAGATTTCCAGACCAGTTTTGCAGACTCTAGGCCAGATTCTCAGGATGTGTAAATCGGTATTGCTGCATTGACTTCAATGGACTGATGCCGATTTACTCCACCTCAGAATCTAGCCCTCTACCTTAGAGCTTCTATGACATCCATCTTCTATCAGGATCATGCCCCAGGGGTTTTGAGAGTTTGTTAAGATTGCAGAAAGCATCCAAGCTTTTAGTTGTTTCTTTTAGCCTCCAGAACAGAGCTGGTTGAACTATTTATTGTGAATAATACTCATTGCAAATTCAGCTCCTTTCCTTCACAGATTGACCACAATGTTCTGGGCTGAAATGTTCAAAGCAGCCTAAGTGTTTTTGGTGTCAAATTTCCATTAAAATTAATGGGAATTAGGCATCCAACTCCCTTAGGCAGCTATGAGAATACCTCCCAGACAGGTAACATATAAGTATTCACACCAATGGGGTTATAGTCAATGATTTGCAGACAACAGGTTGTTGGAGAACTGTTGGCTTTGTCTAATCATTGTTCCCACCCTGCAGTTTGGTCACCAACATCACACAGTATTGTTACTGCTCCCTGATTGGATGTTTGAAATGATTAAAGAGGTGAATAATGGATGACACAATTTCCAGTACGACTAATCAGATAAAAATAATACTAAAAAAACCTTGATGAAGCTCACAGTTCATAGATGTTTTCATAAATGCCGGATTTGTTCATACAGTCATAGAGTTTAAGGTCAGGAGAGACCACCAAATCATCCTTTACTTCACAGGCCACCACCAGCACCCAACAACTGCACGACAGGCACAAAATGGGAGGGACCCAGGTACATCAGTGCTCCAGGTCCCTTCAACAGCAGGGAAATGATTAAGTGAGCTATACCCAGATATTCCCAGCAAGTCATCTGCACCCCCATGCTATGTATGTCATTTCGTGCTGTAAAAACATCAGAGGTTAGTTATTTTGAGAGTTTAGCTGGGATGTTTGCTAGTCTCGTTCTTCAGCTGGATGGGAGAATGGGACTTAGCCCCCGAGTTCCTCTCATTTCCCTCCCTTTCCCACTTTGAACAATCACTTTGCTCCCCGCCCCCATTCCCCCATCTGAATTAGAAGGCCTTATCTCTGATGAATTGCTCTTTGCTTCTCCTGTGACGCTCCAGCAGTCTGACAAGAACTCAGTGATGAACAGTGCATTTCTGTCAAGAACTCGTATTAAGTATTAAACGTCTTCTGAAAAGCCACCCTGACGGAATCAAAGCATGGGGTTTTGCTTGTTTGAACAACTGTTTACTCCTGTTCAATGAAAAGCTAGAAGAATTGCCTAGGGTCTGAACTCAAGGGGCAAAGAGAAGCCCTGCAACTCGCCTGCCTTGAGCTGCTTGCATGACAAGGTGCTTTGGGAACGAGCTTGCATTCTGTTGTAATTGAGGGGAAATGAGATGTCTTCGTTACCACCTGAGCAGTGCCGTCACTCGGAGCAGAACTGTAGCTGCTGCTCCCCAAATACGATTTGTCACCTAGAAGAGGCTGACTCATTGAAAAACACAAATTGTAAAGAATAACACCTCTCTCTCTTTCCTTCTGTCTCTGCAACACAAGAAAACTTAAACTGTGTGGAGTGGGTCGGCAAAAATGCCCCATAAGAAATCTAACAAACAAGCGCTAAACTTTTCTAACAATGATCTAAAATATACTAGGAAAAAGCTTTCGATTCTACAGATTCGACCTTCTAGTGTGTGGTTGGCAACTGGACTTGCAGTGGGTTTGGATCAGCTGTTTCTGTGATTTCCAGACTTCTGAATCTGAGCATCTATCCCAACAGGTGTGCAAAGGGGACCTCCCCAACACCAACAAAGCTGAAGGAAGAGAGGTTAGCCAGACCTTTCTGCTAGCAGTGGGCATTCCACTGCCATTCTTCCCATTTGGCAGCAGAAGTCTTGATACCATGAGCCAAAATGCATCACTGATAAACCCCAGGGGTCTAAGATAATCCAGGGTCACCAAGTCCATGCTAAACAGTAATGAGGAGGTGAAGCTGATGGTGATATTGACACTTGCAGAGGTCTTTATATAGGCTACAGCCCCTCACGAGACAATGTCAAGGCATACAATACAGCACATCAAAGTAAAAGAAAGATGCCCGCAGATGCCTGACACACACTGAGATGTGGAATGAGACCTATGGGTCCTCAGGTCAGGACTGCACAACGCAGACTTCCTTTACGCAGAGAAGCAATGGGCTACAGGAAGGCTGCTATGATACGATGAACGATTTGTCAGTTTTCCTAAACGATGTGTATCAAAACCTTCCCAAAGCTCTTTCCCTTTTCGCCTGTTCCTGGGTGTTATTTGCGCCTGTCCTTGTGATCCTCCCTGGCAGACAGGGTTTTGATTACTGCCATGTTATACATTTTCAGTGTCACTGCTCGCTCCTTTTCTCATGCGATCCTACTATATTCAACCACCAAGTTTAATGTGAAGAGGGATGAACAAGTTATAATTTCCCACTCTGTCCCTCTTAAAAAATTCACCCAATCTAATGTGTTTCAGTGGTGATGGGCTTAGGCATTGGAGAACTGGAGGAGTGGGGGAAAGGAAGGAAAAGTGAAAGCAAACTTTATTTTTATTATTAAATCCTTATTATTACATCTTAGATTGTAAATTCTTAGCATGCAGTATGGCCATCACCGTTTTTGTCTCTTACATAGCAAACACACTGATGGCACTATATACATTATTATTATTCACAACAATAACGTAGCACCTACGGGCCACACTTGAGATCAGGGCCCCATTGTCCTAAACATATTTTAGTAAGACCCAACCCCCCAAATCTTATAATCCAAGTAGATAAGACAGACAGCGTGGGACAAAAGGAATATTATCCTCATTTTACAGATGGGGACATGAGCCACAGAGTAATTGGAGGACTTGCTCAAGGATCAGTAAATGTCTGTGGCAGAGAACTGGATTCGAACCCAGATCGCCAGTGCCATCAGACCACACTTCCTCCCTATATTAATTTGCACTTTTCATCCACAGCTATGGGGTCCAAAATGGTATGTTAGCTCTTGGAATATTGATATTTGTGCCTAGTGTACTTACAGAGAAGATCCTGGGGAATTATCTTGGCACTGCTTTATGAAACCAGTTTACCCTGAAGATAACAGAGGTAACCCTATTGCACTGGGAGTTGTTCTTGGGTGAATGTTCAAAATCTGTTCCCAAAGAATGGACCCCAGCAACCCCCCAGCCCTAGGGTCAGCGGCTCTCTCTGTGTCCTTTGTGATGTCAGTAAGAAAAAGAAGGTGTTCACGGGTGGAAGTGTCCGTGAGCTCTGATGACTCACAACATTCTCGGCGCTGGGAGCGTGAGGCAGACGATGTATCTCTTTCTCTCGTCCTTTCTCTTTATCTGTGTTACTTGCAGTCAGTATCTCAGCTTCTGCAAATTCATCAGGAAAAAAAATCAATGTAAACTAGACAAGAGACCTTTCCAGGCTGAAAAGCAGAGATGGCATTAGGCGTCCATTAATCCCATGGCTGCAATAAGTTCCTGAAGCAAGGGGACAGGAGAGGAGCTAGAAAGGCAGGGGACAGATAACTAGAAAATCCATTTGTAAGGTTGGTTTTTTTTTTTAGTTTAAGCAGCTCTCATGAACTGTGCTGGTGCAATAAGCCATTTCCTCAGCCTTCTTGCGGGGTGCAGAGTGCAAAATCAGCAGGTCCAAATTAAATCATTTGCATGAAAAAAAGTAAAGTCTGTGCGTATTCATTAAAAAAGAGGAGCTTTAAATTGAACGGATTGCCCCCTCAGCCCTGCTCCAAATCTTGAAAGCTCTGAATGGACGAGGGCTTAGTTATATCAAAGATCAATGCACAGTCTTTCTACAATTCACCGTATTCATTGTACTCCTCAGAGACAATATGGCGGATGGAGCTCAGAGGAAAATTCACAGTTGCTACAAGCATGGCATTTTCTGTGCAGTGGGCTTGGCTCCAGATTTTCCTGTCATTAGACAGCAGAATGAAGCAGGTGCTGTCACCTGTACAGCACAATGTAAGATTCAGCTCTTCTCATGAATCTTGCCATGGTAATGAGTTGCATTGCTGCCTATAAAGGCAAACTACTGATGGAACCATCTGTGTAAGAAGTCAACAGCACAGCCATGGAGAGTATGGTACTTTTAGACAATGAATATACTTTTTAATTATCTGTACAGTGCCTAGACACTGCAGTGATGGGCATATTCAAGAGGGGCAGGTGGATAGAGAGATACAATTAGCCTGAAATTAGAGATGGAAAATGCCTAGTAAATTACCCAATCTATTCGCTTCACAAAGCACTTTCCAGTGCAGAATTGCTCTCTTTCTGTTGGCGAGAGAGACAAGCTTTCGAGCTTACACAGAGCTCTTCATCAGGTCTGGGAAACTTACTCAGGCTTTGTCAACACTAGCACTTTTGTTGGTCTGGGGTGTGTGTGTGTGGGTGTGAGAGAAAAAAAACACCCCCTGACTGACAAAAGCTCCAGTCTGGACAGCGCTTTGTCGGTGGGAGATGCTCTCCCACCGACATAGATACTGCTGCTCGTTAGGGGTGATTTAATTATGCCAGTGGGAGAGCTCTCTCCCACTGACACAGAGCGGCTACATGGGAGACCTTACAGTGGCGTTGTTCAGCTTCCTTTCTTACAGTGCCGTTCTGGAGGAGCGGAGGTGTAGGAGATAACACAATGACCATGCGTCATCTGGGGATCTTTCTACACAGGAGTCCAGCTGCACTGGGATTTCTAGGGGACCAGATGTTTCACGTTCAGGGCTACTTGCACAGGTAGAATCGTGCAAAATGGCTGGAGCTTTTTCCCAGGACCGGTTTATATAATAATTAGAATAATAGAATATTGAGGCTGGAAGGGACCTCAGGAGGTCATCTAGTCCAACCCCCTGCTCAAAGCAGGACCAATCCCCAATTTTTGCCCCAGATCCCTAAATGTCCCCCTCAAGAATTGAACTCACAACCCTCCGTTTAACAAGCCAATGCTCAAACCACTGAGTTATCCCTCCCCCGCTTAAATACTTATGCCCTCTTGAATCATTCTCAACAATTCCTCACTGTTTTTGTAGTTTGTCCCATTGCACCTTAACTCTATAGGCCTGGTCCCTTTGAAAACTAAAAGGATAACTTTTACCTTCTTTCTGTTATCATTCTCTTGCACTGGATGGATTATTTTTGCCATGCACTGGTGTATCTCGTGATGATGCTGCCAGTTCCACTTCTGCTGCTGCTCCCCTATGGTTGGAAGCAGGCCTATGGGTTGCTCGCCAGAAGCCAGATATTCAGAACCCAGCAGCTCTTCACTGTGACTCTGCTGGCTGGGTTTCAAAAGATCTCAGCCCCTTGGCACACATAGTGTGCAGAGCCCTTTAGAAAAGCTGGCTCGGGTTTTGGGTGAAGAGCCCTGGTGAATATCCTGACCACACACATTCCTGAAAGCTTTCCATTCCCATTCCAATCAAAATACATTATTGCTCTCGACAGCAGCCCCAGAGTTTTAAAATTCTGCCCTTATTTTGGCCTGTGAGGAGGAATATTTCCACCTCGTGGTAAAATCTGAAGGGAAAAAAATCCACGCAAAGTGGAAATCCAGCATGTCTGCAATCTCCAGTTCCCACCCAATTTAATATGCTCCAGCCACATAACAGTTTATAATTTCTAATAATTTCCAGTGTCAGTGAGGCTGAAAAAGCCATTGAGTGTTTTCAGGGCTGAAATCGAGCCATCAATTATGAAAATGTTT
Organism: Dermochelys coriacea; assembly: GCF_009764565.3. NCBI lineage: Eukaryota > Metazoa > Chordata > Testudines > Dermochelyidae > Dermochelys > Dermochelys coriacea. The sequence continues at coordinate 11,243,237 of NC_050083.1, read as the reverse complement.
CTTCTGCTCAGTTTCCCACTAAGCCATTATCTAATAAAAGTCACCAGGAAAAAAGAAAAACATAACATAATCCACCATGTAGGAAACAGTTAACAAATGAGAATGATTGCAGGGCCACCTCAAAACAAAGGACTGAACCAGATAAGGATACCCACAAATTCAGAGTGATCTCCAGACTTGGCAGTGCAAGGAAAATGGCAGACTGAAAGGGACTCAGCTGGCTTAATTTTCTCGGTGAACTTGTTCCCTTTTTTAGAAATTCTAGAATTACTTTACAATACAAAAGCTTTTTGCAATAAATGACTTTCTTTCCTTGAATCTCTCCTATCACTCCTCCTCCATGCAATGCACATTGGAAGGAAAGGTTCATTTACATATAGGCGCTGTCATTAGGGTCACCTTATTATAGGCTAGGAATAAAATAAATCTATTTAGAAGAAGAAGAAGGGCGGGGGGAGGGGGGAGAAGTGCAGACACAGTCAATTACTGTGTGGATTAAATCTCCAGCTGACTGGAAACAGGGCTGTTTGAAAGCTTCTCCTTTGATTTTTGCAGCGTAAGGTGGGGAGGCTGCCATTCTTCTATTTTATGTTTGCTGGGCCTTTGTCGTTCCTTTATGATCTGTCTTGCTATATGATGTGTGATTTAAAGCCATTCCAGCATCAGAGCACTGCAATTTGGATGCATTTATGATGGAACAGAAACGATGGAAAAGGGAGGGGTGGGGGTTCGTTAGGTACAGAATTGTCCTACTACAGGCACTGGGTTTGCAAAGAGTAGAGAGAGACAATAGGGAGAGAAGGGGAATAAAACAAACCAAATAAAAAAACAAAACTACAGCTAGGACCAGATTCTCAGCTGAGCTCCGCATAACTCACTGGAAGCGCCATTGACAATCGAAATAATTGAAAACAAGTTATTAACTCTATAAGTATGGCTATAACGAAACCACTGAGACATGAACGTAACAGGCCAAAGTGACCACGACAGCTTATTGTTTCCCTCGCCCTCCCTTCTGCCCGTCATTGTTTGTTGCTCTTGTTTATGGAGCCATGTCTACATATACATGGTGAACTCCCTGTGTCTCCTATCTAACTAGAATGCTATTGGCTGTGTATAAATATGATCAAATCAACAATCTATCAAAGGGACTTATATGTATCAGAGCATTGACAATCTTTCATATATTTATCGTCACAAAGCTCCTGGGAGGCAGGGCAGCGCTATTATCCCCATTTTACAGACATGGAACTGAGGGTATATCTATACACCAATGAGAAACCCGCAGCTGGCTCGCAGGGCTTGGGCTGCAGCACTGTTTTGTTGCTGTGTAGACTTCCGGGTTTGGGCTGGAGCCTGAGCTCTGGAAGCCTCCCGCCCTGCAGGGCCCTAGAGCCTGGGCTCCCACCCAAGCCTGGAAATCTACACAGCAATGAGACAGTGCTGCAGCATGAACCCCACAAGCCAGAATTGGCTGGCACAGGCCAGCTGCAGGTTTTTCTTTGCTGTGTAGACATACCCCCAAGGCACCACAAGACTACGGGCTTGTCTACACAGTGCGGTGCCATGCAGGGATCTGATTTCTAAAGCATGCTAACTGCTGCATGTAAACGTCGCTGTGTGCACTGAAGGCTCCCTAGTGTGCTTTATGTTTGAAACTGTCCCATGTTAAAGCGCATTAGGGAACATTTACTTCAGGCCAGCTAGTGTGTGATACATTAGTGTGCTTGAGAAATCGCACCACCATAGCACACATCGCTGTACCATGTAAGTACGCCCTCAGTGACTGTGTCGGAGGAAGGAACTGAATGAACCTGGGTCTCCTAAGTAATAGGCTAGTGCCCAAACTGCTGGACCATCTTTCCTCCGCCACTCTCTGGCCCACCCCTAAGGAAGATGTTACATTTCTCCTTGGAATGAAGTTGTGGGTTTTGGGTTTTTTCTGAGAGAGGCAATAACTCAAATTGTCTCCTCGGGCAAATCATCTTACGAAGGGTATTGCAAGAAACAGCAGCCCCTAAGGGCAAAGATACCCACAAATTTCCCAGGATCACCATAGTCTAACTACTGGTCTAGTTTTCTACAAGGCCTGGTTGGATCTACAAGATAACTGGGGCTTTGTGTTTTAGCTTGCACCTGAGGCATGATCAAAACAGGCTACAGATAACACATCAGCTAGACGAATGCCATGTAGTTACCCCCCCCCACCGCCATTGTAAACAGGAAGCTAAATTCACACCTGGTATGGAACACCATTGACCACCTCCACCAGAGGTCTAAATTTGGTCCAGGCCTCCGCTGTGAAGAGCCGTCTCGATAGTTTGGCTTCTTTTCCAAACTGGGTCCCTGCCCTGAGCTTTCTTTTCCAAACTGGGTCCCTGCCCTGAGCTCACCTTAAACAGCGGCCTCTCCATTCTCTGCTGTGGACTACCTCCATTCCTCCCTCAGCACTCCGTTGTCAGTCCAGGTCATCAACTGACTGACGTTGTCTGCTTGTGGTGTGTCATTAGGCATGTGCCAAATCTTTCAATCTCTGTTCTTTTGTGGAGAGAAATTGCCAATTACCAGAGGCTCCCACATGAATTCTCCTGATGATGGGAGTCACTTACTGTTTATCATTCTCTTTCCCCATATCTGATCGGCTGTTGGAACTGGGCTCTGTTTATACATGCACCAAGACATTGCTTCATTGGTATTCGTTCAGTGGACGCTCTTGTGCTCCCATCTTAATAATCATCTCTGCTGCTCATCAAACAGGGCCTGATGTGGAGAGAATGGGGGGCAGAGAACAAAGAGTGAGGGGACAGAAATTTAGGGCAGGCAAGGTTATCTGAGCTCCTTCCTACGGAGCAAAAAGCAGAGTGAGTAGGATAAATTCAACCATTTATTCACGGGACATGGTGACATTTTAGAGCTCATTGAATAACTTGCAATGTTTTCACTGGATAATTTGACCTATTGTGTGAAATTTTCCAGATAAAATATTTGAATTTCAAAGTGTTACTATTTTTTGCCCAGCTCTATCAAGGAGTCTTTTTAAGCTTCTTTTGCTTTATTTGACAGTTCTCGGATTACTATTTGTCTGGCCCTTGAAGACTCCTGGAGATCAGAGCCCTGTTGTGCTAGGTGCTGTACAAACACATTGTGAGAGACAGTCCCTGTCTTGGAGACTTTATAGTCTAAGGCCCGGATTTTCAAAGGAGCCAGGCACCCAAATGCTGTTGAAATTCAATAGGAGTTGGGTGCCTAACTCCCTTAGACGGCTTTGAAAATCCCAGCTGAAACAGACACAGATGGGAGTGGCAACAGAATCACACAGATAAGTGACTTGCTTAAGGTCATGTAGTGGGTCAGGGGTAGGGATGGGAATAGAACCCAGGACTCCTAGCACCCAGTCTAGCTGTTCACCTCCCAGTCGCCAGATCACACTGCTCTCTCTTGTTTGCTTTCTGACCCCACCTATCAGCTTCCTCAGTGTGTATGTTAGACCATCTTGTGCTTATCTATGTGGGTTTACATCAAGTTATTTCAGTTGATGGACATGTAACTCAATCCTGCACTTATGTCACCTTTGAATCATGTTCAATGGCTAATATCAGCTAGCACCACGGTACCTGTCAGACAGTCCCATTCTAATGAATAGCATTTAAATAGCGGGAGATAGAATTAGAAGCCAATAGATCTGCTTTTCTGAAAATTCTTGGCGTCTTGTGACTTTTCTGCTATATGACCAGATAGCAGCAGGCAGTCATGGGCCTGATCCATTTGGGCATTGCCATAGGCCCCACAGTCACCATTGCTTGTTCAAGACATGCACTGGTTAGTGTGAAGTGAGAAAACTTGAAGAGTTCACCAAACCTCCAAAAAGCTTTGTGCCAATTCGCCCTTCTGCAAAAGCCACATTAAGGGGAGCATCCAAGTAGCACCGAATAACAGATGCAGACAATCAGGCTTTTTTGCAAAGCTTGGCCAAAGATATGCAAGCTTTAGTTTGAAACTTTTAGCAAATGGTATGTCTCCACTGCAATTAGATACCTGAGGCTGGCCTGGGCCAGCTGACTCAGGCTCAGGCTGTGGGGCTGTTTAATTGTCATGTCGACTTCCGGGGTCAGGAAGTAGCCTGAGCTCTGGGATCCTCTCACTTCACAGGTTCCTATAGCCAAGGCTCCAGCCCAGGCCCAGAAGTCGACACTGCAATTAAACAGCCCTACGAGCCTGAGTCAGCTGGCACAGGCCAGCCATGAGTGTCTAATCGCAGTGTAGACAGATCTGCAGAGGCAAACAAAGATCGGCAATGCAATTCTCAGCAGCTAGGTTGTTATTGTGGGAGAGGAACTTGAAATGTTATCAGTTCCAGATAAAGCACACACATTGGATGTTGTTTAAATGTGAGAACATGATCAAGTCCCTCTATTCGTGCACCATATAGAAGCCAGAGAGTTTCAGGAACGTTGTGCTACAGAGAATGAGGCAAAATGTCTTCCTTTATTTCTGCTCTTTGGTATGGGAGCACTGTGTGCTCCCCAGGCATTCAAAAAAAAAAGGGTGATCTCTCCTCTAGCAGCTGACAGACTAAAGACAGACAGACAGACAGACAAGTGAACAGAGGTTAGGGGAAAAGGAACAACAGACACTAGAGACACGACTAATATTCATTCTTTTCTCTTTCCTAATCAACCAGGTTGATCGTTTTCTAGTCTCATCTCTCCTGTTCCTAGATCCCTGAATTCTTCCAGTATATATATATCTATATATCATGAGCCAATATTATCAATGGAGCTGCAGTGACTCACAACTGAATATCTGGTTCTGTTAATCTGGATTCAGACCTAGCTTGACAAAGTACAACAATTATACATCAGAGGGTCTATGAACCCAGGATCTGCTGTTTTTTCCACTCAGATTCAAAGATGAATGGGCCAAACCCGCCCCAGGTTCATTGTTTACATGAACTCCTGCAATGTGAAACACTGAGCTGTAATGCGACGAGTCTATCCTCTAACGCACACCTAGATCCCACTCTGAATTCTACCCAGGCTATGTACGTTCCACACCCTAACAACCCACAGTCACAGAACCTACAGGTGGGTTCTGATCTGGATGGCATTACATATTTCTTCCATCGTAAAGCACAGTACCTGGGACCTCCAGGAGCCTGCGTGAATTGCCTTTACATGCAATGGAGGTGCACGCACTGGCCTGCTGTCAATCTCATAAACAAAGGTGTTGTCAGGTGGCCTTATTTCGAAGAGATTAGAACCTTGATGGAAGAATTAATAAATAAGAAGAGATGAATGATTTATAAAGAAATCGATTACATGACACATTTTAAAACAGCACAATCTCCTCTGCTGCAGGGTGAGCATTCTGGAGAGACCTCAAGAGCGCTCAAGCCTCCTGAGAAACTTTGTGCTTTCACCTGTAGATCTTTGTGTTGGAGGGCGGGATGAGAAAAGGAGGAGTGTGACGGACTGAGTGGAGCAGTGGGTCAGTCTTATATTACTGAAAAGAGCCCTGGGATCTGTAAAGAGCACTTTGGTGACATGAACAGTCCTGCATTTAATCGAATGTCTTGGGGAACGGTTGAAAAACTAGATAAGCGAATTCTCTTCACAGAGTAGAACATAGGACTGGAAGGGACCATCTTGGTCATTGAGTCAAGTACCCTGCTATGCAGGCAAGCAAATTCTCTTCTCTTCTCTGCAATTTATCTAAGTATTTATAGAAAACCCATCACCATTGTTTCTAGGCACTGGCTGGCTCCAGGTTGCAAGCAAAGCTGATGAACCCAGAGAAAAAGGATTTGTGACCCTGATCACCAAATCCAAACTGCCATAAGATCCCTTCCTTCTTTAACTTCCCAGGAACATATGTGTGACTCTGTGTTTGCCCAAATGTTTTGGGAGGAGATTTGGCTTCTGGGGTTATGTATGTGCAAAAAAGGTGTTTATACATCAGCCAATTGGAGAACACAAGCCATACCATGTGAAATAATTGAGCAGTGGCCAAAGCTTGAATACACTCATTGTGTATTTAGATTTATATACATCTAAAGAAACATGCCTATCCTGATGTCCTAGGCACCTTTACATAACTTTAAATAACACACACGTAATTCCCAAAGTGCAGCAGTACAGTTGTAACCCTTCCCTGCAATCTAGGCAAATTAACAATGTAAATCCCCCTTCTCCTCCAGCACTTTCCTACTCTTATAATTATGCCCACCCAGCCCATAATCAAATAGCAAATTCAGAATAGTGAGCACTTGCTATTAGAGCTGGTCAAAAAAATTCTAACAGAAGGTTTTTTTTTCATCAGAACTTGCAGATTTGGCAAAATTGAACCATTTTGCCAAGAGGGTTTGATTTTGCCAAAGTTCTGATGGAAGCCAGGCAGGTTTTCTGCTAGCTAGCCCACCCAGCTCCCAAGTAGCCCACCTGATGAGCTGCTGGGGATCCTGGGGATCTGGAGTCTGTGGCTCCAGGGCTCCATTTCCTTTTATGGAACTTTCTGAAACATTTGGTTTTCATTCCAAATTAAAATGGAAACACATTTTGAAATCCTCCATGAAAAAGAAAGACCTGTCTTTGCACCACTCTAATTGCTATGAACAATTTGCAACAACCCATAGGCTAAGAGAAGTTGATAAGGAAGACGGGTCAAACAGTTCTTAATATGCCTGCCAATCAACCCATGTGTTAGAAGATTTGAAGAATACACACAGAGAACAGTTGTTCAGATACCATGGTGATGGAGTCCCTTATTAGAGCCTAGGTAAGCAGATAGAAATTGGTTTAAGATGGTTCTCAGGAAATAGTTTGCAGGATTCACCCAACTCTAATAGCAATTCCCTGCAAATTATTATGCAATTACCTCCAGGAGGTCAAAAAGTAATTACCATGTAACATGCACTCTTCTGCTGGTTGCCTCTAGTAAATAATAGATGCAGGCTTTACGCTGGGAGGAAAAAGAGTTTGCCATGTCTTTACCCTGTAATTGTATTATATTATTTACCCAGCATGGTCAGCTGTGGCCATGTAAATATGCTGACATGATACCCGCACATTATGGTATTACTGATTTAAGGTATGACTATCATCTAGGATTTGCAATCAGGGAGGACTTTGGTCTCTGTGCCCTGATTTTCAGGACACAGAGCATCCACAACTCCTGTTTTACCGGAACTGTGGGGACCCAGCCTTTATGAAAATCATTGTTCCAGTGCTCCTCTAAAGGCCTGAGCCAGTGCCAATTGATGTCTGTGGAAAATCACACATTGACTTTGGATCAGGCACCTAGATGCCAGACCCCTCAGTAGGACCTACTAGTTATCCATGGGACGCACAAGAGGATATTCTGCCTCACGTACTGTACTCGCATCAGTTAAGAAGTTTTCTTTAGCCTCAAGCCTATGAAGCCCGGAAGCCCTGGGCCTCATGCATTTGTTCCATGGGAAAATGGGAAGGGTGTCACTTTTCACATTTGCCAAGAATATTTTATTTGTTGGCTGAATTTTACAATGAGGCAGTTTTTCCCAGGGGTGCCTAGAGTGGGTGATGTCCTCTTTTCTGCTCTGCCACCAGGTCGAGAACAGAGGCACAGAGAGATGACTTTACTTGTCCAAATTTACACCGAAAGTCTGTGGCAGAGCTGGGAATTGACCCAAGATCTCCTGAGTCCCAGCCCAATGCCTTAATTAAAAGACCAGCTTTCCTCTCTATCATACACCCTGTTACGGAGGATCCAGGCTTAGAGGAGAATTCAAGAAGCTGAGGTCAGATACATACCCTACTGTACAGAATTTACTTGTGTTGGAAGCGGAGTATATCTCCCACTCTCTGTCTTTGTTTACCATAGTTTCTGTTTATTAAATTAATTGCCTAATTACCTGGTATAGAAAAGATATTGTTAAACAGATGCAGTGACTGGAAACAAGACACAATTATAATGTTACAAAAAACCCCAGCTACCTTTGCTCCTGATTTCTCTGTCTTGCTTTATGATTCATGTGTTTTAACAAATACGCCGCTCTGTAGGCTTTAAGTAATGCATTGTGCCCCCCTGGGGCTGAGCATGCTCACTCAATCAAGGGATGCTCCAGTGGTCCCTTCATTCCCCCTCCTCCCCCATTTGTCCTTTCTCAGCCACATATTGTGACGATACCGAAAGTGGAAAGCATACCCCGAGCTGCTCCTCTTCATTACAGAAGACAGGTTGAGGACAGTCTCTTCATCTTAGATGGTACCACAGTGGAAGGGAGACAAGCCCTTAAAGCTATAGGATAAAGAGTAGCAGGTCAGCAAATTCTATTCTATACCTAGCTCCCTCCTTTCTACCGTTTTCCTGCCTGGTGTCTTTTTGGATGACCTCCACGTGGCACAACCCACTTAGACCTCGGTCCCCTTTCACCATGTGCACTTTTTGCAATGTACTCTTGCCGAAGTAGCTACTGGGCCCCCAAAATGCCCCTTTCTAGCTCTTCTCTGCAAGCCTGTAGGCCAATCAGAGGCACCAAGAGGTTAAGCACAGCTGACTTGTGTGATTTCATGCCACCGGGAGAGGATTCTGAGTCGTCAGGTGAATACAGGTCAGGATGAGTGTAACCTTCATGTGTATATAATACCTAAATAGCAAGCTATGAGAAAGGATGGCGGGTTCATTTCCTGCTGCTGTGAGCATGCACAATAACCCCTTGCTCAGGCTGAGCATTATATTATCAGTAAAGAGCAATCGCACCATTGGGAGTTAATGACAGTTGTGCACATAATAAAAACCTTTGCGAGTAATTGCAGAGTCCTTTAATACCCCCGGAACCTGCTATGCACACGTCCCCCGGCTAGGTGAGCTCGCTGCACCAGTGCCAAGCTCACAGCACAAAGGCTAGTGCTGGGGCTGAACTCCCCACCCTAGGGGAGAGGATGCTGCATTAGCGCTGGGATCCATGCACCAAGGCTAAGGACCCAGTGCCATTGTGGCTACCAGAATCACGCTCCCCTATATCAGGGCCAATGCTAGGACCAAGACATCTGCATCCCTGTCTCATTCTGCATCATAATGATCCAGCTGTGCACCACAACCCCAAGCTCTGTGTCATGCCTGCCCTGCTGCCTTGTTCTGAAGGTGACAGCTTTGCTAAGTTTTAGTGTGAGCCCAAGTCTGAACATCTGAGAGACCCAGACAAGAGAAGAGAGGGAAAGGACAGAATCCCCAAAGAGCAATTTGAAGCATTTTTCCCCCTGAACAGAAGAGACTGAGGCTGGCAGACATTCGGTAATGAGATCTCCCTAGGCTTGGGAGAATGGACTTCTCTTTGTTAAAAAGGCAAGCTGGCTTGATTAGGCCTCCTCCATCCATCCCTTACAGCTCTGCATAAGCCCTCTGAAAATGTTTGCCTTTTGCAACCCTTCTTTCTCTTCCAATCATGCAGAAAGATGCCTTCAGCTTATTAACGTGCCTACATTGTGCAGTTGGATTTTGGTGGCAGAGCACTTGAATAGCCTTTAGCGGTGACATACGCTGAATGCAAGAGGCCAAGAGCAATGACACCAATCGCTGAAAGCCAAGGGGACAGCAGCCAAGGGTCTGGGAGAGCAGACAGTCCTCAGGAAGCATTCCCATTATGAGAAATGGAATCAGGTGGCTGCAGGAGGAGCAGACGACTATTAGGGCCAGAGGGAAGGAGACAGACAGAGTGAAACAATCCAGTCAGTGCAGAACTAACGGGGGTGCTACGAGCTCCTCATTGTTCCTCCGCTCTTTGGAAGGGAAGGCACTTGATCTCCTCACAGTATTTATATTTCCCCAGAGCAGCACCAACTGTACTTCAATATAAATGTAACATAGTTAATTGAAATCCGTAATTTCAGTGCTCATTAATAACAAATCTCTAGAAAGGAATATCCCTGCAGCAGTTAATGATCAGCATAAAAAAGACCCAGGTCTTTACTGTGTAGCTGCGAGCTGTGGGTTCATTTTATAGCTGATTAGAGTGAGTTAAACTGTGCCCCTGTCTGTAAGTTATATATTTAATATGAGACGTTGGCAATATGCAAAGTTATCAAAATACCACGGGTGCATTGGAGCAGATCCAGCCACTGTAGAGGGCCCCAAAGAGTTATGTGGAGCTGCAGAACTAGCATTATGAAATTAGCCAATAGAACACAGGATGGACCAAACTCTGCGTGTGCTCTCTCTCTCTCGTGTGACTGTAAATGGATAGAACTTCACTGAAACGAAGGGCGTTCCTCCAGATTTACATCAGTGCAAAGAAGAGGAGAGTTTGTTCCAGCATGGTGCTAATCAACAGGACCCATGTGACGATAATATAGGCTAAAGAGAGCTGGTGTTCTGAACTGAAGAGTCCCCCCAGTGGTGCCTAGATTATTAGAGCATCCAGTGGGATATAAACAGCATTATTATCCACAGGGGAAGTTGGAGCATGGTAGAACTCACTGGACTCCATCTCAGAACTATGCTGAACCCTAATGGAGGATCAATCTGGTGGTACAGTGGCAGGATAAAATGGGTGATCTAAACCCAGGTTTTGGGTTTAGCTCTTTTTTCCTGGAATGAGAAGGCCACTGGCCCATGGAGAAAAGGAAAGAAATTTGCTTGAAATTCTCTCTAGTATCTTCTTCTGGGAGCTGAGAGTTGAAGAGAAGGTCTACGCCCCATCCTCAGCTGAAGTAAATAGGCATATCTCCAATGACTTCAATGGAGTTATTTTATATCAGATGAAGATTTGGCCCAAAGGATGCAAAAGTGTAGGTACAAACATACACCCATCTCTGTGAATCAGTGTCATGTTCAGACAGTTACTTGAATTTGAAAATTGTACTCATGGGAATCTCTTGGGAACTAAACACTTCCTCTTCCTTAGGGCCTCTTATGTCTGTCCTTTCTGAGCTGTAGAAGAGGTCTGGACTGGTAAGAATGAAATGGGCAAATTTCTTCTTTCAGATACCATAGTGAAACATCCTACCCGGCTGAATGGGCTGCTAACAACACAGACATGACAGTGCAACCTGATCCTCCAATTAGCATGAGTAATGAGATTTGGAAAGGCAAACTGTAGAGCGTATACATGGCAATTGCCTGTAGAATACACAAAACGGGAGTCCAGGAATGATGGGATGCAAAGAGACAACCATTCAGGATGGATTATCTAGTGGGAGGAAATGCTTATGTGCACGTGAGAATAACAAAAACAAAGATACCAGTCAGACCTCAAAAGCCCACGCCTGATCTATCCCAGTGATGGGTGAATCTCAAAGAGTCATTTTAGCGCAGACAGGCATCTACCAGTTCTGGTGCTTCTCTGAACCTTTTTGGTTCAAAATTGTGTTGGCAATCTTTCTTGCAACAAGCGCTCATTAAAGGTTTAGTACTTCATGTTTCTGGCTGGAAATAGCAAATGTTACACAACAGTGAAGTGTATTCCACTAGAGGAAAACAGACTACCACTACCAGTAACCAAAGAAGCCACTCCTTTAGCTCCATTGATTGGTGTCTGTGTTGCATGTTGAAATCCATGGTTTCAAGATCTGCAGGTGACCCATGGGGGTAGAGGTGGCTGTCATACAAAGGCAGTTTGAAAATGAAAAATTACCTTACCAATAAAAAAGTGATCATTTTTAAATGTCAGGAAAAGAGATCAGTTTCAGTTTGCAGTGAAGGTTCAGGTCAGGTATTTTACACCAAACCAGTTCCCTTATTACTAATCTGTACACCACCTGAATTTTTTATATCTATTACTAGTCCAATCTAGCCTGGAGAAAGGAACGAAATTCAAGTATTTGCACAGATTTTAACTCTCAAAGTCAGGCATGCTACTGAGGAGGGATTGCAGCTGGGGACACTTTTATGAGTTCTAGATCCAGGGATGCAGCAAGCTGGGAGCTCCTGGTACTACCCTCACTATAGAAAATCTGTCCTTGGGCATTCAGACAGCTGAGAGCTGCTCTTAACAACTTGAGAACAGGGTTGAGAGAGGTCAGGGAAGTTTGGTTTGACCTTCATGAACTTTCACCCCAAGCATCCAGGAAGGAGAACACTTTTGGACCTTGAATCAGTTCCTGAGCATCTTGAAGGGAGATTCCTGCTACCGCCATCTCTCTAGAAACTGGACTTGTACATCTCAAGGCTGGAGTTCTGATGGCACTGCCGTCATCTATTCCCCCCGGGCATAAACGGGCAAGGGACCACTGTGCCTATTTAAAATCTGAACCTGGGCACATGGAGTCTGAACTGCAGCTGATGCACCGACTTGTTCATCCATAGAAGAGGATTCTCCTGGCATCACCTTCTCACAGTCTGAACCTGGACCACAGACACCAAGTCAGTACTGGCAGTGCCTTTATGAACTGTGGACCCAGATGCCCAGTGGCAAAACTGCTGCTGCTATCACCTTCACAGACTCTGACCATGTGCATTAAAAGAATGAAAATACCATGGTTTCTCTTTGCAGAAGGTTCGTAGCCCCGGAGAACGTTCTCAAAGGGATCTCATTGCTAGTCCAGCAGCACTCTTAGTTTGCTGGGTAGAAGCCTATTTCCTTGAAGCAAATAGGACAATGGCATACACAGTTCATGACTATGTGTGCACTTACAATAGCTGATGACCATTGAGTCTGAACCCACATGACCATGGTATATTATACTCTGAAGCTGTTAGCATTGCTTAGCTAGGGAACCAGTTGAAGAAGGAGGCCTGGCGGAGAAACTCTCCATCATAAGATAATGGCTCGAGCATCATAAAAATCCCTTTTTAACCCAATGGGTCTATGTCTGTGCAAAAGGACAGTGGACAATCCATGGGCGGTGCTTGTTCATATGTAGAAGTTGATTTGTTTTATCCTTTTACAATAAAACTCTGTTTTCTTTGATTTCTGATTCAGAATCCCAAAAATCAGAATCTGATTTCTTGTTTTCTTAGTGCGATGCTTCTTGTATGGCATGAAATAGGAACAGAGAAATGAGACAGAGTACTTGGGACAGCAGGGCTGATGATTCTTTTCAACAACCCTGTTGACAGAGAACAAAACAACAGTGAAAAACCCCTCTGCCAAAAGGGGGTTAGAGAGAGACAGCCTGACAGCTGACAATGGGAAACCTCGGACCCACCCAGTAATACAGTTGTGCACAGCTCAGCATTGGTTTTCTATGAAGGAAGAAGAGGCCTCTGATTTCTCCTCCGACTCCCAGCCATGATTGGGTCAATCGATGCTTTGTAAAATAAACAATTGCATGGCGTGAATGCGAACCCTGTTGATATGTCCAAGATCCCAAGAAGGTGAGCGCACAGGTATGGGAGTGGAGAGTTTTCATGGCCTTTGAGTGATAGGGATGATCCCGGTCTGAATGCTGACGTCTGGCATTAGGAAACTCTGCAGTCTCAGACCAGTGGCATTACAAACGGGGGAAGCAAGAACAAAGCGTTGATTTCATGAAGGGAAAAAAATGACTAATGAGCTGCAGAAATTGGCATGGAGCCGGCCCACAAAAATCATTAACATGATCAGGTTAAGGACAGCTTTATTAAAGTGTCTATCAAAATCCTCTCTCTCAAATGGATTTATTGGACAAGAAGAGGAGACCGGGGTCCAGAGTAAATATAATAACAATGGCCTCGCCTCTCTGTGCCAGCAGTTTCCGGTTACTGGAAAAGGTTCATGAAATGGAGCGATTTGCCGGAAAAATGGGAAATCTAAATTGGAAATCACATTTTAGAATCACTATAAGCCGGATCTTCTGGACCAATGAAACGGCTCTTGGGTAAGATTGGATCAGGACAAAAGTGGCATTCTGCCCATGGCAGCTCCCTGATTCCGGGACTGGTGGGTACAGTTGTGGTCCCTGGAGAAAGAGCAACTTGAAGGCTGCTGTATTTCATGCCAACTGCTAACAGCTCATGGGGGCTGTTCTTGCAGCTGGGGATCTGCCGGGAGCTGGAATATCCCAGCATGCTGTGTACACCAGATGCCAGGAGGGGACTTGGCAAATGACACACTGCCATGGTTGTAGGCAAACAGAAGATTCCCTTCTCTAGTCAGTGTAGCCAGGTTTAAATCCCTTGCATCATAGAAACAGTGTAAAGCGGGCCTAATGGGCTGGGGAATGGAGCCCTACAGTTCTAGAGTCTGTGTCTAGAGAAACACAGGCCTGACTGTCCTTCCCCTTATACCAGTTTTAGACTAGTGTAACTTCATTGGCTTCACTGGAGTTACTCCTGATTTACACCAGTGCAAGTAAGCATGGACTCAGACTCACAGATCTGTTTTTTCTCCTGGCCTCCAACTTCTTACCCCAGGTCCCTCAGGACTCCTCAATTTTCTGAGTCAAAGGACTGCAGGGGTCTTTGATAACCAGGCTAGCAGCTGTGAGAGCTGAACTCCAATTTCCTTGTCACTGATCCTCAAAAGTTTTCAGGGATGATACACAGTGAAGACCGCCTCAGGAAGCACCCAAGGGGCCAGCAAACATCAGTCGTCTAATAGACGTGGCTCTTTAACTAAATGTTGAACAAAAAATTATGCTGGGAACCTGGTGGATGCTTTAATGCGATCACTTAAACCAGTCAGGCTGGCTGCTGGGGCTGGTCTGGAAGAGCAGGTCTCAGCGTATGTATAGGTAAAGAAATTGGGCAGGCAGCACAACTGCACTAACAGAGAGAGTACAGAGGAGAATGTCAGGTGGCAGAGTGCGCTTGCTTCCTGACACCAGCCCCTTGTGGTCTTATCAGTGCTACGTTTTGGACTTGGCACGCAGCCCTGTGCATCAGGTACAAGGTGAGGATGTTTTCTGTTGATCCCCAAGTGCATTGAGGATGGGGTGAGCAGAGGGGCAGGTCAGGGAGGGGGGGAAGGACAGAGTGTGGTGAGAGGGGAGTAAATCTAATTCTGCCCGAATCTCCCCCCATTACCTTCAAAATAGAGAGAAAGCAGCTGAGTTTTCAGGTAACAGGGCAGATAGGCAGAGAGCGAGACAAGCTGTGATCTAGAGACTATAGATGTAGCACAGGGACAGTATTGCTCAGTTGCAGATCATGGGATACACATGCCAGGGAAGCGGGAACGTGCGTGATCTGCAGCCCACACCGCTCTTGGCTCCAATCGCAAGCTCTGGTGGTGCACACAATCCCTGTCGCTCTCTGTGTGAGGCCAGGCACAGGAGAGTGAGCCCTGCTAATTAGCAATGTCCTTTCAGTCTAGTGCCTGCCTGGCTGATGAGTGTCAACCACAGCGAAGACAGTCAGGAGAAGCAACCCTGACTTCATTGTGGGAGATCCTCTTCATAAACAGACACATTCCTTCGTCCATTGGCACCCGCTGCTAACCCTGGGCCTGCTTTTTAACCCCTTCATGGCAGCTCTCAGCTTTCCACACTGTCACAGGGCAGTGGCACTCGTTTTAGTGTTCGGTTAGGGTCTGATCTAACACCCTTTGAAGTCAATGAGAATCTTTTCATCTTTGATCAGGCCCAAAGGGCCTAATTCAAGATAAGATCCCTATTCTGGAAAAGTACTTAAGCTCGTGCTGAACTTTAAGCAAGTGCTTAAGTCTCTTTGTGCTGAAATTTAATGATGTCCTTAAGTGCATTCAGGTATAGGACTGGATTTAAGAATGTGCTTAAGTGTTTTCCTGAATCAGGTCTTTAGACAGTACAGGTAGATGGGGCATCATTAGAGCTACATTTTACCCTGTGCACTTGGAAAATTAAGCAACAGTTTTGTGGTTAAAATACATTTTTTTATTAAAAATTATAATAGTAAAATGACAAATTAGAATTGAAATGAAATGGGCCTTTATTTTTTCCCATTTACCAAGAAGAAAAAGATTATATATTTCCCAAACACAATTTCTCTAATCCATATCTTAATGCATTAGAGGCATTCAGCTATTTTGCGGTAGACAAACAAATTTCCCACCCAGTGAGAGATCACAGCCCTGTTCCAGAAAGAAAACAAGTATTATTAATACAGAGACCACTAGATGCAAATGTTAAAATAATTAAAATATGAAAGAAGCTGCAATCTTCCTGAGATTTCAATTTCGGAGCTGCCTGAGGGGAGGGGGGTTGGATATCTCACACTGATACACTGCTTGATAAAGTGTGATAAAGACTTAGAAAAATTGGCAGATTAAATTGAAATAAAAGCTGTGGATGTTTGCATTCAGAAAGCTATTAAAAGAGGTTTGATTGAGCAGCAAGGAGCTTCTTTTTTATGCAAGAATGCACCAGAGTGGGATATTCACTGCACTGATGTCAAAAAGATCAAAGGAGTAGTTTTGTGAGTGATGGTTGTTGGTTGTTTTTTTGTTTTTTTTTTTACTTAAAACCACAGTATAGCACCACTCATTTTTGTGGTCATATCAGTTATGAGTGTGAGGTCTGGAGGAGACCTTCCTTTGAGAAAGCAATATAATGATGATCTAGCTTAGTGGTAAGTTTGGAAGAGGGCTTGCCATCTATTTTTGATAGGTATACATGAAAGCTCCCATAGGTGTACCAGAAAGCTTCCAAATTATGTAGCATCAAAACAATGTTAGTTGAATTTCTTCCTTCTTGAGGACTTTTCTTTCCCCTGCCTAGCTTTTCCCCATTCAGCAAGTGGCCCTCTACAATTGCCAATCAGTTGAACTGGCTCTGTTGGACAACATTCATGTTAGGATGTTGCCTAAACATCCTGGATAAACACTAAAACAAAACAAACAACAACAAAACCTCATATGCATGGGAAATCATGTGAAGAAAATGAGTGAATTCAATAGATCATTATTTGCAAGTCCCATTTATTTACTGTTCATGGACATTTAGATGACTGCAGTTCCAGTGCTCAGGGGATGCTTGTATTCAGGTGAATGTCCGTGTTCGAGTGTGAAGTTGTGCATTGAATCATGAACAAGAATATTTAAGCAAGAAGAGATGCGTGCTGTGGGAATGATAAAAGTTACAGTCATTCAGTCAGGGAGTGGAACCAAAGCCACGTGGCTCTGGTGACTGGTCACACAGCTCAAACACCTGATAGCAAACACTGAACAGTCCACAGACAACCCCTGGCTGAAATGAACTTGCATAAAGTGTCTGTCAAAAACGACTGCACACAGCAAACAAATTTGGAAGAAAAAAAAAGCACAGTCTGTTCACAGGCAAATTGCAAAGAGAAAAGAAAGTCAAAATACAGGAAACTAACAGTTTGTGGCACATAGTTTATGCAGCTGGAGTACTGATGTGGCATCAGCATGGTGATAGGATGTCAAAATATGATCACTCTGCAGCAACGTGTCATGTAGCAACACAAGGAGACAACATTGCACTGAAAAATTATTACATTCCACTCGAATGAAATTATGTTATCTTGGGATGTGACAATATTTAGCAAGCAGGCCCCCATAGTTATCCTGGGACATATTTAACAGCCTGCAAGATAGACTTGCAGAATATAGGGTAGCATTTGCCAGAGAGGTGATGGCTAGCAACCTTGCCCCACTGCCTGTTAATGAATATGTTGGAGAAGCTCAGTAGCATTAGTTAAGTTTCCATAGTCATACTTTATATTAAGGTTTCATTTATAAATGGTCAATAAAGGGTTAATAAATTATTAGATATTTTAATAAATGGTTAGTCAATTGCTCTAAATTATTACAGAGCGCAGCTAGTCAATATACTTTGCATCTAACAATGGCTTCTAACCCTCTACAACACATTCTATTGATGATTATTTATAGTCTACACTACTCATGTCTGTAACATCCCTATAACTAGAGCTGGGCAGGAAATAGTTTTCCAGTCCCATGAGAATTTTTGAGATTTGGAGCATATTTTCCATTCTGACTTGGCACCAAATTCAAAATCTCAAAAATTTTCATCAACCAAAAATCTGAATGAAAAATTCAGATTGGGTCAATTGAAATATTTAGTTTTGATTTCAGTCTTTTTTCCCCCCTCCCTACTGTACGTTAACTTACATTTTGAAAACAAAAATTGTTTCCACCAAAAATGGAACTTTTTCATCTAGCAAATACCAAAATGAGATTTTTTAACAATTTCAAAACGTTTCCCCCCCCCAGTTTTTTCACAATGGGAAATTTGTTGAAACTGACCAGTTTTGTATTTTGATGAATTGGCATTTTGCAATGAAAAAGAGTTCTATTGAAAAACATCTTGACCAGCTCTTCCTATAACATTTATTAATCATTGATTAACCCTTAATAAACTATCCATATATGGAACTTTATAGTAAAGTGTGACCAGTTCCATTATATATTTTCTGTAACTTTGTCAATAAACTTTCTATTTGTCTACAGGTTGGAGACAAACATGGATGCAAATAGCTATATGGACCAAGAACAGCTAGTTCAAGGAATCTGCAGTGATCATATATGAAATTTAAACACCAGAGTGGGGTAGCTACTTTAAAAAACATTTCGTGAGAGAAAAGCAACAAAAGGATCATATGATGGATGGATGAGAACAAAATATAAATTAATTATTATTTATTAATCTGGATGGTAGTCCCTGCTCAAAATAAGATATATATTTATTCAGCCAGAGACAGAGTTTGAGGTATAAAAGAAAGAGGTTTTCTTCAGCATAAGACAGATTTTCAAAGTAATTTAAGGGAGTTAGGTGTCCAATTCTCATAGAATTCCAATCCCAATCATTCTGTCTTTGAAAATCCCAGACATAGTCTCTATGGATAGCAAGATGGTGAAAATGTTTATTCCACAATTCTTGTTCAGTCTCTGATCTAGCTAATATTACTAACATTTCCAAAGGTATCTAGATCTCTGCAGATGACAAGACTAGGGGCTGATCTTGCTCCACTTAAATTAATGGGAATTTTGCACTGGCTTTAAAGAAGGCAGGGTTGTGTCTTCAGTCAGTCTGTACTTTGTACATTTCCACTGATGGGCTCTCTATCTGGCCCGCCCCCTTCACACTGCAGCTTTTCTTTTAAATCCATGGGATAATCCGATTGTCTGGGCAAAAGGAACACATTTCACCCTGATTTTTCTATTTGTCCCATTGCCAGTCAGTCAGCACGTCTGGTCAGATTTCATCTCGTCTGCCTTTAATGGGCTCATTAACATTTGGAAATGCATGTGTTTTGCTGACAAAATATCCCCATAGCACTGAATAAACACCACGGATCTGGAGAAACATAACTGAGAGCTGTGGAATGAGGCTTTAGGGGAAATATTTCATGGTAATATCTGAAGCTCCTTAATTGAGGAATTTGTTTGACTCCGTAAAGAAGGGGGTGGAGGAAGGGAAAGAAAAACACAGCTCTTCTGTCATACACCTGAGACGAGGGCACATTTGTCTTGATTAGCAAAAGTTTAATGATCACATGCCTTTAATTAGTAGCGTCCTCAGAAGACTCATTGGCATGAACAACCAGGGCTTGGGAGAAATAAGGGCTGGAGGGAAGAGGGGTAACTTTGTGTGGACTATTAGGAAAGCAGTCTTGGGTAACTTGAGTCACTCAGATCTGCAGATGAGTGCTTATAGCATGTCCATTGATCCATTGGAGCTACAGATGGTTTTTTCAGAGGCACTGATTTTTCAGGTGCAATCAGCAATTCTTTAAAATGGACCTCTGCCCATCCACTGAGAATCCAGAAGTGGGTGTTATGGAAGAGACCGCAGAATCTGAATTATATTTGGAGCATAGCAAGCAGGGCCAAGCTGGTTTGCAAATGCCATGCTGCGCTAGATGTTTGCAATGTTAGGGGCCTATTTAGCAAAGCTTAATTTTAAGGATTCACTTAAGTCCCATTTAAGTTGCTGGGTTGTAAGCATACACTCAAGCGTTTTGCTGAATAGCCCCAATTCTCAAAGCTGGGGCCAATAGTTACTCTGTCTTTCCCAGGGCATCTGAGGAATGAATAGCATGAAAATATTTGAAAATTATTTGTCAAAAAGTTTTGACGAATGAATACTGTGACACTGCACCCCATATTCTTCATAGTGATATTATTATGACATGATTATGGCATAATTATGATGCATTTTGTACGAGATGGGGCATGTTGGAAAAGTTATGATTTGCTGAATATGATTATCTTATGCATGTATAATTTTTGTATTTATAACTATAAATATTGACTATGCATCTATATTTCACATGTAATATGAAATATGTCACACCTGAGTGACACCCACTAGGTAAAATGTTTCCAGTCTAGGTAGTGGGCTGGGAAGGGCCTATTCAAGGTAATGGGCCATTAGAAAAAACAATAGGCCTTAGGAGAAGCTCATCTGCCACTCAGTGAGCCTTCCTGAGAATGCTCCAGACAGCCTGTAAATAATGGCTGCTATCACTCAGCAAGGTATGCAAAGGCATGTGACCAGGCCACATGACACAGAACTCCATCTTGGGTACCAGTGTTTTTCCACAAACTGAGTTTGGGACAAAGGATACCCACCATATGCTAAAGCTGTATAAGGCAGGGAGTGACATCATCTGTGGTTCTTCACTCCCCACACAAGAAAACTCCTGGAAACACCTAAGGGACAAAAAGACTGAACTGGGGGAAGTGCTGGACCCGGGATAACGGGATTTTAACCTGTGTATGAGAACCTGGGGATCCCAAGCTGCAAAGCAATGCAGTTTGGGCCTTGAGAATTTGCAAGTCTGCTTGTATCATTAGCCAGGGTTAGAATTTGCTAATTCATATCCTAGCTTTCTAGTATTTTAGGCTTAATTTCTGTTTTTGTTTATTTACTAAGTAGTCTGCTTTGATCTGTTTGCCATCACTTATAATCACTTAAAACCTATTTTTGTAGCTAATAAATGTATTTTATGTTTTTAATCTAAACTAGTAAGTTTGCAGTGAAGTGCTTGGGAATCTTAGCTCAAGGGGCAGAGGCTTAAAGATGCCTGATTGTCAGCAAATGCTGAGCTAATTGATAATGATAAATTTAAACCATGTGTAGATCTTCAGAAACAATTTGGCTTCTCCTACTCCAAAGCATGGAAATCGCTCCAATTAGAGCATTTATTTACAAATGGATTTGGACTGGGTGTATTGGAAGCTCCAGAACTTTGGTTATTTTGGAGGAAATTTCCTGAATTTACTCAGCCAGTGGTATCCTTTTACAGTTTGCTGACCCAAAAACTCTACCAAAGATTGATAATTTGAGAGCTGCTTGAAATAGAGATTTGGATACAAAGATGTCTCTGATCTGATGGAATACAAACGTATTTACAATTAAAAAACTCAATGATAACACCAAGACTATGGCTGATGCTTCAAAAGACACTTTTTTGAATATACTCGTCCTCACATAAGCTTATGGTAATGAGCCTCATAAATGCTGACCACTGTTGGAAATGTAACTCCCTTGTGCTACATTAGCTTCTATGTTTTGGGAGTGCCCCTGTATCAAGAATTTCTGGTACGAGGTGGGTCAAAGGACCAATTTGACATTGGATGCAAAGTTGGAGCCCTCCCCCTTAAATTTCATCCTTTCATATATTCTTGATACATGGAGATCACCTGATAAGGAAGCTTGTTTCCAACGTACAGTTTTGGTAGCTAAAAAATTAATCTTCCAAAAATGGAAAAGTCGATCCCCACCAGATTTTGTTCCCTGGCTCAGCAACATGGCTGCCCTCGCAGCTAATAGACAACTGTCATGCCGCAGAAGGGGAATGCCTGAAAAAGACCTGAAGAAGAATTCTGTGTAAGCTCCAAAGCTTTTCTCTCTCTCACCAGCAGAAGTTGGTCCAATAAAAGATATTACCTCAGCCACCTTGTCTTGCTAATATCCTGAGACTGACATGGCTACAACACCACTGCATACATGAAAACTACAAAGCCATTTGGGCTAACTTTTTAGAGAGCTGTGATTAATGTAGTCCCTGACTATAGATATGTCACTTCCCCTCCCCTCCTTTTATCCTAACCCTCTTAATTTATTTGGTGTGTTATGGGGAAGCTGGTATTTTGGTACATTTGTCATCTTTGGAAAAATTAATAAAAGTAAATAAATAAAAAGAAAATGCTGAGCCACCAACCTCTGAAAACCAGGCTGGCGTTATTACAGCTCGGGTTTGGCCCCCAACACCTGAAGCCCCTGATGGCACTGTATGCTTTTGAACATCTTGGTCCCAGTATAAACCAGACAGACAGACAGAGCAATAGCTAATGCTGCTAAATCAGGGGCTGACGGATTCTACCGCCCAAGCGGCTGCATTTTTTGTTGGCTGAACGATCCCATGTGTAGCCTGGAAAGCACCATGTCGTGTCATGCTTCTGGATCTAAATGTAAAGCACATGAAGCTCTTTCTCTCTGTCTCTCCCCGTTTCAATCCTTTACCTCTTTTTTTATTCCCATTCACCTCGTTCACCTTCCCCAGATGCTCATTTAGGTAATTCCTCATTTCCGGTTGTCCCCCTGATGGGCTACATCACAGCTGATGTGTGTACCCTGGAGGATGATTTTTCTAATATAGATTTCTATTAAACAGGCCGCCTGCAATCTCTGGAGCTTAATCTTTTACTTGAAAGACTTTTTGATCAGCTTTGTGTTATTGTATGTGTCCGTGAAAACTCCACCCCCTCCCCCTTCTCCTTCCCATTCACTCCTTTCCTGAGTCCCTTTGATTACATTGTACACTCCGAAGAGGAGTTACACACGTTTCTTTTTCTTCTCCCCTCCTTTCATCTCCTTCCTCAGCTTCTTGTTTCAATCCTGAAAAGCAGCAAGTTCATATCCAGCTCCCTCGGTCACCTTTCTGCATGGTTTGCTCTCCTGGATCAGCTTCTTGCTGTCTGAATTGGAGCCTGCGTCCATCTTTTTATATTATTTTATTTTATTTGATTTCATTTTATTTTTCAAAGGAATCAGCCTTTTTCTCCCTCGGTCTCTGGCTTCTCCTCCAGTGTTTTATTCAGGCTTTGACTGATTGTCTCTCCATACACTCCCTTTATGCTACTGAATGAATTGCTAATGCAGCCCCCTGCCGGGAGAAGCATAGTCTGATCTTGTCCTAAATAGGCCCCTGTTTGCAGGAGATGATGTATAAATGTATCGACTGCATCATTATATATTCATTTAGTGGAATGCAGGTTTAGAAAGAGTCCTCTTTACTTCTTTCATAAATGAATTCCTGGGGAGAGGAGATACATCCAGACCGAAGGCGCCTTGAAGTCCACTTCTGCTCCCCGGTGAGTGAACTCAGCATAGCCCTGAATAAACCAATTGCACATTCATCATAAGGAGACCCGGAAAGGTGAAGTGGGAATTGTCCCAGTTCTGAAGGACTAGCACCATCTGCAGGGGATGCGGCATGACATGAATCCCTCAGGCCCAGTCTATACCACAGAGTTAGGTTGCCACCAGGCAGCTTACATCGACGTAACTATGGACATGTCCACACTTAAATTTCGCTCCCACCAACGTAACTGTCCTGCTATGCTGACTTAATAAGTCTATCTCCCTGAATGGCGTAAAGTCCCGGTTGATGTCATTAGGTTGATGCCATGTCAGAGTAGACACTGCATTGCTTATGGCAACTATTACTGGCTTTCAGGAGCCTTGCCGCCATGCCCCACACTGACAGTACAATTGATACAGGCATAGGTGCCAACTCTGTGGGTGCTCCGGGGCTGGAGCACCCACGGGGAAAAATTAGTGGGTGCTCTGCACCCACCAGCAGCCAAGCTCCCCACCCCGCCCTGCACCACCTCACCTCACCTCTGCCTCTTCCCCTGAGCATGCGGCATCCCTGCTCCTCCACCTACCTCCCAGCACCTGCTGCCGCCAAACAGCTTTAGCAAGCTCCGGGAGGAGCGGGAACATGGCGCGCTCAGGGGAGGAGGCGGGGAAGAGGTGGGTCCAGGGTGGGGATTTGGGGAAGGAGTCGAATAGGGGCAGGGAGGGGGTGGAGTTGGGGCGGGGACTTTGGGGAAGGGGTTGGGATGGGGACAGGGCAGGGGTGGAGTCGGGGCGGGGCCGGGGGCAGAGCACCCATCGGCGCCATTAGAAGTCGGCGCCTATGGATACAGGTGCTCCTGGTGAGGATGCTTGCCACTGACACAAGGTGCAAAGCCTAGATACACACAGGTGATGTAACGACTGTGGCAGCATACAGCTGCCGCAAGTAAGGTCGACTTAATTTTGTAGTGTAGATGTGGCTTTATGCACATGCCCCTTTCCAAGGTGCCCTCCTGCCCCACCCTGCAGTCCAGGCTCATGCTGAGACAGAAGGCGTTTCTGAGAGTATTGCAAGCTGCCTCCTCACTGCATCCTCCGGGGCCAGGCTTAATGCCCAGGCTTTGGTATTGGAGGAAACAGAGGTGAACCCTGGGGTTCTGAAAGCTGTGGCTGGGGCAGATCCATCCCCTGCTACGGGTCTGAATGAGCCAGGCCTGGGTATGCTTCTTTCTGACTGGGATTGTAATGACAGCAGTAATAATATGGATAAGCAGCTTGTTCTAATGCCCTTTAAAGACATTGGAAAGACTCCACTGATAGTAATAGGAGTTGGATGAGGCTCTAAGACTGACGAAGGTTGGTCTTGGCCTTATGATTATAGCACTAAATTAGGACTCAGGAGACTTTAGTTTGATTTTTAGCACCAACACAAACTCCCTGTGTGACCTTGGCCAAGACAGTGAATTGCTCTGTGAATCAAATTCCGATAGGTGAAATGTGGATCACACTCTACTACCTCAGAGTGGTGCTGTGGGGGCTAACACATTAATGTTTGTGAGGTGCTCAGGTATGCCAGTGATGGAGCCAGTATCATACCTAGAGGGATCCAGCTACCATGCTGACACAGGTGATGTTGTCCAGCATGGGGGAAACAAAGCAGCGTTGGGCTTCCCCATGCTTCATAACTGTTCCTGTCTGTGCTGAGCTTTTATGAGCTTTTCCCTTGCAAACCCTGAACTGTCCTATTAAACCAAGTGGCCATCAGGCAATTTAGAACACAACTCCTGAGTGTGGTTTGTGGCTCAGGTCTTAGTCTTCAGCGTGTCTCCATCTCACATTAGCTCCCCCTTCTCAGAGCACAGCTCCCCCAACCTGTGCAGAATAATCCAGGCCCTCTCATCTTCCTCCTCTTTGATATATGCTGAGCACAAAATTATTTGACGCTCCCATAATGTGCTGTGCTTGTGTTTGCAGTAGAACTGCTTGCTAATGGGCACGGTTCATGCTATTTCCATTTGTGTTAGTCAGACCCCTGGGGCCGGGGAACTTTTTTAAATGCTGAATATTTTAAAGTGTAAACAGGACCTGGTGTTTTATTAAATAAACGTGACAATTGCAATAACGTTTTGCAGATTACAGGAGAAGAAATTTAAGGGGAACATTTCCAGAACCTCAGCAATGTATATTTTGCTGATGCTTACACAAACTTCCCTTTGTTGTTGCTGTTCTTTCTGCGGTGCTATTCATTTGATAATACTTGAGAACCTTTCCTGCCTAGTGAATCCCCACAGTGGACAATAGGGAATGGAAACAATTCCTTCCCACTTTCCAATTTCCCCACAAACTTCTCCAAATTCTTCAGTGGCACTTAAATTTAGGTTTCAGAGTAGCAGCCGTGTTAGTCTGTATTCGCAAAAAGAAAAGGAGTACTTGTGGCACCTTAGAGACTAACAAATTTATTTGAGCATAAGCTTTCGTGAGCTACAGCTCACTTCAGCAGATGCAGTGAGCTGTAGCTCACGAAAGCTTATGCTCTAATAAATTTGTTAGTCTCTAAGGTGCCACAAGTACTCCTTTTCTTTTTACTGAAATTTAGGCAGGGGGAACTATGCCTTTCCAGTCATGTATTGTACATGAGAAAGATTTTCTGGGCATGCATTTAATGGCACAAGCGAATAATTGTATGGCTGAGACCCTTATGCCCCAGTGTGAAACCCTGCTGGCTTCACTCATGTGGAAGCCCCACTTAAGCTAGTGTGGAAACAAAGAATGCAGGACTGGACCCAGTATGTGAGTTTCTGTGTCCTGGCTTCCTTCCTGCAGCTTGGCTCATTACTTTAAGAGCAGAAAAGGATATTGCAGGCCAGGAGGCATCTCTAAACCCTTTTATGAGGTGCTTTGCTGCAAAAGAAAATAGAGAAGAACCTGCCCCTTTACAACCAAGCCCAAACACAGAGAGACCTTTCCTCAGCCTGAGGAAAGATACAAAGTCTGGCTTTCCCACCCCAAGCTCTTGAGAAGGAAAAGGACCCTCTTCTCACACAGAAGAGACCCAATCCCCTCTGAGACCCAATCCCTACTCCCTAAAGCTGATTCCAACTCTCACTGCCAGCTACAATCCCCACCAGAGCCAAACCGCTTCCCTTTTATAGTGTGCTGTGGGTTATGGTGTTTAATTAAGCCCTCCTTTACAAACACACACAGCTGACTCAGCTCTACTACACTCCTGCACTTAGGGCAGGCAACTCTGGTCCTTCCTCCTAGCCAAGGGAGAAGGTTAACCCCTTCCCTGCCAGACTCAAGATGCCCTCTCCCCACCCTATCCAGGAAGTGTGTTTGGAATTTTTTTTCCTGTCTCTGCCTTTGGCCTCAGTTTCCCCTTTGATGCTTTTGTATTTTTTTAAAATGCAGGGTGTATCATACCCCACCATTTATTCTCCCTCCTCCCCCAAAGATGTACTATCCCTTTCCCCATTCTTTATTCTCCTGGCCTCTTCTGCTGCTCGGAAGACATTTCCCCTTTCTGGCTGGATTCAGAAAAAGCATTGTTAAGCCATGCTGCAAAAATGCACCAAAGGTAAATCGGACTGAACTGAGGCCAGGGTGCTGCTGTTCGTTGACAAGAGTCAGGGAGAGACAGGAGCTCTGCAAAGCCAGCTGTACTCAGGTTGTTGTTAGCTGACAGAGGCAGCAATAGCCAGTGTGATGTGCAGTGACATGGGGTGATGGGATGTGACAGCTCTAAACCTTTCCTGTGTAGCCTGTCAATCTGGCTGATGTGTGTGCGTCACACAAGGGCTGGGTGTAAAAACACCTCGGGAAAGCTTTGCAGTGAGTGTCTTGGGGGACAGAGGGGTCTCAGACCGAGTCTGAACTCTCTAGCTCTGCCCTTTTGAATAATATTCAAAACCAGGTTTCAGAGTAGCAGCCATGTTAGTCTGTATTCGCAAAAAGAAAAGGAGTACTTGTGGCACCTTAGAGACTAACAAATTTCAGATTTCCACTCTATACGGCTAAATTTGTTAGTCTCTAAGGTGCCACAAGTACTCCTATTCAAAACCAGGAGAGGTTGGGCCCATTCTAGGGTGCAAATCTCTGGCTACAGCCCCTCTGCTTTGGGCAAACTTGAGCTGATGCTGATTTATGTCTTTATATTTTGTTCATAGTTATATTAAAATTAATTGGTTTAAATATTACATTTGAATAAAACTCTGTCAGGGCAACAAATTTCAGGCCTATCTAACTGCAACTTGATTATATTAGAGCAGTGGACCCCAAACTGTGAGGCAGGCCCCCTAGGGGGGCTCAGAGGAAGGTTCCAGGCAGTGTGCAATAGGGCCCAGGCCAGCCCCCACAGGTGGTGGGGAGTGAGAGCTACCTGGCTCCAGACCCAGCCGCAGCTCTGTTCCACCCCCAGCCACAACTCCACTACAGCCCCTGCTCCAGCTTCCAGCCCCAGCTCCTCCCCCATCTCCACCTTCACCCCACACTCCTCTGCTGAGCCAACTGGGCAGTAATGGGCAAGCGGGGTGGGGTGGACAGATTCCATTGCTGGTAAGCGCGAACAGCAGGGTACAGCAGGAAAAGTTTCGGCACCACTGGATTAGAGACTGTTCTCTCCAAGGGGGGCATGGAATTTAATCAACAAAAATTGCTGATTTTGCTCACCACACATCTAAAGAGCTGTTCTGGTCTATGATGGGCAGAGACCGACATTTAGAGTGCCCAGTACAATGGTTCCCTCACTTGATTGGTTTCTACGGGATACTGCAACATACCTGTTAAATAACACTAATGGCAATAGAGAACGCTATAAAGCTGTGTCTCACACGTGTGTACGGCCTTCTGTCGGAAGGATTGCACAGCTCTTTCCCAGCTACAGCCCCCTGTCGGGCAATTTTTATTTAATGAAAATTCCTGTGGAAATCAGTGGGACTTCTGCAAAAGCTGCAGGATTTATACATAAGCCATGCTGGAAATTCGCATATACAGAACTCTGTTACAATTTAGGAACGGCACCATGGTCCTTACGCTGTACATCACCACCACTTGAAGTTCCATGTCGTTGGCAGGGATAGAACTTAATTTCTGCTGGTCCACAACCAAAGACCCCGTCTATCTGAGCAAAAGGCAAATCTCCCATAGCTGTTGGCAGTATGGTGTCTAGGACACATTGATTCCATTCATTAGAGGGCAGTGGGTACATTTGCCACCTAGCTAGCTCATAATATGCATGCAAGCACACATAGGAATCACTTGATTCATTGCTGAAGTGCAGTCACATCTGGGAGGAACTGTTTAACAAAACACAATGGGTTTATAGCCAGGAAACATACACTGGGCAACTTGGAAGGAAGCCTCCTTTCTCTTATAACCTTCTGTTAGTTGTTTTCCCTACTACACTTTTTTCCTGCTTTGTGCAAGAAACCTACAGTGTGCCAGATTGGTATGGATTACACTGCACTACTATTTATAGCTCTTTACACCCTGTTACATCCTATATGTAGTTTAGTCCAAGTTTTGCATCACCTCAGAATTTTTTCCCAGAGTATAAACTGTTTAAACCAGGTTTAAACCAGGTTTAAATGCGACCTTTGCACTTCAGTGTGAATGCAATACAATTACGGCACTCGGTACTCCAGAGAAGAGAGCTCTATAGAACACTATCCAAAGGACCCTACCATAGCGGAGGGGCAATCTCTGTGATGTGTATAACAAAGTTGATGGACTTGGAGCGGCAATTAATCTGTTGTGCAAAACTTGCCCTCTTCACCCTCTGTCCTGATAACGCCTAGAACAATAGCAGAACCGAAGGCTGAAGATATCTCAGGTGGAAAACTGGAGTTTTTCAGCATTTACATCATTGTAAATGAGATCATTCTGTGTGTGTGTGTGTGTGTACGTACACTTGTGTGCAAGTTTGAATGTGTGTGAGTGAGAAAGAGAGCACTCTGGATAGATAAGACGCCAAACTGATGAACCAAAAAGACAAACTGACCACAGCTGAACAGTTCCTCTGTCTCCTGATGCCAGGAAAGGTAGTTTGAAGATCCACAGAGCAATTTGCCCCTGCAGTAGTTGGAGAACTCTCCAAAGTCTTCATTTTTTCTCACAAGGCTCCCATTTTGTTTTCTCTTCTGAGTTCCGATTTTGTTTGTTATTCCTCTGAATTGCTGAAGTCATCTGCCTTTTTGTATCATACAGAGATTGCCAGGGGGAAAAAAAGCCTCCCAAATGTTTCCAGAACTAACTTTTCTCAGCCCCACAGACCCAGATCCTCTACCTGACAGAAACTCAAGCTTGTTTGCTTTATTTAAAGTTGTTCCAATGCACACATGATGTAGCTTCCCAGATGCCTGTAGTGTATTTACCTCCTGGCTTGTTTATCCTAAAATGGCCAATGGAAACTGCTCACATTTTTGTCTTGATAAGAATCCAATCACGGAAGCTGATTGAACTTCTTCTTTGAGCTTTTCTCTTGCATTTACACTTTTCAACCAGCTTGAATTGTTTAATCTGTAGCTAATTTAGAGACATACAGCCGTGGCTCTGATATATCAGGAGATCAAGATAAACGGCTGAAGTGTTTTTATGAGTAAAAATCTCTTTCGATTCCAGTACATAAATCATTTGTTGTGGAATTGCTCATTGTCTTTAGGCAATGTCATCGTGAAAAATTCAATCTATTCATGAATAGAAAGTCAGAGGATTACGAATGGTTAGAGGGGAAAGACTGTACTGTAAAAAATCAGATTTCTCTCTGAATACTCCCCTAACATACTTCCTCCTCCCTTTGTTTTCCAGTGTGGACTCTGAATTCAATTTCATACTCTTTGTCCACAAAGTCTGGTGAATAGGAAATGGGAAGGAGTCCTCGGGAGAGATTAGGGGCATCTTTATTTATAGTAATTCCAGGAGTCATTTTCTATCCTTGTCTCCTGATTCGATACAGAAGGGCTGGAGAGATGCCCATGAAGGATTTCACGCTGAGGGCCAGATTGCGATTCCCTTGCTCATGGTGAATAGTACATTATTACAGGCTGGATCATTACAATACAGCCCAGCTAAGGGCTGTAGACACAGCTGGACGGCCCCAAAAGAAGAGCAGGAACTAGGTTATGATGCTGAGGGTATGTCTACACTGCAGTTAGACACTGGAGGCTGGCCTGTGCCAGCTGACTCTGGCTGGAGGAGCTCCAGCTGAAGGAATGTTTAATGTAGATGTTTCAGCTCAGGGTGCAGCCTGAGCTCTGGGACCCTCCCACCTAACAGGGTCCTAGAGCCTGGGCTGGAGCCGAAGCCCCAATATCTACACTGCAATTAAACAGCCCCTAGCACAAGCCCTTTAGCCCGAGTTAGCTGGCGTGGGCCAGCCACAGGTTTTTAATTGCAGTGTGAACATAGGTGAGAGTGACTCTCACCTCCCTGCTTTCTCCTTATGTGGCAGGGAAAGTAAAATGAACCAGCCCCTTTGCTATGAGTGGATTTTGCTGTTGGTTTTAGTGGTGAGGTATTACTCACCAGGAGTAAAAGCTTCACAATCTAGCCCTGAGTGAACTCAGAAACAGAGCCGGATTGGGCTGACCAAAACAATTCACAAATTGGGGCTGATTTGGGCAAATTGTTTTGGTTGGAAAAAAAATTCAGAAATGTTGAAATGGTTCCGTTTGGCATGTCTGAAATGAAATGTTGTGACCTACTGTCCCCGAAAGTTGTTTCATTTTGGCATTAAAAAAAAAACCTTTTAAAATGCTTTTAAAACCTGGAACTGGAAACAAAATGTTGTTTTTTTAGTCAACTGAGACAAAACTTTTTCTTCGATGTTTCAGTTTGCTGAAGATTTGGAAAAATTAAATTGTTTTGGTCAATCCCAATCAGCAATTTAAAAACAAAGACTTTAGAGCTGTTCCCACACTGAGTATTCAGTTAGTCAAACTGCCCTCCTCCTGAACAAAAGCTTTAGTCCAGGGTACAGGAAATAGCAGATAATAATAAAAAAATAATAAAAAACAATAGAAGAATGTCAAGAATCCCACTAATGTCTTACTCTCTTGGCCCGCTTCTCCTCTCACAACAGTGTATATTAGGAGTAACTCTGCTAAAGTCAATGGGTCAGATTTTCAGTTTGTGTAAACGGGTGTGGCTCCCTGGATTTCAATGGAGCAATGCCAACGTACACCAGGCGAGAGCCCGGCTCAGTGGAATTCTGCTGTCTAAACAAGAGACCCATTTATGTAAGCCGCTGATTTCCATAGGTGCAGCTGATTTATAAATTGGTACAAATAGCACAGCTTGTTGCACCTCCCTGGTCATCACTGTGCATGTCAGATAGGCGTAAGGGCAGATTTTTGTACCCACATTCATGCAAGAAACACCTTACTCCGGTATGAAGTCATGGTGACTATGCAACATGGGTAAGGGTGGCAGAATTAATGACAATGGCTAATTCCACACTGCACAGTACTGGATCAGTGGCTGTTTATTGACCTTAACCTCCTGAATTGCTCTTTCCTGCATATATATCTGGCAGCTTTTGCCACACTACACAGGTCATTTAAAAAAATCACTAAACCTTAGCAGGGAAACTCTACCAAAACAAAAAGCAGGGAATTTCTTTGGCCTGTGCAACTTTCCATTGACAGGAATAAGATTCACGGAGTTAAATCTCCCTGAGCCACGTTGAACATTTGCCCCTAAGAGTCCTTGGGGGATGAATTATTGAAACACCATCCCCCCCCACCCCGTCTCTGGAGTCAAAAGAGAAATAATGTGAGATCAAAACCACAGTGAGGAGACTGACGTGAACTGTTCAGAAGAGATGCAGTTGCTTGGAATAGTGTAACTTTTCTTGAAATGATTTCTTGTCGCATCAAAGGGGTTTATGGTTTATCACACAGTGCCATGCAGGAAGGAGGCACAGAATCTGAGGAAGAAAGCATCACTTACTCTACGTGAATAGGTTGCTTGTTTGTGAGGTGTGCATGGGGGTGGGGGAACGGGGAAGGGAATCTTCTCATCTCCTTTATCACGTCTGAGAGCTTCGCTTGCAAACAGCCTTCCTGCATCCTTTCTCCGTTTGGCTGTTCACTCGTTCCATTTCACAAGGTTGCACTGCAGGACTTCTAGGACAAAGGTGGATGAATAGAGCCAAGGTCTGGCTTGTGGGCAGCATCTGGGCAAGATGGTGGGAAAGTCCAAGGGCATTTTCAATCCCAGTAGGATCTAGATGAGGAGGCCGGATGCTGGAATTTACAAACGGTAACTTGCCACCAGCAGCCACTTCCTCACCTAAACCCACAACATCAACAAAATGTTCCCCAGAGCCTGATTCTCCATTGCCTTAGAACATGCCTGCGCAGAGTGAGTGGAAAGTTTGTGTGTGTGTCTGTGTGTGCGTGGGTTGGTGGGGGGACACTCTACTCCTTGTGAGTGGGGAATTCAGACTGGGTTGACGTTTGCTTGGTGTAACTGTTGACAAGGGGTGCAAGGCAGCGGAGTATCAGGGCCCAAGTCTTTTAGGGTCCACCTGTCTTCCCACATCTCTCTGTGGATTCTCTTACATTTCGGCACCCCATCACCTCTCCCCTTCTTCATCTTTTCCCTACCCACAACAGGAGATGTCTCCTATGCTTCTCATTTGAAGCTTCCTACGTCCCCTTCCCTCTTACCCTTATGAATTTCTTCTCCATTCTTTGCTTGAGACTGGCCACCTCTGTGAAAGAAAAGGCTCATGAGGAGAACATCCAGTGGTCCTTCAGCGAAAAACATTGGGAGAGTAAAGTCTACACGGTCACTGCAGGGGCGAGATGTGAGCTGCACAGTGGGAGCGGCCACAGAAATGGTGCAAAAGAGACAAAAAACAAAGCAAGTTAAGGGCACAGATGGGTCTGCCTCACACCTCCAGATCTAAATGATTTAAAGAAGCTCAGATCTGGATCCAAACTTCCCAGCTGGCTACTGTTGTTAATACTGGGCCATACCAAGACTTCAAAACCAATGGTTCTGAGAGTGGGGGATGTGTGGATCTGGAACAAGATCGAGACTTTGTGACTTGGGCTTTGTTAAGGGAATGATGGGAAGAAAGAAAGAAGGCCTAAATTGTTCTCACACCTGGGGTAGAGGCTGTGGGGGAAAGAGAAACTTCACACAATTCCCCTCATGAAGTTCCCTCCAAATTCTTCTGTTGAGGAGGGTGGGTGAGGAGGTTGCTCCCTGTGGAAGAAGATGATGTATGTGGGAGAGTTCATGGATGCACAGGGGTATCCTTATGGATACCTCTGCACTGGCTCCAGAGCCTGCTATTGTACCTGCCCCTGTCCCCCAGCTCTGTTGGATTAATGGTGTGATTTCCCATCCATCCCCTCCTCTGTGTGTCACACACACACACCTCTACTTCCTCTTCATATCATAGCCCTTTCTTTCCTGCAGACAGAGCAAAGGGAATGTTTGTTGTTTATTTCCCCAAATCCCAGACCTCGTGCAAAGGCACATTTATTTACTCAGAGTAATTCAGCCCCTGGACTCCTCCAAGCATTAAAGTTTGAATACACCACCCCTAGAACAGTTGCACTAGCTGAGAGAGATGCAGCTTTGATGGGAATACCTGATACAAAATTCTAGCCAAGAAAAGCAGCACTCGTCATGCACACAGGATGAGAATCCCAACTTAAAGGCATGCACAGGGCAGTGTGAGTCATTTAGCCATCCCTTTGAAAGGACCAAACTTCTGCAACAGGAGATGGGAGCTCTCAGGCAGATCCTTGAAGAAGGCACCTGTAGGAATCACATTGAGACATCTCCGCTTTTCATCTTCTCAGACCATCAGCCCCAAGACTATTTCCCTACCAAGAAATGGCTTCCTCTGACTGTCACGCTGAGGCCTCTCAGCTCGTGACACAGAAGAGAAGCAACGTTATTACCTGGCTACTTTGGGCAACTTCAAAGCAGCAGGAGCCTGAAGCCAGTTAATTTCATTCTAACCTAAGGCAGCCATCAATGTGACTGCTCTGCACTCCAGCTGCTTCCCAACTATAATCCATTTAATTTAGTAAAGTGATGCTAATGAGATTTCATTGAAAGGAAGGACCAGACGCAGGACTGTGGGTCTCGATAGCAACAGCTGAGGCAGGCACCTAAGCTCCTTGGGAAATGCAAGTTTAACCAACTGTTTCAAAATATTCCACAGTCACCAGTTTCCCGCAGGCGGCTTTTTCAAACGCGTTCATTATGCAGATACATGGTTATTAAACTGGGATTTTATGGCTAGTTCGGTGGGTACAAAGTGCAATAAGCCTCCATATCGAGTAAGTAATAAACATGTCCCTAGCCATCCTTGTCCTCCCATCCCCCAAATGAAACCTTAGCCCAGATAAGAGCCTTGAGCAGTTGGGAAACTGAGTAATGAGAAAGCTCTTTCCTGTGTGAAAGCTCTCATGGCATAAAGTGCCATTCGTACAGCCATAGGGCATAGGGTGTAAGGCCAGAAGGGACCACTAGATCTAGTCTGACCTCCTGTACATCACAGGTCACCCAGCACCCGTACACTAAACCCAGCAACCGCAATGAGACCAAAGTGTTACAGCCCACAGGAGACTCAATACTTGCCACAGGCAGAGAATAGGAGGGATGGAGGTGCAGCAGTGCCTGATTAAATGAGATCTACCCAGATAAGCCTGGCAAGTGACCCGCACCCACACACCATAGAGGAAGGGAAAAAACCCCAAAGTCACTGCCAATCTGACCTGGCAGAAAATTCCTTTCTGATACCACGTAGGGTGATCAGTTAGACCTTGAGCATGTGGGCAAGAACCAGCCAGCCAAGCATCTGATAGAGAGACTACTCGGTGCCACCTCAGAGCAATGGGCACCCAGCCCAGTGTCCCATCTCCAGATGTGGCTATTGCTGATGCTTCAGAGGAAGAAGATTACAAAAAAAAAACCCTCCCAGAAAACACTGGGGGAGAAAATCTTTTCCTGTTCCCTGCCAGTGGCTGGCTGAAACCCTGAAAGCATGAACTTTAGGAATGTAACATATAAACGGGAAATGAGCCCCAGGACTGTTGAACCCTTCCCCTCACCATCACAACTGCACTCATAAATTTGTCCCGCTCTCTCTTAAAACTAGTTACATTGATTGCCCCCCCACTCCCCCAGTCCCAATTCCTATTCAGAGGTTGTTCCAGAACCTCACCCCTGTGATGGTTAGAAACTTCTGGTTCAAACATAACAGTGACCAAATATTGTTAGATGTTAGGTTGTCTATAGCAAATGTGTTGATGGTCTCGGTCCCCTTCCTGGTGCACAGGTATTCTCACTGCTGTTGGAAGTGATGGGCCTTCTTCCTGACAACCTCAGCAGAAAGGCCAAAGACTGCCAGGCCATAGAGTGTGAAAACGGAGCCGTTTGAGAGACAAGGATGACAAGATCCTCCACTTCTGGGGATGGTGTCTTGAGCAAGGGTCAAACCATCTCTAGTTTCAGGATCTGAAAAGCATCCTTCCCTCCCAGGGGCAGGCATTAACAATTCCTCCCAGCCCCATGAGGAGATGAAAGCAGCTTTGTAGCCTGATGAGCGTTGGCTGCATATGCCACAAAGTGAGAACAGGTGCTTTTTGCACAGATACATTTGCAATGTGTGTCCCAGAAGTGCTGTCCTGGCCTATTAAAGTTAAACAAGGTCTAATGTCAATGCCAATTGTCCTTTGAGAAGGACCTCCCTTCCTCTCCTCACTGAGCTCCACAGGAGCTTCCATTTCTACTGCTCGCCTCCTTGGAGAAGTGGATGGAGTGGCTGGGGGAGGGGGTAAAAGCTACGTTAATTCCTGGACTGAGTATTTCTTAGTCAGGGCATCTCCAGTCTCGAAAGTGACACAAAGGTACCTTTCCCAAGGCCATGTTCTGAAACATTTTTAACAAGGAAGCAGCAAGATTTGAATATAGTGACATTAGACCTTGTCTGACAAAAACATCAATATCAGTGCATAATTAATGCAAGGATCTTATCTAACGTGGACTGAATAGGGACAGAGTGCTTTCAGAAATCAATTTGCTACCTGAATTACAAACACTACAGATTAAACCTGACAGGGCAAAACTAAAAGGGAAAGGCAGTGGTGGGGTGGGGGGAGGCTAATGGTGGTGGAACTACAGCACCCTGCCAAGCCAAAGTTCTCGTTCTTGCTTCCACTCTTATTTTTAGGAAAATATTCTTTCACGCCAGAGCTGCAGCATTCATGCATTTGCATCCTCTGTTTCTGCAGGCTGAGGCTGTGTCTACACTTGAGTTGGGAGGTATGATTGCAGAGATGAACCCAGGCTAACTCTATCAACCTAGTCCGCTAAAAATAGCGGTATAGCTGGGGTAGCACAGGGGGCAGCTCAAGTTAGCTGCCTGAGTTTGT
Organism: Dermochelys coriacea; assembly: GCF_009764565.3. Lineage (NCBI taxonomy): Eukaryota > Metazoa > Chordata > Testudines > Dermochelyidae > Dermochelys > Dermochelys coriacea. Next base: position 11,206,672 of record NC_050083.1, on the reverse strand, counting down.
ACTTGTCTGGATCCCTGGATGTATACTTGGGTGGCTAGATGTACTTGGTACCTCTACACGAGCTAGGGATCACACCTCCCAGCTCAAATGTAGACACAGCCTGAGACTCAGGTAAAACCCTTCATGCAGCCCTGGCTGCTTACATGCAGCAAGACAGCTACCGTTCTGTGTGTGGCGGAATTGAATATGTATCCTGAGCTCAATTTACGCCTCTGGCTCAGTTCCTCAGAGGAAAGGTGACAACCTGGGGCTTAATCCACCTCAGGTGGAGATCTTATCAACTCTCACCCGCTAAGCCTGGCCAGGCCTTGGTCAGATCCTGGAGGGGAGATATTTGAAGGAAACTTGCAGTAGGTGGTGCTCTTCCCTCTGAGTCAGTTCTGAAGCCATGCTCTGGCTTGGGACATGGGGACACGGTGCTATTGGAAGACAGTGATTTTTTTTTTCACTCAACAGCGATTTAAGCTTTGTAAACCTTAGTCTAGAGATTTGATTGAATCTTGGCCAATCTATCTTTTTCCCTCAATCAACCACAAAAAAACAAAACAAAAACAAAATAAAACAAAACAAAAGGCCCCTTAATGGTCCCTAATGGTAGAACTCAATGGGTGAAACTCTCCCAAGTGAGAATGAGGAATAAATTGACATGAACCCCTGTCAACAGATACACTGTGCACAGCCCTTCTGCTTAGCGAGATGGCTCCTTTTCATACCTCGCTCTGACAGGTAATGCTTCATAGATTTAGTTGGGGTTGGTCCTGCTTTGAGCAGGGGGTGGCACTAGATGGCTTCCTGAGCTCTCTTCCAACCCTGATATTCTATGATTCTGTGATTCTTCCCGAGTCTGGAGATACGAGTTAAATGGGGTAGGTGTCCTACCCGTAGCAGCCATTTCTGAGGTGTTTCAATAAAGAGTGGCTGGTGTCTTGGAAATCCTGTAACACTTCCGGCTGGTTTGACCTCCTCCTACCCCCTTCAGCACCACATGTTGTGCGTGCTATGCCATCACACCCGTGTGACCATTGTGAGTACAGCTCCACACAAGCCTTCCCTGGACACGTGCAGAACATTCCCAGGGCAGTGAAGAGGTTAAATGACTTTTGAACACTTCTCTCTGCTTCCTTCCTGAGTTCTCCCTGGGAGTTCAGTCACTGCCATATGTTATATTATGGAGCATGAGAAATCAGACTGAGGTGGCAATTTTAACACCCTTTATTCATACAACCTATTTTTACACTGATAGATATAAGATATGCAAAGTCTAATTCCCAGTTGAGACAAGCTCAGCGCAGCTCCTTCTGGCTTGGCCAGGGTTTGGGAGGAATGGGGGTGGGTATCCTTTTGGCTCACATCACAGATCTGTCACCTGCTGACTAAGCAGGGTCCCAGTTGCAGTCTCAGCTGAATTAATGTGCGGGACAGACATAGAGTGAGTCCTCCCCACTGTCTGGGAGATTGCTAACTGGTTAAGTTCACCTGAGTGTGTCTCCTCCACCACTACATCTGCAAAATCCCATCTGGTGGAACCGTTCCAGGTGGCTGACAGCTGGAGGGATCCTGCTGGCTTCTGCTCAGAAGCAGAAGAATCAGATGCTTCTTGCTGTGAAAGGTTCTCTCTCCTTCTTGGATAAGATCAACGAGGCTGGCTGTGTTTATGGGAGCAAAAGCCAGGATAAAACCCATTACTTCTCTGGCTGAGTTTAGGTCAATTTCAGGCATTGAGGTTTTAGAGGCGATAGGATAACTTTATTGGTGATTTGAAATTTGGGATCTTAGAGTATGATGGGGATGAGCTCTCTCCTCTCAGTCCCATTACTGAGAATATTTCTCTACCATTTATTCAGAAAATGTGCAATTTGCTGATTTATTTGTTCTTTCATCAGTTCCGAGTGGGGCCCAAAGTATCTTTACCCACTTGTGTTTGGCTAGAGAACTTTACTACCATTATCCTTGTCTGTGTCACACCTCTCACCATAGAAATGCAGCCATCACTGGTTTGGAACATAACTGCTTGTTTATCAGGACACAGCAATGCAAAAGTTTGGGACAGGAAATGAAGATTCTCATATCCAGTTGAAAATGCAGGAAGTATCTAATGGGGAAGAATGTTATTTTGTAACTGGGATTTGGTCAGGTCACCAGGGCTAAAACCCCTGCTCTTGTGTAAAAGTGCCACAGGCTTTTTAATGTACATTAGTGAAAAGCATGAGAAAGATAATCATCCCACCAGACACAACTGCCAGCTTTTTAGATGTGAAGTCTAAAGAGCACAGGAGACTTGTAAGAGAGAACCTTTCAGGAACTAGTTAATTTGATAAAAGGAAACATTTCTGGGTTTCACTCCAAGGCCCATGTGATTGCAAAAAAGATTTGCATGAAACTCTCAAGTGAGGAAATTTGAAGAGACATGGGGGCGGGAGAGGGGAGAATGGAGGAGACTGTAATTATAGAAAATGACTGACACAGATGCTGAGGCAGATGCAGATGGGGCAGAAATGAGGATGAAATACGAGGATGATTGTTCCGGAATGAGACTTTCGACCATTAGTTTAAAACTCATCTGGGTGGGAGACAGAGCTTTCTGGAGGGTTGGTGTGATACTGTGGCATGAACTCTGACAAGAGCCAAGGACCATCACAGACCTTGCCACCTTCTCCTGCAAGGGCAAGGCACATTACTTTGACCTGCCTTCTCTAATATAAACACAGTGTTATGGCAATTTTTTGTTTCAAGGTACATCCTGCTCTATCTGTACACATAATTCTCACCCCTAGGGAGAGGACGAGAGAAAGCATGAACCAAACATGACAGATGTATGACATGTTGCTCAATGCATTCATGGAAGGTATTCAGGTACTACAGTGAGGAGGGTGGTGGTACCCTAAGAGCCCCTCAGTGCCATCTGTCTGTTCTGTAAAAGCAACTCCTATCAAGCTTGACAAACTCGTTACACCTAACACATGACTTTCATAGTATTTATCCAAAATGGGTTGTGTGAGGTGTCTAATAAAACCATGTGTCGTACTGAGCCTCATAATCATCATAAATTGTGTGTATGGATGATATTTAAGGAGTAGTATATATGAAATGAAAATATATTTTAGACTTCATGTCCCTGGCAGGGTTGAGAAACAGATTTTACTAGACAATGGGGGTGAATAGTCACCTGCCTGCCCAGATTCATATGTTGATTAAGCATTGTAAGCCAAAACAACAGAAGCCTGTTTTCCATATGGAGTCAACCTGAGTATGTGGAGACAACTTGGATCCAGCTTACCTGGAAAGGAATCACGGGAGTCATCCTGGCTATGGTGACAAAACAATGAGTTGGGGAAATACAAGGAGAATCAAAAGGACTTTTGTAGTCCATCCATGATGGAGCAAAAAAGCCAGCACTTTGGTGCGCCACAGCTATGCTGGTTGGTGACACAGGGAGATTGCTTTAGTGGAGAAACTACTTGAGACAAGGATTTTAGCCTGTTAGAGTTGAGTTGAGCTGCTAAGCAGCACCTTATACATTTTGTTTTATATGTCACCATTGCTGTTTCCATTATCCATACTCAGTAGCTCTTAAATCTTTATCTTAGAGTGAAAACAATCATAAGTTTATTATCAAACTATATCTCCATGCTGTGATGCTAAAAGGACCTGACCCCAGGCTGTACCAGTCAAGTTGTGTGTATACTGATCCTTTGGGGACAGGAAGCCTGCTTATTCCTGTAAGTGTCCAGTGACTGGGGTGCGATACTTCAGGGGGACTCTTTCAGAGGGGCTCGGGAGTTGGGGTATGCCTATTGTTACCTGCAAGGCAGAGTGAGGGCTGGCAGACACCTGAGGGGATTGTTTGGGTGGCTAACAGACTTGGGTGTCAGGGAGGTGACATCCAGCTAAACACAAGCAGGTCTCTCTCTTGCGCAGGCAGAGGGGTAACAAGGTGACTCACAGTCCTGAGCACCGTGTTAAACTCGCACGGGTGGTATAAGAACCTGGAATAGAATTGTTATTGTCGTCCTGATGTGACATCACAAAACACTCTAAACATGTTCCAGGACAAAGAACACAAGGAAAATGGAGCAGAAGGTTTAGCTGCCTGTCAGCCAATATCATGGCTTGTGTGTGTCTGATTCTTCTATTCCTAATACACAGCACAGACTTCCCTTTAGCTAGAGAAACATTTTTCTTAAACTAGAGTCACCCTTTCAAAATAAACAAGGGTTTAGGTTACAGTATAAAAAGAGTCACAAAGTCCAATTTGGAGGCATCAATCTATAAACCCTCTCTCAGCTGAGCAGTCCCGTTGAGGTTAGTGGCGGGAAGGCTGCCATGTTTAAGGGTTTATGGAGTTGGGCCTAGTGCTCTGAATCCCGTGAGCGCCCCACATCACCTCCCCCAGGGAAAAAATAGATGGCGAAGTTCACAAAATGAGCTCCATCCTGTCAACTTCAGGGATGGATAATAAAATTGGACAAACCATCACTAAATGTGCAGTAGGGAATAATCCCAAACTGGAAGGGAGATGGTCTTGGTGAACTAATAGGTCATATCTAGCTCTAATTCTAGGAACCCTGAAAAGTCCGAGAGCTTGTCTTGATGGAAGTTCTTATTAATGATGAGGGAAGAGGAATACACATGATATACCACCTACCGGTGTCAATCTCCTTGTGAACTGGATTATTTTTTCTTTTTGCAAAGTTCCCCAACGAGGTGTCAGCAGGTCTTTAAGAGAGTGTGCCAAGATAAAATTGAAAGAGACACTAACCCTGCCCTGACAGGAATGAGCAGAAGCAGGCCAGCAGCCAGAGCACCGAGAGTGCTCATTAGGCAACAGCTCCTGCTAATGTGGCCTTGTTAAAATCACTGAGTGTGATGTGATGTGAGTGATGCACCCCAAACTGAAAGCTAGGGTGCCTACTTGCCAGGCTAACCATTGCATTGTAAAACCCTTGTCTGTACACTCTTGGAATTTGAACACACTATTATACATATTACATGCACATGTCCACACAAAGGAGTGGATAGATAAATAGATTACACACATACATGCATATATACACTCACATGTATATACAGTCACACACATAAATACCCACTTACACAGATAAAATGCACACATATCTATGCTTAAACACATCTTTCTATCCACACATGCATACATATACATGCACAAATATATGTGTATATAGACATACATATCTACACATATCTATCTATCTATCTACACACACATACAAACACACAAATATATTCCAAACCTAACATTTAGCCATTTTCATCATATAAAGCTCTGGGATCCTTTTTCACACATAAGCTAACAGCTCTGTTTTGATAGCACGGCATTCATGGTTGTCAAAGTCATGGAGCAATGTAGGTTTAAACACCCCAAACGCAAAACCAGTGGAACATTCTAGGGGGGCTGAGGCTGCATGGCTTGCACCGTCTGATTGGAAAAAGCAGGGAGTTCATCATGCATCCATGGGGATTGTCAATTGTCTCTGACAGGGTTCACCATGTGGAATGATACCTATCCCCAACACTGGGGATTTAGTCACCTTGTTTGACACCTTCCTCATGTCACCTAATGGGATATTTAAGGCTGAAGAATGAACTGGAGCTGTTGCCTAGTTTCAGGGTGGCTCCTATTTAAATTGGGGCTCTGGTCTGAAAAGAGACCATCCCATCGCAGCAGATCTGCTCCTTCTGTGTATTCAGAGACATAGCTGGTTTTGTTGCTGATTTAAACACTTGTATGTTGCTTTTGATGTCAGTTAGCACCGTAGCACCAACACAGCTATGGGTGTGTGACCCGGAGTCCCTCCTGTCTCATGTATGATCAACAGAATTATTTATCAAGACCTTGCTGTAGGGACAAATCTTGTCCTGAGTCACAGCTGTGGATCCCCACTGATGACAATGGGGCTGCACAGGTGTAAACTGAGGACAGAATTTAATCTGCTGGGTCTTTATTATGGATGATGATACATGAGCAGGAAAGAATTCTGACTCTCCTGCTTGACAATGCAGGCCTGCTTGTTAGAAAAATGCACAGTTTGAACTTGTGATGTGAACACATCTGATATGGAGTCACTCAGTGGCAACAAACATAGAGCCCATAATCACCATAATCAAACACACACAGTCCACTGAGGACTATGTTGCCATGGGAGGATCCTGGCTGATGGTGTCATACCAGACATTGTGTAGTGAAGTTCCCAACCCTGGCTCAGTCCTGTGAATCCACAAATCTCTGGGGTAACCCCGTGGCCTCAGGTAGGGTCGGGGCACACTCCTCTTCATGCATTGATGGAGAGTTTGAGAACTCGGTGTGCTGGGGTGTTTTTGTCCACCCTGGTGACATGTTTGAAAACCATGCAAAACCGCATTTGAATATAATGAGCCACTGAAGGAAGGCCAGATCTCTGTGAGATTATGACAAATCCAACCACTTTATGCTCGGATTTGGTGCTGACAGGGCATATAGAATGTCTCTAGCTGCTCCAAGTATGCCTGTGAGAAGGTCCAGGTTTCTGACCCATAGACCAATACAGGTAGTGCAGGTTTGATAGATTCTGAACTTTGTCTCAGCACAAAGGTATTTTTGTGGCCATAAGCAAGACATGGATACGTCCATAAGCGAGCCCATAATTATGGTCACTATTAATTAGTACACTATTTTAGTGTTGAGAGGCCCCAAAAGAGATCAAGTCCCCATTGTGCTAGACATTGTACAAATGCATAAAAGAAACACTCCCTTGTTCCAAAGAGCTTACCAGCTAAATACAGAAGACAGACGAAAGGTGGGAGAGGAAACAGAGAGAGGAAGTGACTCAACTAGTGTCACAGAGCTCAGTGGCAGAGCTAGGACTAATACCTAGGTATATCTTGATACCCATATTAGTGCCTTTTCCATTAGACAATATTGCCTCTCAATGCCATTTTCACTGTAGAACTACACTTTCTTTGCATGAGTCTTCATCCCAGAGGGTATGTGGGGAAATATTTCCTCTGGAAGAACTCTTCTAAGGTAGTAAAGACAAGATACTGTCAGAGGCTGTCAGAGACTGTCAAAAGAGAAGGTGATGGAGAAAACCAATCCTTATTTTATCTGAACCCAGCTTGCCTGTTCTCAGTTTTGAGTTATGGTAAATGGCAGATGACCTCTCATTAGTGTGGGAAAGCTCAGAGCAGAAGCATTTGTGCAAAAGTTGCTCCCGAAAGAAGCCTTGGTGCCTTGGGAACTTGGTTAAAATACTAAAGACTGCTTTGCTAGCTTCAGGGTAAGTTTGATGCTAAATGGTGGATACTGAAGTCCAAATTCTCTTCAAGCCTAATCACTCCCTGCTACTTTTGTGTACGAGAATTGTTGTGGAACACAAACGTGTGTGACAGGGTCAGGCCAGATGGCTACAAGAGAATGGTCAAAGGTAGATACATTAGTTCCAGGTTAAGCAGCTCTCTTTTCCCTGGGTAAGATAACAGGGACTATTCCAGAACTCAGGAACTTTCTAGAACTAATTAAGGCAGGCAGGCTAATTAGGATACCTGTAGCCAATTGGGAAGCTGCTAGAATTAATTAAGGCTAATCAGAACACCTAGTTTAAAAAGGCTGTCACTCCAGTTAGTGAAGTGTGCGTGTAAGTAGCTGGGAGTGAGAGGACGTGCTGCTGGAGGACTGAGGGGTACAAGCGCTAATAGACATCGGGAGGACGGTCCTGTGGTGAGGACAAAGGTGTTGGGAGGAGGCCCTGGGGAAGTAGCCCTGGGAGTTGTAGCTGTCGCACAGCTGTTCCAGGAGGCTCTCTAGACAGCTGCAGCCTACAGGGCCCTGGGCTGGAACCCGGGGTAGAGGGCGGGCCCGGGTTCCCCCCAAACCTGCCAACTCTGGACCCAACACAGGAGCTTCCACCAGAGGGGAAGGTCTCTGAGCTGTTTCCCGACCCACAGGGTGGATCAGCAGAAACTGTGGGGATTGTTCTTACTCTTTTTTCCCCAGGCTGGCTAGTGATGTGGTTATCTGAGTGAACAGCAGATTTGAGCAACGAAAATGGCCAAACTGAGGGCTACTGTGAATCTCTGAGGCGAGCAAAATCCTCCAATAAGCGCAGGACCCACCAAGGGAGAGGAGGAACTTTATCACACATGTTACTTGCTGTCTTCCTGTCTGATGTGCTGTCACCAGCATTGTAGCCTTGACATTTCATCAATCTGTAGGGACCACGGTCGGACCTGTCTCCTGTTCTAAGTACAAGTTAGCGTGTCTGCTTCAAGTGCCTGGGGTGGTGAATGTGCCCTTTTTAGTGGGGCCCACTTGCAGTACTTGCCCTTTGCATTCAATACAGGGCAATGTTGCCATTTCAAAGATCTTGTATAGACAGGATTCTGGGATGCCTCCAGTGTCCTTAACGATTTTGTGCATTGTGTGCTGCAGGCCTTTCACTAATTCACAATGGAGCGCGTAAAACATGCTTCTTTGTCCATTTCTCTTGCTAACAAAAGCCAGCCACTCTGACTCTGGGGGCAATTCGTGGACTATGTGGTGCCAAGCGAGCAGCCATCTAGTTAACGTTAATCCTGGAATCCAGTAAGGACTTGTCCTTTCTCCTGTTTCCTTCCCTCCGGTTATCACAGCCTTTCACATACTCAGCACAACGGCCCCACTGCAAACCACTGACCTGGGGGGGAAAAACGGCACCCTGTAGTAGCTTTCCTGTTCGATTATCTAAGAATGGATTTGGATGGCCCCTTCACTTTGCAGAACGAAAGCAGGGCCACTTTGGGCCTGCATTAATCAGACCTCAGGCGGTTACGTAAGTCCTTTTATTCAATTTCCTGTTCTTTCTCTCTGAAAGAAGGAAAATTACTTTGACAGATTAAAGCTCTTGGTTTATTGGGTTTCCCTCCTTCCCTCTCTCACCCCCCACCCTGTCATTTCTCTGTGCTTTGAGCTTCACTTCCACATCAGGAGGCCTTAACGGGATCATATCCCTGACCAGCTGCTACTGAAATTTCCAGTGACCTTTGAAACCCTAAACTTTCCATTTTGGTGGATTATGGGGAAAATGTTTCATCTTGCTGACAGAGAAACACCAAAAATTGTGAGTCACCAGCTCATCTTCTGCTGCCTCAATGGATGGAGCTTGGGCAGACTATTTTTAGGATACAAAGCTGTACTTTGCAAAGATAAAAGCTGGGGCTCTATCAAGCAAAAGCCTAAAACCATGAAATCCACCAAGTCTGTTTTCCTTGTGCTAGTGAACACTGACATTGTTAGTGTTAGTCTGTCGTTAGTGTATGTGTGGGTAGGTGAATGTAAGCTCCTTTCCTTGAGTGGCTGGAATGTCAGACCTTCTCAGTGTATCCTGTTACCTTAGAATGGCTACAAAGGAGATAAACTACAGCTGCTTATTAGAGATTTTTCTTTATAATAGAGATTCTTCTTTATACCCACAGCTAGGGTGCCTAGGGTTCTGGAAACAAAGATCCCATGTTCTGTTTCCAAAACCACATTCTGGTGACTGGTGTGTCCATGTTTTGAACCCACTCAAGTGTGAGAACATCATATAAACATATGCCCTCTTGCCAGTCTTGTTCCAGCACAAACATTACAGGTTCAACTGGAACAAACAGCTTCCCACCAGGATCTTGGCAGGTCTATTAGCTGACGGCACCTGGGAAGCTGGGGGATCTGACTTGCCTGTTCCTGGTAGGAGGGAAGGAAGTTCATGGATTTTAAGACTGAGTGTTCTAAACAGAAACCTGAATATAAGCTTAATTTCTGAGACAACACATGGAGAGGAAACTTTATGGAGGGGGTCCTGCTAGTCCCATGCAACTGGGAAACTTTGATATGGAGTCTTGCTGCATTAATTAATGTACAGGGCAATTGGGGTTTATTTTCCTGAGTGTTTTTTTTTTTTATTTGGCAAGAGCCTGCCAGGCTGGCTGCCTTCCTATAGCTAACTGAAACTTGCAAAGTGCCTGTCCCTGCTGATACTTGTCCTCATTTAGAACTGAGATGGGTTCTTCAGGAGATGTCTCTACTTCATTTGTTCCAATATTCTGGTTTGGATGAAGGATAGGAGCTTTTCAGGCCATTTCAGCCACCCACTCCCAGCCTGCATATGGCTATCAGTACCACTGCCTCTGTGCTCAGCCAGACACGTCACATCCTGCCTTTAGGAATTCACAGGACTGGCCACCAATGGGCCACTCAATACCCATGTTCTTGCAGCATGTGTGGCATTTGCATCTTCTCTGTTATCATCAGACTTTGTACTTGCTTGCCAACGTAAGAGCACTTTGTAAAAATTAATTAACAACCACTAACGACGTGTCTGTTTGATCTTTTTTACAGGTAAGAAAGCTGAGTCACTGAAAAGTGAAATGACTTTATGTCACACATCAAATCAGTTCCAGAGCTGGGAATAAAACCCAGGAGTCCTAATTCCCGGATGTCTGCTCCAGTGACAGAGCCACAGAAAGAAGGAGCAACCTCCTAAGAACTGAGCCAAAATTAAACAACGCGGGTAACCCCACCTTCTGACCATTTTTCTATCTTTTTGGGGGCCTGTATGAAATGAGATGGTGGCAGAGTCCATTTTCTAGTATGAATGGGTGTCCATGCCACAGAAAAACCATCATTGCAGTGGCTTTCTTGTAGGTAGTGACAACCGAGAGGATTGAATGGGTGACAGGTATTACATTGCCCTCTTGTCCTTGGAAACAGTTTGACAAGTCAGGTCGGAGGCGTGTTAGCCAAGAGACAGTTCAGGGGAGGTGGTCCAGGGAGGAAGTTTACACTGCTATTGCCATGAATTTTCTGAGGAGGGGGAATAATGGAAGTCTCTTGCCAGTGTTGGTTAATCAGAGCCTGTCAACGGTGCTCCATTCACACATCCAAGCTTTCTTCTCGTTGAAGCAAAGGTGAATACATGTGTCTGCAATTGAAGATGAGCAAGGGTCATGGATTCTGGGCTCCCGTCACAAAGTGCCAAAATTACACTCGGAATCTCATTCCAAAGTATCGGGGGGGGGGAGGGGGAGCAAGGCAGTAACTGCCAAGTTTAACATTTCATTTTATTTTTTGGCGATAATTTACAATTTGCATGAAAGTCCCTTTTGTACCTCATTACTGGCGATTTTATAGCCTAATGAATGTGACACATCTGTATAATCACATCATTTCCCAGAGCTCCAGATGTTCAGTGGAGCACCTCTGGCTCAGGCTTTCCTGCTTAAACATTTGTTGTAAACACCAAAAGCTGTTTGTTTGTTTTAATGTTCCAGCACATCCCATTACCCAGTGAAGGTGAAAGATTGAAATGCGACAATGTTTTGCCAGGAGATTTTTTTTCCCCTTTCCCCCCTTATTGTATCAATTTCCAGTGCCTGATTTGTATGCAATGAGATACATATATTCCCCTGTTAAATAGCCTGTTGCTTTCTGCTCAAGATCTCTGCAGACCGGTGGACTCTACACAGGGGCTTAGGGCCTGTGCATGACAGGTGCCGAGACCACCCTGCAATCCCTGTTACCTTATGGGAGAGATTAGTATCTCACAGGATCAGGCCTACAGATAAGAGGGGCCCAAATTCACCACTGTCTTGCCTCTTGTGCATTCATTTGCACCAGTGCACAGTGAGTTAAGATGCAACCATTCTGATATTGTAGTGTTTTATACTCATTTTACAGCAATGTAAGGCCTTATATCAGGGCAAACTAAGTATAAAATGCTGCTATATTGAATAAGCTTAACTCAGTTGAAAACCCGACTTAATGCCAAAATAGCCACAGTTTAACACATTTAGCTAGATTTCAGCAGTTATTGCCTAAGCAAATACAACTCGACCTGCTCAAATTGATTGTTAGGTAGGGTTTTCCATTGCGTTAATCTAGCCAAACTTAGCTAACCGGATTGGGGGAAAAAAAGCATTTTTGCCTAGTCTACACAAGACCTTAATGGCTACACAAGGTGCAAATCAACTTGGGTGAATTGGGTCCTTGGTTTGAGACAGACAGTCATTAGGAAGGAATCATGTAACTGTGTATACAAGGAACGATCTCATCTAATTCAAAGTGTTCTTGGAATATAGAGCAGAAAAAGCCACATGCAAAAAGGGTGAGAAGTTCTGTTGGGCTAAGTATCTTGTAGTACATCTGCTCAACCAAGCCTCTTAAGTAGAATTGGTTGGAATATTTCCCCCCATGGAAAATTTTGACATTTCAGCAAATTCAAAATTCTCAATATTTCTTCCAGACCCTACGATATGTTGTCCAAAACCTGAAACATTTTGATTCAGAAATGCTGCTACAGTGTTTCATGGGAACTATAGTTTAGGAGCTTCTTGCTCCCATTGTAATCTATAGACAGGTTCCCTGGTTGGACTATGTCCCCAGGATGGACCGTGACCTCCCTGCCTCATGAGGCTGTGCATCATGAGAGCTGCATGGTCTTGCTACATCATGGGAGATGAAGACTGGTAGGGAGTGTGGCTCATAGAGGAGAAGGGGGACATGAGGCAAGAGAACTACAACTCCCAGGAGGCACTGTGCTTGCCATGGAATATATTTTTATTTGGAAATGCTGTCAGACACTTTTCATGAAAAATTTCATTTTGTCAAAACCCCAATTTTCTATCAATAAACAGTTTAGATGGACACTTTTCAAGCAGTCCTACTCTTCAGTTTGTATAGCTAGCCTGGGCCTTTCATAGAACAGATTCCCTTGCTAGAGTGCAACACTCAGTACCTCCAGCTGAGCTTCTGACCTTACACTTTGCCACTTCCTCTTCTGGTACCAGGTGGCACTTGGTAAGACAGAACCTTTCAGAGAGCTCCTCATAACCCGTATGTGTCTTTTTGCTGCTATGCTAAGCCCTATTGAGAGCATTACTGTGTGCTTGTTGCAGATGCCTTAACTGCTTCTTTGCTGATATCATTCCCCATGACCTTAGCTCCTGTGCTTATGCACACAGAGGACCCTGCCCCATAAAAAGTGTTATTCTGTAGCGTCATACAGATGTGCATATTCATGGCATCTGTGAGGAGAGCTGCCGTCTGACGGATGGTATCAACCTCATGGTATTATTACTTGCTGCTTCTACTATATGCAAGCAGTGGTGAGCTGGAGCCGGTTCGCACCGGTTTGCGCGGACCGGTTGTTAAATTTAGAAGCTGGTTTAGAACCGGTTGTTAAAGGGTTGGGCAAACTCCGGTACATAATAGCCACATCTGGCCCACAGGACCGTCCTGTCCGGCCTGCCTGAGCTCCCAGCTGGGGAGGCGCCCTTGAGAATCCCTTTTTACTCACCTGGTGGCGCTCCGGGTCTTTGGTGGCAATTTGGTGGTGGGTCCCTCAGTGCAGCTGAAGACCCGGAGCTAGTGAAGGATGTGCCGCCAAAGTGCTGCCGAAGACTGGAGCCACTGAAGGAACTGGTTCTTCAGATTTTGGCAGCTCATCACTGTATGCAAGGACTGAACTTCTCACTGAAGTCAGTAAACTTAACCATGGCTTGGGTCATTTTGGGCCTGCTCTAGCTGGGGGACTGCCCAATAGTTATGAAAGAGGAGGCTTAGTGGCCCTGGATAATGAGGAGGAACTCTATAATTTTCGAGGGCAGATCCCCAGCTAGCATTAATTGGTGTAGCTTCTTTGACGTTAAAGGAGTTATGCCCGCTTATAATAACTGAGGATCTGGCCCCAGGAAAGAAGCTAGCTCTTCAAAGGAAGGATTTTTCCAGAGTCAGAAATTTGCACTGGATATTTAACCAGCTCCTGGCAGTCAGTGTAAGATATCAGAGAGTGGCTTGATCATGAGGGAGTTGGAGGTGGATTGTGAACAACACCCGACATAATATAAACGTGGGGGTGGAGAAATGGAACAGCAGAAACAAAACTGCAGAGCAAATATAAGAACCAAAAGTGGTGGTGGGGCAAGAAGTAGCTGGACAAGGGAAAACAGAAGACAACAGGAAAAGATCTGATGGCGGGTGGGGGGGGGACAACAAAGTAGAAAATGAAAAACCCCTGAAAAACCCAAGGAGAACTGAGTGAAACTTTCACAAGGGAAGTTGCAGTGGAGGAACTTTAAATATTTCAGAATGATTATCGACGTGTTAGGGCTGGGAGATTGATTTATTCTTATGTTCTTTTGAGAAAATTATGAAAAGTAATAACAAGTCTAAAGTACAATAAAGATGCCCTGCTTGATTCACTCTTAACAGATGAAGCTATAGAGGATTGTGGGAGATTAACAGATGATGAAATGGGTCTTTTGATTCTGTCAAACATGGAGTTCAGAAGCAGCCTGAGCTTCCCTTTGCATGAGCCCTGCAGAGCTTTCAACAGGACGAATGTGAGGCAGAGCCCTTGTAGAATACAGCACACAGAGAAAGAGACTAAATAACAGAAGGATCCTCTGGGAATTTAATGTGTAGAGACGGACAAGAGGAAATTGGGATTCTGATATGCTATTAAATAAAAAAAAAAGGTCTGTCCTAGAATCTGGCAGAGTAAATAGGTGAACAGAAGGAAGCTCGGGGGGCTGGGGGGAAGGTGAAGAAGGAGCCTGCAGGAATTTACTCCAGTCTATACAGAAGGAAACCACGAAGATCTCCCTGTGGGAATTTAGGGTCCAATCCTGCTCGCATTGAAACCAAGGGAAGCTTTGTCCCTAACTTCAGTGAGAGCAGAATTAGAATCTTAGAGCCTGAATCTGAACCTGAATCTGTTTAATACCATTGGCTTCACCTGGGTTACTCCTGATTTATGTCAGTGTAAATATGATCAGAATCAAGCCCTTAGTGCACGGATTTGGAAGATGGCAAAGCTCTCTGGGAATGTGATATGTAAACAAGAAGGACCTTCTGGCAACTATGGACTAATTTCTGATCCTGCTAGAGTCAAGCCTGCAGATGACTCAAAAATTGGGGAAGTAGTAAATAATAAAGAAGACAGGTTGCTGATAGAGACTGATCTGGTTCTGTTGTAAGCTGGGTGCAAGCAAACAATATGTGTTTTTTTTAAAAAGGCTCTAGAAGAAATCCTTGCAATTACGGGCTGGTAAGCCTAACTTTGGTACCAGGCAAGTTGGTTAAAACTTTTGTAAAGAACAAAATGATCAGACACATAGATAAACATGATTTGTTGGGGAAGAATCAAAACAGCTTTTGTAAAGGGAAATCATGCTTCACCAATCTATTAGAAATCTTTGAGGGTGTCAACAAGCATTTAGACAAGGGTGAGCCAATCAATATATTGTACTTGGACTTTCAGAAAGCCTTTGACAAGATCCCTCACCAAAGGCTCTTAAACAAAGTAAGGAATCATGGGATAAGAACGAAGGTCCTCTTCTGGATCAGTAACTGGTTAAAAGATAGACAACAAAGGGTAAGAATAACAGCCAGTTTTCACAATGGAAAGAGGTAAATAGTGGGGAACCTCAAGAATCTGTACAGGGACCAGTGCTGTTCAACATATTCATAAATGATCTGGAAAAGGAGGTGAAGGGTGAAGTGGCAAAATTACTTAAGATAGTTAAGAACAAAGCAGACTGTGAAGAGTTACAAAGTGATCTCACAAAACTGGATGACTAGACAACAAAATGACAGATTAAATTCACTTCTGATAAGTGTAAAGCAATTCACATTGGAAAACGTAATCCCAACTACACATACAAAATGATGGGGTCTAAATGAGCTGTTACCACTCAGAAAAGAAAGTGTGGCATCATCGTGGAGAGTTCTCTGAAAACATCTGCCCAAAGTGCAGCAGCAGTCCAAAAAGCGAACAGAGTGTTAGGAACCATTAGGAAAGGGGTGGATAATAAGACACAGAACTTCATAATCCACTATACAGATCCATGGTATGCCTACATCTTGAATATTGTGTGTAGTTCTGGTCACCCCATCTCAAAACCAGATATGTTAGAACTGGGAAAGGCCCAGAGAAGGTCAACAAAAATGATTGGGTGACAGAGGATGGATCACTTGATGATGACCTGTTCTGTTCATTCCCTCTGAAGCACCTGGCATTGGCCACTGTTGAACAAAAGGTTATGGGGCTAGGTGGACCATCGGTCTGATCCAGTATGGCTATTCTTATGTTCTAAGCACTCCACTAGACCACTCTGCTCTTACTGAAGAAGCAGTGAAGACCTGGGCAAGGTATTGCAACCTTGGTGTATCAGTAAAGTGTGATTTTACAGGGATGTTCCTCCTGATAGCCTCTTGCTATAATTTTCATTTCTTTTGCTCCGCTGGGGCCTTGCTTACATGATATGTGAAAATATTCAATTAGTTGCCTTTATTGGAAAGTATGTTCCATTAAACCATTGTCATAGATACTAAGAGGCCTCCTGGTAGATTTTATTAAAGAAACATCTGACAAAGTCCTATAGAACCCCTGCAAAGACGTCAAAGCTGAGGCATCATAAGCTTGAGCAATTACATATTAAGTGGTTTAATATTGTAGTAAGCATCACAGGGAAAAGGACAATGTTTTGGATATCCATGGCTTTCCCCAGGTTGTACTTTGCTAGGCCCTTGGTTTCTGAAACATTGTCCTTTGCCTAGACAGTAATTAGCAGAGCTAATGATGCTTTTTCCTTTGAACTCCTTGCTAGAGTGCCATAGGATTTGTTAGATATTGAGATAACCTGGAGTGGTTTGAGGGATATTACTTTCACCCCCTATTTAGCACCCACAGGACAGAACATAATTAGGCTACAAACTTTGAACTTGCTGAGGTTTTTTCTTGATCTCAGTTTTGGTGCGCACAAGTGGCTATTAAGTACTCATCTGGATCGTGCTTTCCCTGTGCTACCAGGTAATAATAATTATACCTAGCGCTTATATCGCACTGTTAGTCAGTAGATCTCAAAGTTCTTTACAAAGGAGGTCAGTATCATTAGCTCTGTTTTACAGATGCGGAAACGGAGGCACAGGGTGGTTAAAGTGACTTGCCTAAGCTCACCCAGCAGCAAAGCTTGGAATAGAATCCGGATGCCAGGAGTCCAAGGCCAAGCTCTGTCCTCTATGCCACACTGCCTCCTTGTCGGTTTAGTTTCTCATTCTCTCTTTCAACCAACCATAGTGATGCCATCAGTTGAATCTGGTTTTAATTCTGCTCACACTGGAGTATGACTGACTTTGCTGCTGTGGTCTGCTGTCACATACCTTTGAATGTTGACACTTCATTACAGATACATGGGACAAGTTACATTTTAGCCCCCCACACACAGTACAGTACTCCTCAGCAAAGGAGTTAAACATTGCTAAAGGATTTTGCAGCGGTTTGTGGACTCATCCAAATGAAGCAGGCGGGGTTATTTTGGTGCCATTAGCGACCAATGGCGGTTGCTGGAGTTGGTTTGGGTAGCTCGGATTTCTAAATGGCTCTGACACCAGGTTGTATTAGTGTACAACCTATACTGCAGGCACTTCACATAGAAATCTGAATGAGGTTCTGCTCCGGCCCCTTTACATAAGTAAAAGAGCCTGAGAGGTGCTAAGGGGCCCTAGAAGCCCAGGTTCCGCCCATGCAGACAATGTGGAAGATGGCCATCAGGCTGCCTTCTGAGGCTCCTCTCCCAAGCCTTACCATACAGGGCTTGTTGAAGGCAAGGCAGCAGGCCGGAGGGTGTATCAGGGATGGGTCTGCATCACTCAGTGCTATGGGGCTTCCAGGCAGCACTGTGGTACTCCTGCTATTGCATTGGTTAGTTACAGCCTCGCTTTATGAGCATACCAGGGTGGAGAGGGCCCTTGGAGCTTTCCTTCTTCTTGCACAGAGCCACGCATGATTAAATTCCTCGTGGCCAGGCACAGCTGGGATCCTTGTGCTCCCACAGGGTGGCAATCCCCCCTATACAGAAGACCAGCACAAGCCTTACACATTTAAGCCCTATTTCAAAACCTTAAATGGGATTTACATGGCACACGCAGAGATGAATTTGACACACACAGTGCATTGGGCTGAAAGATTCTAGCATCAAACAGCAGAACTAGAACCACCCCCTGGGGAGTGGGAAAGGGTGGATCGGACTCAGGAACTGGGGCTCTGGTCTCCTCATTACCAGTGCCAAACATAGGCTCAAAGCCATAATCTAACCTGGTATATTATATGATCCATTATATTATACTTTTGCTAGGATATGTCCTCTCCCACCCCCTTCCTAGAATGTCCATGACCATATACAACTCTAAATAATCCATTCTGGTCTTTACAGGGGTCCTTCCACTAGTCATGATTAGGCAGTTCCTATGCAATGAAAAAACCTTTAATTACTGTGGTTCCTTTACGATTGTAGGATGTACACATTTGAACCCCGAAGGGTTTTCTCCAGAGAATAACCTTTATTTGCTTGATTATGTCTGTTCAGTTAGTTCTTTCTAATTACTATTTTATTTCTATTAGATCCTAATTATATACAGTATTTTCATTATAAAGTGTAATGTTTCCCAGAGAACCATGTCAATTACACAGCCGATATTACCAGAGGTCTCATTTACTTCATTAAACCAGAGAGTAGCAACCTCTTGTCTGATTAAAACTGTGGATGGAGTTACGGACTCAGTTATGTCCTTGCCCTACAGTGTATATATTACAGCTGATCAGAGTGTGATAAAAAATATGCTCCATGAATATTTTTGTGGATAAAAATACCTACTTCAGTTTGCTGATATTTATCAACTGCTGTTATTCCATCACTGTGACTGTTTAGGCAGGGAAATTGTTTGTAAATATCCAGAAGTTTTAAGAATTTTAGCATGAATCAAAATTTGGAATAACTCATGTAATCAGAGATTGAAAAATGTTGATAATGTTCATAAATTGAAGAGAGTCTTCAGAAGATCCATGAGAATGATTAAAGGGTCAGAAAACATGATTTACAGTGAAAGACTCAAGAAGTTAAATCTATTTAGTTAATAAAGAATGGCTGTGTTTCCAAAAGATACGCTCTACTTCAAACAGGAATGAATTCAAAGAAGTCCTATGGCCTGTGTTATGCTGGAGGTCAGACTAGATTATCTTAATGGTCATTTCTGTCTTTACAAGCTACACATAAACCTGAGAAATAATTGGGATTATTTACTTTAGACAGGACTTGTGTAAGAGAGCACAAGGTAAAAGGATTGCACATAATGAAGGGAATATGGAGGGCAGCTTGGAACATCTATACCCCTGTCTCAGTAATTCAGGAACTATGGGGCATTCAATGAAACAAAAAGATGGCAAATTGAGCACTGAGATAAAAAGGAATATTTTTTCACCCAGCACACAGTGAACCTGTGCTACTCATTACCAAGAGAGTAGTCCCATTTAAGTCAATTAAAATATGTATGTGCTTAAAATTAAGCGTATGCTTAAGCACTCTGTTGGATAAAGCCTCAGTGCTCAGCACTTTGTTGGACTTAGCTCTTTACCGCTCTGTGTTTCAATTGCCCCCTCTGTAAAATGGGGATAATAGAACCCCAGCTAGTTTGGTCATTAGTCTTAACAGATTAATTAATTAAAACTCAAGCACTTTTGAGATTGGCTCCCTTGAGTAAATGAGAAATATCATCCCTGCAAAGGCTGCAGATAACAATATGAAATTGTAATTCAGTAGCAGCCTGTGAAACTCCTGCATAACTCAGCCTACAATCACATAAGCCCCTAGCACATGCTCGGCACTTTATAAATAATGAATAATACAATTGCTGGCACAGTGACTTTTGATAATAGCTGTATTTTTTAAAAACTGACAGAGCTGAACTGGTTACCTGGCATGCCCAGTATTTACCAGGGCATTGCAAACTTTCTATGATAGCATCCAGAAGCCCTGGGTCAGGCACACCTGAAATGCAAAGGAAAACTTGGCAGACTGGGGAGATGGCATTTTTCTGTATTTTTTTACTTGCTGTTGCTGAATCATTTTGTTAGCCCATGAGTCCTGTTCCTAATCCTGGAGACGAGCTAGAACCCGGGTGTAATGTCTCCAAAGGAGCTTATTATTTCAGCTGCTGGAGCCTGCAGTTCTCCCTTCTTCTCTAGTGCCCAAGTGAACTGATACAGCATGTGCTATCTAGGATCACCATACAGGGTCTCCATAAATCCTGATCTGAATTTAACAGCCATGGAATGGAGTGATGACTGCACTAGATTATGAGTAAACATCTTCAGTTTTTCTTTTAGTGTCGCATCCTGTTGGCCTTTTCCTTTCCTCCACGTGATATTTCACTGTCTGCCTCTTAGAGTAGAGATATCTCATCAGCTGACATCTTGCTGGACCCGTCTGGTCATGTTAGTTTCCATCCCATGCTTTTTTGGGGATCCTTCAGTATTACAGGTGGGGTCTGGATTGAGGATGGATGAATCCAGACCTAGCATAACATGATGATGCGGAGATAACATTGGAGACATGAGAAGCTTCAAAATTTCTGCACTCACCGCATGGCGACACAACACTGAGGTTCAGGGGCTCGATGTCAAAGGAACATGCCTGTCCATGAACTGTGTGTGAGAGAGAACAGCAGGATCTACATACCCCTTTCCGGGGATGACAGAAAGGCCTTGATCATGAAGGCATTGTGTTCTAATTGGAGCTGAAATTTCTACTACTCTCTGCAGTGCCTCTAGTCTGTCTTTTCCTTTCCAGACTAATATAAAAACAGGAATCATACACTATAGCTTTGAACTGCCTAAAATGACTCGTCCCATCTACACCTGGCAATTCACCAGCAGGAAAAGCATTAAGAACACGGTGTCTCCAGAAGAGGATCTCTTCGTCTGGGCAGGCATGGCTCAGAGATGGGGATACTTCAAATACTTGAAAGCGGTCTTTAAATACTTGAAACGCTGCCATGAAAATGATGGAGAAAAATTGTTCTCTCTTGCCACAGAGGGCAGGACAAGAGGCCATGGATTCAAACCAGAGCAGAGCAGATTTAGATTAAATCTCTGGGAAAACTTCCTAACTGTAAGAACAGCAGGAAAATTGAACAGACATCTAGGGAGGTTGTGGAAGCTCCTTCACTGGAGGTTTTCAAAAGGAGGCTGGAAAGCTATCTGCCATGGATGGTGTAGACACAACAACTCCTGCATCTTGGTAGGGGGCTAGACTAGATGACCCTTACGGTCTCGTCTAACCCTATGATTCTATGATTCTACTCTAATGTAGGTGTGGAGGACACACATGCCACCTTTCTCACTGTGTTTTCAGGGGTCTGGCACACTGGCAGCCAGAATCATGTCATAATGTTTCCTTCTGGAGGATCTCATTACATTGGTTTTCATGGAACATGACAATGCTGTAATGTGAGCATTAAGTATGGATGACCATGAGGAACGCTAATGGCTTTATGGCCATTTCTGCAATATCTCAATGTAATCTACTGATAAGGGAGAGACACAGACCCAAGCAGGACAGGAGCCAGATAAAACAAAGATAAGAACAAGTACACTTTTTCAGTGTGAAGAAAGCCAGTGTTGCTGCTGATGGGAATGGACAGTTGTTCCACATAATCCTGGCTGCAATAAAACATCATTCCCAGATGTCAATAGAGAATTGCTGAGCAGTGCCTGGCACATAACCAGGTATCCTTATATTTCAAGGCTTAATCTTGCTTAATTGTCCTGTTACCTTTTCATTTAAACTGCAAAGCTTTTTCATCTGACATTTAGCTATGCGTGTTCACCTCTGTGCCCAAAGAGACACCCAGACAGCCTCCAAACATTGGTAGATATTCTGCTGATGTAAAATTAGCTGGAATGGCAAATGGAGATATCAAGGAATATATGGATGGCCAGATGGAGAGATATCTATCCTCCATCCAGCTCTCTCTCTATGCTTATCTGAGCATAGAGGGAGGGGGCTGATGGATGGATGGATTGAGAGATTCCAAAAGGACAGATGGAAACTAGAGCAGGTCAGAAAGCCGAATTTCTGTTCCACAGGAAATCATGATATTTCAAAATTTATTTTCATTCTGAATTAGAAAAAAAAGACAAAATATTGAAATTTTCCACAAAACAAAAATGCTAAATAATTCTGATTTGGAAACGTTGAAATATTTTGTTTCAATAATGTTGAATCCTTTCATTTTGAAAGGGGATAAACTTTTTGTTAATGTCAAAACATTATGATAGAATATTAAAAATAATATCGACATATAGTGACGTTAATTTGTTAATATGATAGAAAAGTCAAAACAGAATTGCTCAAAACAATAAAGTTTAAACTAAATGTTTTGAGTTACATAAAACCGACAAATTCCTGTGAAATGTTTGGATTTAGATGAAATTGTATTTTTCAATGGAAAATCTGTTCTGCTGAAAAAAAAAACTAGCTCTAATGGCAATGCAGAATGAAGGGAGTATGAAGAGATGGGATAAGAAATTGATGGCTGGATTGAAAGGTTGGTTTAATAGAGAGAATATATGGCAGCTGGAGGCCATCAGGGTAGGTGCACTGAGTTGTAGAATCCTGGCTCCTTTGCACAGCGGGGGCAAAACTCTCGTTGACTTCAGTGGGGCAGCTGAGATTTTCCCAGGCTTGGAAATATCTAACAGAAAACCATGGGTCATCTCAGGCTGTCCCAGTGTGGTGGTGGTTAGGTGGAAGCTTTCAGAGCACCTGTTGCATGAGTTCTATTGCCAGGAGTCTGAACTAATCTACCTGAGTATATTCGTCCATCCACTCAGTGTTAGCAGAGAGGCCAAGTCAGGTGTCATCTGTAAGAATTGCTGAACTTGATGGAAACACTCTTTGTGAGTTGCATGCAACGTGTTGGGACCATGAGAGTGGTTTGGTTGGCTTTACACAGAGGAGCACTGAAGAGGTTGTCCTGCTTTAGCAGGCAAGTTGCTCAATGATCAGGGAATGGGATAATATATGTGGATTTTTCCATGTTCTAACACTGGTAAAGTCTGTAACCTGGGGACGTATTTCACTTTGATTCTAGGGCAGTGCAAAGGCACAGGTAGAATCATTGCCCGCATGTGAGGAAGTAGAAGTAAGACAGACTTCTGCCAAGACACCCTGGTTTCAGGCTCCTCTACTGCTGTCCCCATGGCTTCCCTTCTGAACAAACAGCTGTCTAGACACACAAAAGGCTGCATAGCCAAAGAAGATAGGACGTTAATGCTGGAAGATTTGGGAATATGAAAGGAGAGGGGTGGAGCCAGAGAGCTAAACTAGGGGCTGAGGGAGGGTGGTCTGTGGGAGAGTGAGTGGGGCACTGACCTGGATATTAAGCCTTAGTAAACCGAAATTGTCGGAGCCAAGGGCATTCACCTCTCTTTGATAATTGCCTCTTGCTTCCTGCAGGAATTGAATTGACCTCTGAGCCCTCCACCATCAGTACTGAAGAGTGAGAAACTGAATGATGGGAGTGGGAAAGGCTTGAATCTTGGGCGAGGAGAAGTCTTAAAAGAAGACCTCAGAACAACCTGGAAAGGTGGGCCAAGCAGCCACATCCCAGGCTAAAATCTCCACCCCTAGCGATAGCCCCAGTACACGGCAGTTCCCTTGGTACCCTAAATTCCAGTGTAGCCTGTGCAGTTATGACAATGATAAGCCAAAGGGATAGGAATAGGTCTTCCCAGAGAGGGAGTGTTGCTGCCATTACTGTGTCCCCCGGGCTCTCAAAATGGTAATTCTGACAATACTGGACTTGATCTTGGGACCAAATTTCAGAGTGCTAATTGGGGAAACTAAATCAGTAATACAATCAATATACAATCAAGAGATCAGGCAACACCTGCTTAATTTCCTAGGCATCGCCAGCAATCTTCCTTGAACCCTTACAGTTTTAATAGCTGCCTAGATCGTCCAGGAAGGATGACATATGTATGCACAAAGTCCACCCCCTGCCACTGAATTTTGTCATGTCATGTCAGCTTGTTCTGCTCTCACATGCTGATAGAGTCTGCGAGCTGAGCCGCTTGAATATCCTGTGTGATGTAATGTTCTGCAGCAAGACCTTGTTGCATATTCTAATTCTCCCGCTCTGTGATTTAGTGCTGCAGCTAATGCTTCTGATGTCAGCCCAAGTGAGATAGTAGGGTTTAAAAATTCATAGCTGACCTTTCATTGACACATTTAGCTTCTGTCAGGCAAGTGCTACATGATGGGTGAAGGGGTAGGGAGTGGGGAGGGTTTTCACTGTGAAATACCTTTACCTTAAAACGAGAGGCGGGGGGGGGGGGGGGAGTAGAGGGAAAAAAAAGTTTGTACTTCAATTCTGGTCTGGAAAAAAGAGAGATGAGAATCAAAATGAAGTAGAGGGAGAGATGCCTCAAAAGCAGAAGACAGCTTATGAAAAATATATACCTTCACCAAAGGAAGATGGAATACAAATTGGATCCCTTTTTTTTTTTTTTTAAAAAAGCTTTTAAAACAGAGGTTTTAAGGGGAGAGAGAGAGAGAAGAGGGAATATGTCTCTTAAATTCTTCCGAACATTTCTGCAGCCTGCAGAGCTGGGATTGTTTATTAGAAGATAAGATAGTGAAAAATGTATTTTGCAGAAAGAAAATAGTAAAGCTGGTTTCCTGGCAGATAAGAAGCCAAATTTCTATTTTATGCTCAATTGAATGAGTCGGTTACATTATCTGGGAGGCAGCAGTGAAATAACACCCTTAGGAAATGAGACTGGGAGGACATTCTGGTTCAGAGGAAGCAGCTGCAGGCCCTTCACCTGAAGGCCTGGCTAACCCTGCCCTAGGGCTATAGAAGAGGGAAGGTTGAAGTGTTTTCTCCCTCTTGTGCCAATTAGGCAGGTGATAAGACAGTCCCAACTGGCCACCTGATGTAAAATCGGAGTAGGGAAGAATTTGTCCCTGTCCATTCATCCTTTCACCTGCCATAGGACATTAGCACTTTACCAGCAACACTTCTGTTCAATATTTAATGATAAATTCCTTCCTCCTGTCAACACAAAAACATCACAAACTTTACCAGCCTAAAGCTAAAATGGGTGAAGGTTAGTTGAATTGAGATAGTTGGGTACATGGTGGGAAGAGTCCATGGCTCCAATGTGGCACTGTTAGGCTTGCAGCAAAGCAAGTGTGATTGTCTTGCTTTCTCTGTAGCAGTACACCTTTAAATTTTTAGGCTCCTGATGTCTGGAAAGGCAGCTACCCTCTTTGACACAGACTTGATGTGTCATGTTGGAGGACAGACATATGTGCTCAGCACTGACAGCTTTTGTGATTTCATTGCAAGTTTCACAATAATTCATGTTTTTTTCCCCCCTTACATCCGCAGCTTCTGGAGTCAAGTGATTATGAGAGAATTTCAGCTTTCATTGTTGTTTTTAAAAAAGTACTTCTCTAGCTCACCTCATTGCAGAGAAAAACCTGAGAATGTGAAGTGAGTTCCACCTAAAGGCTCAGAAACCAGAAGGCATATAAAAAAGTATTTATTTTAAAAAAAACTCATTATTTTTAAGTCAGTCTCATGATTTTTTGGGGCTTGACTCATGGTTATTGAATGCTGAAGGGTAGCAATACTGCACACTGCGTGCTCTGGTAGACACTTGCTTTTTTGTTTCCCTGAATGTAAACAAAATGTCATTCATGCTGAAAATTGAGGGCTATTCCCTTCAAATGGGAAAACAAATGGAAAAGCATGTGGCTCATTAGCACCAATGTTCTCACTGCACTATAGAGATCAGCTTAATATAAGGATTGCTGTGTCCTTGATAAGCCCATTTTTATTTACTCAGCTATTTCATTCATGGCATGGTTAATGATTGGAACAGGTCTCTCCACCATGAGCAACTGAAAGGGAAACCCACTGTCTGAAACACAGATCAACTCTTGGTCTATACATATATGCTCTCCATCACCATATTACCTGAGCACCTAAGAGACGCTACATTCAAATTAGAGTTAATGTGTAAGTTTAGATGGTAAGCATAAAGTTCAGAGTACACAAATCCAAACTCCTGAGTTAAGGATCTTGGAGCAGGAGGTTCCTGTGAGCTGACAACATGATGTGATGATACTTGTGGGTAGGTTCCAGGACTTGTAATGGGTCATAGGTTCAAATACAACCCTCGTGTAGAATGTGTGAATGGAGTTTCAGTCTTCACATAGACTAATGAGTTTATCCTCATTAGTGAGGTAGCAAAGTAGAATTATCATCCCCTTTTTACAGATGGGAAAACCAAGGCACAGAGAAATGCAAACCCCTTTCTAATAACAAATGTTGGTTAGAGGTGCAGCTGAGCTGGTGCAGCATGTGTTTTAACTTGGAGTGTAGACCAGGATGGACAAAACAGACAAAAGGTGGGAGGAGAGGTGACCTGCTCAAGGTCACAGAGCAGGTCTGTGATAGAATTGGAAATACAACCCAAGCCACTCACTACCAGTCCAGTGCCCTGTACACTAAACCACACTGCTCACTGGATGGGGGTAAAAAGTTTCCCACATAATGTTTTTCTCTCAGAAAATGCTGATTCAACCAAATTGAAATCTCCTGCGGGAACATAGCAATTTTGTCCAACTCTGAAAATGACTAAAATGAATTGTTTTGATCAAGTGGAAAAATTTCATTTTGACTTTTATGTTACTATAATAGTCAAAACACTTGGACTTTTTATTATATAAGTTATAACATATAAGCTGAGTCAATCAAGTCAAAACTAAATATTTTGACCTTAACAAAATGAACTGTTTCAATAACATCAAAATAAAATGTCATTTCGATTTCCTGAATGAAAATTTTGATTGGTCCATCATTAACCTTTGTCAAGGGCATTATAATGTGGCTCTCCAACCGAAGTTTGGCTCAGTCCACCAGGTTAGCAGTGGCTCTGGTCAGAATCCAGAATTCCCATTCCATGGGAAATTTTGAAAATTTATTTTGAATCAGAATGGTGAAAAAAAAATCAAAATTTTGGAATTTTCCATAGAATGGAAATTCCAGGTTCCATGAACTGAACCACACTTCTGTTGGACAGAATTATTACATTATTATTTTAATGAATCTGTGAACTCAGGAGTTGTACCGAATGATTGGAGAATTGCTAATATAGTTGCTATTTTTAAGAAAAAAAAAGTGATCTGGGTAACTACAGGCCAGTTAGTTTGACATCTGTAGTATGTAAGGTCCTGGAAAAAATTTTGAAGGAGAAATTAGTTAAGGACATTGAAGTCAATGGTAAATGGGACAAAATACAACATGATTTTACAAAAGGTAGATCGTGCCAAACCAACCTAATCTCCTTTTTTGAAAAAGTAACAGATTTTTTAGATAAAGGAAATGCAGTGGATCTAATTTACCTAGATTTCAGTAAGGCATTTGATACCGTGCCACATGGGGAATTATTAGTTAAATTGGAGAAGATGGGGATCAATATGAACATCAAAAGGTGGATAAGGAATTGGTTAAAGGGGAGACTGCAACGGGTCCTACTGAAAGGAGAACTGTCAGGTTGGAGGGAGGTTACCAGTGGAGTTCCTCAGGGATCGGTTTTGGGACCAATCTTATTTAATCTTTTTATTACTGACCTTGGCACAAAAAGTGGGAGTGTGCTAATAAAGTTTGCAGATGATACAAAGCTGGGAGGTATTGCCAATTCAGAGAAGGATCGGGATATTATACAGGAGGATCTGGATGACCTTGTAAACTGGAGTAATAGTAATAGGATGAAATTTAATAGTGAGAAGTGTAAGGTTATGCATTTAGGGATTAATAACGAATATTTTAGTTATAAGTTGGGGACGCATCAATTAGAAGTAACAAAAGAGGAAAAGGACCTTCGAGTATTGGTTCATCATAGGATGACTATGAGCTGCCAATGTGATATGGCCGTGAAAAAAGCTAATGCGATTTTGGGATGCATCAGGAGAGGCATTTCCAGTAGGGATAAGGAGGTTTTAGTACCATTATACAAGGCACTGGTGAGACCTCACCTAGAATACTGTGTGCAGTTCTGGTCTCCCATGTTTAAAAAGGATGAATTCAAACTGGAGCAGGTACAGAGAAGGGCTACTAGGATGATCCGAGGAATGGAAAACTTGTCTTATGAAAGGAGACTTAAGGAGCTGGGCTTGTTTAGCCTAACTAAAAGAAGATAGAGGGGAGATATGATTGCTCTCTATAAATATATCAGAGGGATAAATATAGGAGAGGGAGAGGAATTATTTAAGCTCAGCACCAATGTGGACACAAGAACAAATGGGTATAAACTGGCCACCAGGAAGTTTAGACTTAAAATCAGACGAAGGTTTTTAACCATCAGAGGAGTGAAGTTTTGGAATAGCCTTCCAAGGGAAGCAGTGGGGGCAAAAGATCTATCTGGTTTTAAGATTCTACTCGATAAGTTTATGGAGGAGATGGTATGATGGGATAATGGGATTTTGGTAATTAATTGATCTTTAAATATTCAGGGTAAATAGGCCTAATCCCCTGAGATGGGATATTAGATGGATGGGATCTGAGTTACCCAGGAAAGAATTTTCTGTAGTATCTGGCTGGTGAATCTTGCTCATATGCTCAGGGTTTAGCTGATTGCCTTATTTGGGGTCAGGAAGGAATTTTCCTCCAGGGCAGATTGGAGAGGCCCTGGAGGTTTTTCGCCTTCCTCTGTAGCATGGGGCATGGGTGACTTGAGGGAGGCTTCTCTGCTCCTTGAAGTCTTTAAACCATGATTTGAGGACTTCAATAACTCAGACATAGGTGAGGTTTTTCATAGGAGTGGGTGGGTGAGATTCTGTGGCCTGCGTTGTGCAGGAGGTAGGACTAGATGATCAGAATGGTCCCTTCTGACCTTAGTATCTATGAATCTATGAATCTATGGACAGCCACATTATAACACCCTTAATATTGATTAGTGATGGACCTTGCAGTTGCTCTAACTGCTGCTTCATCATTGTTAAAGAGCTTCAAATAAATATTTACTCTGTCTTCACGCCAGCATACTAACAAAATTGTAAAGTTTTGATCCCTGCTGGCTGAGGTGTCAGTAAAGCCTCCTAAATGAGGTGAATATTTAGAGAATGGAGGTCCCCTAGGAAGTGGAGAAATTGAAAATTGTAGAAACGACTCGCATCTTGCACCCTGCTGCGGAGGAGAAAGCACCACACGGTCTAACAAGTCAGTGAATTGTGCAGCTAGTCTCACTTACCCTCAGAAAGACACTGAAGGAAGGGAGTTGAGGAGATCAGGAGACTGGAAGTGCTGCTACAAAGACTCTAAGCTATTTGGGGGCAGGAACTGTGGTTTTGTTCTGTATTCGTACAGCACCTGGCACAATGAATCCTGTTACATTACCGGGGTTCCCAGACACTACCACAATTCAAATGACAAATAGTGGTGCTGGACTGTAAAGATTTTCATCACTGGTTCAAATGGGTCAGTAGAAGAACTGGTAGAATATTACAAAAAGTTATTTACAAATACTTCTGGGAATATCTGTTGAGAGCTCTCCCCACTGTTCTGACATAGGGGAAAATTCCCTCTTGACCCCGAAAATGGTGATCAGTCAGACCCTGAGAGTGAGGGTGAGACCCACCAACTAGACACCTGGGAAAAAATTCTCTGTAGTAACTCAGAGCCCTCCCCATCTAGTATCCCATTTCTGGCCATTGGAGATATTTGCTACTAGCAGTCAGGGATGGGCCATATACCACTGTAAGCAACCTCATCATATCATCCCAACCAGAAATTTATCAATCTCAGTCTTGAAACAAGTTAGGGTTTTTTGCCTCCATTACTCCCCTTGGAAGGCTGTTCCAGAACTTTACTCCTCTGATGGTTAGACACCTTTGTGTAATAACAAGCCTTAATTGAAATCCTGACAATTTAGGCTGGGATTTTTGAAAAAGATCTAACAGAGTGAAAATCTCAGCCTTCGTGAATTTTACAATTTGCATGAATTATATTGTTTATCCACCTATCTGAGTACAGTATCACAGCATCTCACAGACACCAAACAGTCTATCCTCATAACAGCCCTGTGAAACAGGGAAGTAGTGTTATCTCAATTTTACAGATGAGGCATGGAGAAACACCACCTGTTGGTGATGAATGCAGTTGAACTAGTGCTAAATGTGCTTTAATGGCAAGTGCAGACAAGGACAGACAACATTCAGAAACTTTATTTAATGCCTACTTGGCTGTTCACAGAAAGCAAATACAAGGGGTTGTGAATGCTGTTGAAGTGAATTCCTGGTTTTTATTGAACTGCATGTTTACAGACACAAAGTGACCAAGGTAATATCTTTTACTGGACCAACTTCTGCTAGTGATAGAGACAAGATTTTGAGCTACACAGGACTCTTCTTTAGGTCTGAGAGAGATACTCAGAGTGTCAGAACTAAATATACATGGTAGAACAGGTTGTTTAGCAGAAGAAGTTAACACATTCTAAGGGACCATTCAAGGTAAAATGGCTAGTCACTCCTGCAGTCATAGCAGAAAAAAATGGGGGAATAGTGGGTTACAGATTGTTGTAATGAGCCATAAATCCAGTGTCTTTATATCATGATTTTCAGTGTCTAGCAAAGTTGTGAATTTAAGCTCCCAGGCTCATCTGTTGAAGGTATTGTACAGGTTTTTTTTGAGGACAAGGACTGAGAGGTCAGAAATGAGGTGATTATTTTGTGAAAAGTATTTGCCCATAAGCGATATGGTGTTTTTCCTTACCGTTTTTCCGTGTGAGTTAATTCAAAAGTGTAGTGATTGTCTGGTTTCACACACGCGTTGTTATTAGTGAAGTCAGTACACCATATTGTGTACACATTGTGATAGGCATGTGTAGGACCCATGGATCTTGAAAGGTGTTTTGTGGGGGTGAGGGGTATTGATCATGTAGCAGTGGAGATATGTCTACAGGTTTTGCATCTGTTATGGCAGGGACTGACGCCACTTTGAGTTAATGGATCCTGGTGTGTGGGGAACTTGCTTCTGATGATGAGCTTGGCAAGGTTGGGGAGTTATTTGAAGGCCAGAATGGGGCGGGAGGGCAGGAAAGATTTTCTTCAGGATGTGGTCTCCATTGAGTATGGGTTATAATTATTTAATGATACCCGGCATGGATTCTAGTGTGGAATGGTAGATGATGACTAGTAGTGTACAGTTGGAGGGTTTTTTTTTTCTATATTGAAGCAGGTTCTCTTGGGGTATTTGGGTGGTTCATTCTATGATGCGATCTACTTCTCTAGTGGTGTGTCCTTATTTGGTGAAGGCAGATTTAAGTGTGCTAAGGTGTGTATCCTGGATTTTCTCCTCGGAGCATATTCTGTGGTATCTGAATACCTAGCAGTAGATAATCGTTTTCTTGGTGTGTTTGGGGTGGTTACTCAATCTGTGAAGGCAAATGTAGGGATCTGTGAAAGCTGACAGCTCTCTTTTTAGAGATGATCAAAAAATGCAGTTTCCATCCCGTGGAAAATTCAGATGTCTTGACATTTGTTTTTATCTACAAATGTCAAAATATCAAAACTTTTCATGGAACGGAAACTTCCACAGCATTTAGATACAGAAATATCAACATATTTCAACATTTTGGGTTGACATCAGTCTGTATCTGCCTGAGCTCCTGCAATGCTTTATGGGAGTTGTAATGTGGCTGTCTCATTTCCCCATTTTCCCCTAAAGGCCGAGAGCACTCTTGCTGGTCTTTATCTCCCATTATGCACAATGATCTCTCTCTCTGGTGAAATTGCCAAGATGCCTCGTCAGAGTCCTATGGCTATGGTGCGTGATGGGAGATGATCTGGGAACTCGGCCCAGAGTGGAAAATGGGGGCATAAGCAACTTCTACTATAAATGCCATAAGGCACCACAGCAGCCCTGGGAGAGATAGAAATTAATATTAACCAAACTTGAAATGAATTTTGACTCCCGTACAAAAATTCAATTTTCTGGAAATCACCTTTCTCACCAAAAAGACATTTGGTTGGAAAATTCCCGCTCAGCTCTAATTGCAACAAACACTTTTGTGTCACTCTCAGCAGAGAGGGCAAACACTTAATGGATCATGATGACAGAACACACATCTCAGTGGTACCTTCAGTCAAGGGTTGAGGCATGTTGCTGGAGTGTGAGGTAGCTTGCCTTGCAGTTACCTATGCTGTACCAGTTCTGTGAAGAAACAGGATTTCACTATCTTGGCCTGTCAGCCCTGGCTTTTGGCACTGGTAAATTCACTTTAAAAAGCCCCTGACACAATAAAGAAAGGCTTTTTCTTGTGTCTCCAGCATGGAAGGAGAGAAAACAAACAAGACAGCCCTACCCCTCTGTAGATTGTGTTATAAAAATCATCTTCATCACCATCATCATCAAAGATTGTGAGAGCTTGATCCTGAGACCTTTCCAACCAGCAATAAAAGCTTAGCTATGGGACAAAAGGGAATGAATCCCACTACACACACACGCACGCACGCACGCACACACTATCTCTCTCTCTCTGACTTTCTTACGTTGCTTTTTCCTTTTCTTCAGATTCCTCTTTGTCCCTTGATAGATCTCTGGGCGTCCTTTTCCCTTATGTGGGTAAGAGTCATGGTCAGCTGTGCAGAATGGAAGTGAACTCTGCTTTGGAAATGATCCATACCATGCTTTAAAGTCGCCCTCAGGTGCAGTTATTGATTTGTATAACACACCCACTTCACCCCCTTGTGACTGAGTAGGTTGTTTCTACATTCCTTGCAGCCTTTGGAATAATAGGCTGGGAATCAAGACGAGGTGTCCTGGGTGGCAAAGCTGCCCAACACTTCAATGTTGTTCTGAGCAAAGAGGTGAGAATCAAACCAGATTGCCTATTCGGAGCATTATTACCAGCTGCTCTGTGGGCCCAGGCAGCCAGGAGTTCATCTCAGGGCTTGTTTATGAGTGTTTTTACATGGCTGTGTTCAGGTGCACACCAGGGCTCACTTTCAGCCGAGATGTAATGCTGAAGCGACTGAATTTGCCCAGGTGCGGCTGAGATCAGAATCTGGCCCAAGGACTTTGACTCCATTATATCACATGAAGAAGTGCAGCTGCACCTGGGCCCTGTTGTACCTTCCCTTTAGGGCATTTAAAACAGATGCAGGTTTCACACAGACAAGCAGGTTGTGGGAGCCAGAGACAACAGACAGCTATTGTCTTGTGTAAAGCTGGGAAACAAAGTCTCCAAAGCACGCAAATGCTGTAAGAGGTATATAGCGACTGAGAATAAGTCTGGGTTTTTTCCCCATTACATTTTTTGTTTTGCTAATCAGTAAGAGACACATTTTGTTTCTCCAGGCCTGTGGGGATTGAGGTAGAAGCCGCATCTCCAGCCCCCATCCCTGCAACAACTATACTGGTTATGAGCTAAAAGATCTTTCCAAGAGATAAACACATCTGGCAGACTAATAACTACAAGACAACATTGCAGAGAGAGAGAGAAAAAATGTAATTCAGTCAGCGGCTGAGACTCTGAGATCTGCTAGGAAGCATTTCAAGACTCTCTCTCTCTCTCTCTCTCTCACACACACACAACCATCTTTTCTAATGTTTCTCTCTCTCTTACTCACTTTGTAAAAACACTGCCCTGAAAGGAGAGTTTATGACATACACACAGACAGAAAAAATGAATGTTTCATTCTGTAAACTCTCACCTCTCTTGACATTAATGTGTGTGACAAATGTGCTGGCTAAAACCTGGACATAAACGCACTGCATTTAGCCACCATATCACATTCCCTGCTATTCTCCACTGCTAAGAGCAAAGAAGGGACTTGGAAACCCCAGCAATTTTGCCTTCTTTTGTGTTTAAACAGCACCTTGCATTTTGTGGGCACCACCAGAAACAAATGCTAATCATTCTGTAGGCAGATGCTCCATTTCAACAGCATCCAGAAGCAGGAGCCTGAATATTCCTTGTCATGACTGTCCATGCACGGGCTCTGACCCTGCAAGATGATCTGCTTGAGTGCATCCCTTCAGCTCTCCAGAACCCTATGGGACTTGAAACCTACTCCACATAGGTTCTCCTGTGCAGGTGAGATTGTAGGTTCTGGGTAAGCCAGTCACATTGGAGCCAGAGGAATAGTATTTGCCAAATAATTTATTCAGTTAATTTCATAATATTTTTATAAAATTATTTACCAATCTCCCTCCCCATTACTTATCCAGAGCTGGTTAGATGTTTTGCAAATACATTCACTGGATCAGCATCACACTATTTTGGAAACAATATACTCTGGAAGTAATTATGCCACACAAAATGCCCTTGATTGTAAAGAAGAGGGCGAGAAGTCTCTGGAAGAGCTGCAGTAGGGCTGCTGGCTCCCAATCAGTCATTCCATGATTCTATTGGGAAAACATGTGGATGTTTCAGGGGAAAAAAATTCTCTCGCTTGTGCCTCTCCAACCTGGGATCTGTAGGGCCCTTGCATTGATGTTTTTCATGGACACAATCAAGTTAGTACTGGGTTCAAGACTGAAAACCCTACAAGGAAAACTGAGGTGCTAGAGGGAAATCAACTTCAGTTATTAACATTTTTATTAATATCAGCCCCAAACTGTTCAATACATAGCTGCCACAGATGTGTGAATGAACATTCTGCCCAGACTCCTTCCAGCAAAACTGAAGGGAGGGCATTATCCATCTGGATTAACTAACTGGGAGTGATGAGTAATCAAAGGACAATTCTGAGCTAGGATCTTGGACAAGGAAATGCGAATGTCCTAGGCTTACTACAGCTGCCATCAGATAAATTAAGATGTGCATGCTTCTCACAGGGTGAAATTCACCTCTCTACCAAAGGCCAGTACTAGACCTATCTCATTCAATCCCACATAAGGTCTATTTAGAAGGCTTAAGTGGATCCATCTGTCTCTTTGTGCTTTGGGGGAATGGAATACATTCCTGAACAATGTATTAGATCTTTTCCAGGTCCTGATGTCAGCAGTTAAGGTATACAGTTTAGATAAATGTTATTTCAGGAAATGGGCCTAAAGGAACTTGATTCAAGTTCTTTTGGTATTCTGGTAGCCTTCTCCCGTATAGATAAAGAATCATAGAATCATAGACTATTAGGGTTGGAAGAGACCTCAAGAAGTCATCTAGTCCAATTCCCTGCTCAAAGCAGGACCAACACCAACTAAATCATCCCAGCCAAGGCTTTATCAAGCCGGGCCTTAAAAACCTCTAAGAATGGAGATTCCACCACCTCCTTAGGTGTTTAGATCTATTGATACATTACATTGAACATTAGATCTGTTGATACATTAGTCCTGGTTGACATGGAATGTAGAGCGTGTCCAAATGGTCTTTGTAAGAACCTGAACCTTTCTCATTTCAAAAAGGCCCAGACATTTTAATGACGTTGCTTCCACCCAATTTTGGGGGTGCACAGTCTTATCCGGACAAAGAGTGAATATT
This sequence comes from Dermochelys coriacea, assembly GCF_009764565.3. NCBI lineage: Eukaryota > Metazoa > Chordata > Testudines > Dermochelyidae > Dermochelys > Dermochelys coriacea. The sequence goes on along the minus strand of NC_050083.1, from coordinate 11,171,327 downwards.
GACTGGGGTAAAAGGAGTGGTTCCTTTGATGACTGTCACCCAGCCCTACTAGACATTCACTAGTCAACTGTATTTGGGTCCCAGCCCACTGTGCCCATGTGTTTTTGAGCTTCCTTTGGTCTGAGTAGGCTGCAGCACTCTCTCTTTCCTTGGCCTTTCTGGCACACTTCCTGGGTGCAGGCTTTCTGTCAGTTACCCCTTCATGGAAGTGGGACCTCATGGCCTAGCTGACCAAGGCCCCTAGGACCTGCAAGAATTTCTCCTGTCTCTCCCTGTAGGTTTTGTCTCAATATGGAAGCAAAAGATAATAGCGAAGGCAACCAAAGCCTGCATTCAAAATGGAGTATGCGGTCTGACACAGATACACATAGGGAGTTCTCAATATCTAACAGAATGTATAAGTGGTACATAGACTCCCCAAATCATCACCTCAGCATTTCAATATCGTCTCCTAGGCTTGGACAGCCATCCCTATAGGGATATGGGGATTCTAGCATCTCTTGCCTTGATCTAATCATATTGGCTCCAATCTTTTCTACTGCTGCAACATTGAATACATTTGGCTCATAGATTCATAGATTCATAGCTACTAAGGTCAGAAGGGACCACTCTGATCATCTAGTCCGACCTCCTGCACAGCGCAGGCCACAGAATCTCACCCACCCACTCCTACAAAAACCTCACCCATGTCTGAGCTATTGAAGTCCTCAAATCATGGTTCAAAACTTCAAGGAGCAGAGAAGCCTCCCTCCAGTCAACCATGCCCCATGCTACAGAGGAAGGCAAAAAAACCTCCAGGGCCTCTCCAATCTGCCCTGGAGGAAAACTCCCTCCTGACCCCAAACATGGCAATCAGCCAAACCCTGAGCACATGGGCAAGATTCACCAGCCAGATACCCAGGAAAGAGTTTTCTATAGTAAATCAGATCCCATCCATCTAATATCCCATCTCAGGGGATTTGGTCTATTTACCCTGAATATTTACAGATCAATTACTTACCAAAATCCCATTATCCCATCATACCATCTCCTCCATAAACTTATCGAGTAGAATCTTAAAACCAGATAGATCTTTTGCCCCCACTGCTTCCCTTGGAAGGCTATTCCAAAACTTCACTCCTCTGATGGTTAAAAACCTTCGTCTGATTTTAAGTCTAAACTTCCTGGTGGCCAGTTTATACCCATTTGTTCTTGTGTCCACATTGGTGCTGAGCTTAAATAATTCCTCTCCCTCTCCTATATTTATCCCTCTGATATATTTATAGAGAGCAATCATATCTCCCCTCTATCTTCTTTTAGTTAGGCTAAACAAGCCCAGCTCCTTAAGTCTCCTTTCATAAGACAAGTTTTCCATTCCTCGGATCATCCTAGTAGCCCTTCTCTATACCTGCTCCAGTTTGAATTCATCCTTTTTAAACATGGGAGACCAGAACTGCACACAGTATTCTAGGTGAGGTCTCACCAGTGCCTTGTATAACGGTACTAAAACCTCCTTATCCCTACTGGAAATGCCTCTCCTGATGCATCCCAAAACCGCATTAGCTTTTTTCACAGCCATATCACATTGGCAGCTCATAGTCATCCTATGATCAACCAATACTCGAAGGTCCTTTTCCTCTTTTGTTACTTCTAATTGATGCGTCCCCAACTTATAACTAAAATTCTTGTTATTAATCCCTAAATGCATAACCTTACACTTTTCACTATTAAATTTCATCCTATTACTATTACTCCAGTTTACAAGGTCATCCAGATCCTCCTGTATAATATCCCGATCCTTCTCTGAATTGGCAATACCTCCCAGCTTTGTATCATCTGCAAACTTTATTAGCACACTCCCACTTTTTGTGCCAAGGTCAGTAACAAAAAGATTAAATAAGATTGGTCCCAAAACCGATCCCTGTGGAACTCCTCAGGCTCATTACCATCCAGTGCATTTCAGCTGGCCTATGAAACCAGCAGAGACAGCTCTAAGGACCACAAGTCCAGTAAGGTAGGGAGACATGACACTGCCAGGGCCCTGCAGTCTGAAGGCATGATTCAAAGTCTACTGAAGTAAATGGCAGGCTTCCCACTGTCTTCACTGGGTTTTGGATCAGGCCTTAATGTTGTGGCTCTTCTTACAAGCAGTGGTTTCTTTCTCCCAAACAAAATCATCCATCAGCTTTTCAAAAAAAAAAAAAAGTGTATAAACTGGCGTGGTAGTGAAATAGGAATTATTGAGAAAAGATATAACTGACTGGGACTGGGGACAAGTTTAATGGTGTTAATGCATCCCATCCAACTTATGTGTAAAGTAGACTACTTATCAAGGTCATTGCGTATTTGTTTTAGCATGGGGGCATAGTTGGCGTTATATAAATGACTGGGTTTAGGGGGGAAATTAATATCTAACTATTTAAAACCTTTCTTAGAAAAATGAAAAGGGCATGTTCTTTCCAGGTACTCAAATGATTCTTTAGAATTAGCAGATGATTTAGTGACATTAACCTTGAAAGGCTCCAAATCTATCCAGCCAATGTAAAACGAATGGAACTGATTTTTCTGGATTGGCGAGGTATAAAATTACATCGTCAGTGCATAATAGCTGAGACTCTCTCATTGATGATTAACCGCATTTATTAACAGCAGGTTATAATCCCAAGATGTTATTTGCAGAGTGACTGAGATGTAATATAGTGCTTTCCAAAGAGATCACATCATGAAATGCACCAAAGGTCATCATGCAGCTCTGTGGAAATGAAGACGTAATTCTTGGAAGCACTCCTTCTAGTCTGTGCTATGCAAGTTCTTACAGTGCACCCAGCAAAATGGTATCTAAGAACCTTTCCGTAGTGCATTAAGCAATGTGACTAACATCTGTCACAGGGACCAGGCCCAAACATTGTGGCTGTTTTTATATGGAGTGTTTTTTTTCACCCAAACATCTGTCCTATTCGCCATTGTGCCCAATGCTAAACATTTTTGACTGGTTTAGTCCTGGAGAAGTTGTTTTTGACTCTAACAATTGCATGTTAATTGAGACTCAGGCCTTGTCTATTCTGTGAAAAATGTAGCTGCAACTGACACAACCTTCCAGACTAGAAAGGCAAAGCTCTTATGAGCCATGATTTGGAACTGTTTGAGACCAGGGTAAGCTACATTGGTTTAAATTTTGACTTTGCCTGTGTATGTGAGGGGTTAGACTGGTTTAGCTACACTGGTGCTGGAGCAGGGAATCTCCACTGTCGGCATGCATGCCTCAAACTTGGTAAAGATCACCAAAAGTTACCACAGTGAAATCTGGGAAGCTGGTGATGAATGGATGTTCAGAAAGTCAGTGGAATACATTTGGGATGTTAATTCAGTCTCCAGGGCATATCTGTGTTATGCAATATAAATAAGAAATATCCTGATTGTGGGATTGGGTACATTAGAGAACTGGTAATAGGCTATAGAGGTTTTCCTGTCTAGGTTTTTGGTTCAAATCCAGCCCACACTGGTAGCGATCTAGAGTCCAAACAGGAGGGCTTGTTTCGGGGGTCTGTCTAAATGAAAAAAGTGTGGTGGAGTCCACACCATAAAAACCACAAAAATACCAGTACCACAAATGCACCACAAAACCAGTTATATACCTGAGATACATTGATGATACATTGGACAGACTGCCTAAACTCCCTCATAGATTTACACCACAACTTTAACAAGCAACACCCATCCATCAGACTCTCTCTAGAACATTCCCAGACCTGCATCAACTTCCTGGACACCACAATCAGCTTCAGCAACGGAATCCTACAAACAACTATATACAAGAAACACACAAATAACCACACTTGTCTTCACAGATCTAGTAACCACCCCTAACTCACCAAGAAATTTGTTGTCCCGCCAGGCAATCAGATATCACAGAATTTGCTCCAAGGAGAAAGTCTGGGATACACACCTTAAGACACTTAAAACCACCTTCACCAAACAAGGACAATCCACCAGAGAAGTAGATCATGGAACAGGCCACCCAAATACCCAGAGAGATCCCTCTGACGGCACACCCCTAATTGTTACTTACCACCCCACACTGGAGCCCAGATGGAGTATCATTAAACAATTACAACCTGTACTTGATGGAGACCCCTCCTTTCTAACCCCCTTCTTCTGGCCTTCAGATAACTCCCCAGCCTTGCCAGGCTCATCATCTCAAGCAATCTCCCCACACACCAAGATCCACCAACTCAAAGTAGCACCAGCCCCTGCCATAACATCAGACACAAAACCTGCAGACACATCTCCACTGCTACAATTATCAATACCTCCCACAACACACCTTTCAAGATCCTTGGGTGCTCCACATGCCTATCACAGCATGTTGTGTACCTCATCCAGTGCACTAAATGCCCCAATAACAACTAGCAGGTGAAACCAGACAATCACTATGCTCCTGAATTAACTCACACAGAAAAATGATAAAGGACAAAAATATTATATCACCCATGGGCAAACACTTTTCACAAAACAATCACTCTGTCTCTGACCTCTAAGTCCTCATTGTCAAAGGAAACCTGCACAACACCTTCAAAAAACAAGTCATATTTCTTCTAGACACCAAAAATCATGGACTTAATAAAGACACTGGAGATATGGCTCATTACAACAATCTGTAAGTAACCCACTAACCCTCCTCTGTCCTAAGATTGTAGAGTTGTAAACTTTTCACTTCCCCTTGAACGATCTCTTGCAACATGTTAATTCCTTATTTAGTCCACCTTGTATTTCACTGTGACATTCTGAATACCTTCCCCAGACATGAAGAAGAGCTCTGTGTAAGCTCGAAAGCTTGTCTCTTTCACCAACAGAAGTTGATCCAATAAAAGAGATTACCTCATCCACCTTGTCTCGCTAATATCTTGGAACCAGCATGGCTACAACATGGCAAAGTACTACTAATGACATAAATGATAATCTCATCAAGAAGGCCAAGGACTGGATGAGCACGCAGACTCAGCCATCGTCTCAGCACTCAAGCACTGGTCCAAATCCTATTGAAGTCAATAGACAGACTCTCACTGACTCCTTTGGAAAATCCAGGTACTTATTTTGATGCCTTAATGGGAGCTCAACTCTTGAAAATCTGACCCAAAATGTGGAGGCTCAGCATGTTTAGAATCTGGTCTTTAAAGTCTGTGTGCCTCAGTAAAAGGAGAATAATAATATCTAACTCTAAGGAGTGTTGTGTGGGGAAGTTAGGGTTTACAAACTACTATGAAATACTACATATTATTAGTATGAATATAATTTAGATCCTGGAAATAGATTATATAGCTATCCCCCTAAAAACAGAGCACTAATACCCATACCTATGATACCAATAGGGAGATAGTTACTGCGGAATAGAGGCACTGAATAGATAGGGGGAGGAGTTCTATGCACTCCAAAAGACAGGCAGTGAATTCCTTCTGGGAAGGCGACTGTTGGGGGGGAAACTGGAAAGCCTCAAGACTTGAGCTCTGATTCTGCTTCTTCCTGGAACCCACCTCTGCCCATTGTAGAAACGCTGGTGTTTTACGTGCTATACAAATGCACATCACATTTCCTTAAATGCCTTGGAAATGTGGAGCACTGTGTTACTCAGCAGCACTGCTCAACCCCCACTGACAATGGTCGGGTCACTGCCGCACCGGGTGCAGGAAAAATCTGTCAGTTCTGATCTAAACAGTGCAGCGTCAGATCTCACACTCAGCAGGGTTGGGTTTTTTTTGAGCTGCAGCAGGCTACCCATTGGCATAGGGAAGAGCTGCAGAGTCAGTGAGGATTTGATTTTTACTACTAGGCACCTGTTACCATAGAGTCTGAGCACCTCCCAGCCTTCAATACCCCTGTGAGGGAGGGCATGCTATCACCCCCATTTTACAGGTGGGGAACAGATGCACAAAGAGACTAAGTGACTTTCTCAAGGTCACAGAGAAAATCTGTGACAGACTAGGGAACTTAGCCCAGGTGTCCTGAGAGCCTGGCTAGCACGCTAACCACGGGATCATCTTTTGTATCCTTCACTTCCATTGTACTGACCCCCACACTCCAATTGGAGAAATTCACTGGGCCCTCACCAATTTCCATGTTGCTTTTCCCTCTCAGTTGCCCAGTGTAGTTCAAATTTAGCAATGGTCAAAACTTAACATAATTCAGAGTCTGGGTGTCATTGATATAAGCACATTAAAATTCACAGTTATCTGAACCACCCCCCCGAATTATCTGAGCCTCTTGGGTCTGCAGTTATTCTTGGCTCTGGGGAGGAGAGGATGGCTAGCTCACAACGCCTATCTTTGCATGATAACAGTGCCTCTCTCCAGTTAATGGGAAGGGCTGATGAAATAAGGGATCTGATACCTGAAAGCAATATGCAGAAGCCGTGGCTTTCTGGGCTACAGGATGTCCAGTTGAGGAGGGCCTTATATTTGCAAGTATCTAAAAGAGGAAATGGCTTTAATTGTTCATTGCAGCTGCATTGCACTAGAAATCTCTCCCTTTACTAAGGAGTGGAATTTTTCCATCCCTTCGGCACACCGGAGATGCTGTTTTGTCCATCTTCCCATGGTAGAAAAGCATGAGGATAAACTGCACTACTGAAGGAACGCTGTATTTTTCAGAGCCATTCCTTCCTCCTCTCTTGACTTATTGACCTGGCACAATTGAGTCCAGGTTCCCCCACTTGCTGGTAAGAGTAAATTGCAACATTACGCTCTCCCAGTGCCCGTGAAGGGGCTGCTGGAGTGGTAGCATAAAGACAGAGGCGCCTCCATGACTACGGGAGAGTTCAAGCACCAGTAGAGTGTGGTTTCTTTAAACAGGGCATGGGGGCATTTATTTTCCCAGGCCACTTTACCCAAGCCACTAAACTACAAAAGGCTTTTATCATATATGGGGGTGGGGGGTGGAATTTTTCAGAGCCCTCCCACACCAAAGCAAGCAGACCTATCTACCCCTTCCCGAGCACCCTCTTTGCTCTGTTTTATACATTCCCTCTCAGAGGAAGCTGGATTTGTTCATGCACATCCCTGGAGATCCAGATGACTCATTAGCCTACATTAGTTCATTGCAAGCAACCTGCTTCTCAGATGGCTCCATTCCCTCATGATATCTAAAGCATTCACAGGAGTGTCTTGTTGCCAGAGATAGTGGTTTTTAGCCCAGCCCTGCCAGATCCTAAATGGCATCATGGCTATTTGTCCGATTCTGCTGTTATAAGGGTTTTGGTCACGGTGCTAATTAGCGCTGTGGGTTGGGGTGGAGAGGAAAGATTCTGCTCTGCTTGTGGGTCATTAGATGGAATAGAATAAAAATTTTGCTTCCCAGAGCAGCGCCTCTCAATATGGAAAGTGACGCATGAATTAGCCCATGCCCACTTGAGACAAGCTTACCTGAGCTCACTTGAGACTTGGCCCTAGGTTTTGTGGAAAGGTGACAAATCCGAGCAGCTGTGGCCTAATTAATCTTCATGTTTGTAATAGAACATTAATCTAAGTGAGGTTCGCTTGGTAATGAGTTTTGAGATGAAAGTTTTGCAGAGCTCTTATGGGCAATAGAAGTAGGGAGGTCAAGCTCTCTGACTGGCTGTCCAAATTCAATCATTGCCCAGCCCTTTTAAAAGAGTGTGTGGTGGTTTTCTCACCTAAAGGGCAAACTAATTTGTTGAATAGACGCACCTTTATTTATACAAAAAAGAAAAGGAGTACTTGTGGCATCTTAGAGACTAACAAATTTATTAGAGCATAAGCTCACGAAAGCTTATGCTCTAATAAATGTGTTAGTCTCTAAGGTGCCACAAGTACTCCTTTTCTTTTTGCGAATACAGACTAACACGGCTGCTACTCTGAAAACTTTATTTATACAGTATCCCAGTGCAGGAAGGTAGCTTGGAATTTGGAGTGGACTGAGGGGTAGCCCGCTCATTGACTTCCTCTCTCTTCCCAGCATGCACTGAGGGTGGCAGTCTCAAGGGGACATAGGCACCTGACTGCCGCTTTGGTTGCCCAAGTCCAATATTTAGGTGCCATCGGCATTAACAAAACCCCTGGTCATCTGCTGCTGTAATCCCATAGGCACTTAAATTTCCACTGTTAAAGTCCCCAAGGTGTTAGCAGCTGGGCATGCGCTGAGCTGCCTAGGTCCTGACACCACCCTGGCAGCTTGCCTCCTAAACTCCAGTGGAATTCACAAACTAGGCTTTCCCCACCTAACTGCCTTAGGGGGCTGAGCTGGTAGGTCTGCTCTGAGTATGCCTAAACTCACACAAAGGGTATCAGAAGAGGCAGTGCCTCCTCTATAACCCTTAGTCCAGTGGTTAGAGCATTCACTCAGGATGTGGGAGATGCAGGTTTGAATCTCTCTCAGCCTGATGAAGAGTAGGAACTTGAACCTGGGGGACTCCCACCTCCCAGGAGAGTCATGACCTAAGCCAGCACGGGGGTTACAGGAATGTTCTAATTCTGGTAGGTATGTTCAGGTTCACCAAAGAGTGTCATATGAGGTCTTAAATTAAAGCCAGGGTCACACTGGTAACTACTATTGGTGTGAAATATATGTACAGATATTATAAAAGGAACTATATATGTATACTGAAAATATGCTCTTAGAGTCTGTATCAAGGGATGAGTCATGAGCAGGCGTGAAAAACACTGGTGTTCTGTTGCACAAGAGATGTTTATTCACCTCTCTCTCTGTAGGAGGCAAATTAAGCATTGTAATCTAACACAATGGATGCCCATTTACAAAAGAAATCAAAGAAGAGATCTGAAGTCAACAGGGAAGCAGCACACAGGAAAAAATAAGCCATGGGTGGTTATCCTGTCTTTGAGTATAGACAAAGAACTTTGGTGAGTATAATAAAAGATAAGGAAAACACCCTCTTATCCTGAAATTAGGAAGTAAATGAGCAATGTGTTTACATTCATGAAAATGAGATCTGAGGAACCTTGGCTGAAAACACCCCAGAGGACTTTGGGGGTGAGATAAACTTCTTAAGAGAGGAGGTTAGCCTGGGACTCAGGGACTGGGGTGCACATATTGTTAATCATGCAAAACAAAGTAAGGGCTGGGATAGCCTAGAGGAGGGTGCTGGCAGCAGCAGGGAACTGACACCCCGTTAAGCAAAAGCAAATCTCCCTCTTGCTGGAGGCAGGGGGCTAACATGGTGACTCCCAGTCCTGGGTACCCCAAGAACCACCAAAAAATACCCATCGCCAATGGAGTATGTCTTTTTTCAATCTCTGCTGCTGAAGTCACTGCACTTTATATCAGGGATCAGCAAACTTTGGCACTCAGTGCATCAGAGGAATCCGCTGGCAGGCCGGGATGGTTTGTTTATCTGCAATGTCCGCAGGTTCAGCCGATCGCAGCTCCCACTAGCCGTGGTTCACCGTTCTAGGCCAACGGGGGCTGCGGGAAGCGGTGTGGGCCAAGGAACATGCTGGCTCCTGCTTCCTGCAGCCCCCATTGGCCTGGAACGGTGAACCGCAGCCAGTGGGAGCTGTGATTGGCCGAATCTGTGGACACTGCAGGTAAACAAACTGTCCCGGCCTGCCAGCTGATTTCCCTGACGGGCTGCATGCCAAAGGCTGCCGATCCCTGTTGTATATAAACCCTTACCTGTTCATTGGCACAGGGGGACTAGAACCTGGATCTCCTGAGTGCCCTAACCACAGGGCAGCAGAATCATTGTCACCTGGTCTCGGGCACAGTGGTTATTTAAGTAGCTATACACAGCGGAACAGCTTCAACAGGACAGACTGACTGACACCTGCCTGAGACTGCCCCATAATCCAGTGGTTTGGGCCTGCGTCTAACATGTGGCAGACCCAAGTTCAGATCCTTGTGCTGCATCAGGCAGAAAAATAATTTGAACACAGGTCTGCCACATCCTGGGTGAATGCTCTAAACACTGGATTGTTGGGTGGAGAGGGGGAGAGGGCTGCTGCTGCTCCTCCTGCTCAGTTTTCAACAGCAAAAATATTAAGCTGGTTTAGATGCCTAGCGGGAGAGTTCACAGCTGTGAATCCTGAGCAGAGTTAAACACCTAATGCCCTTTGAGGGGCAGGGCTAAGGCCACACCCCTTGGCATTTTCCTGCTGGCTAGCTTAGGTGGCTCTGTGCTCAGCATGCTGGCTTTTGTGATTCCCTTTTTCAAGTACCTAAGTCCTCCCCATGCATTGCATAGGGAGCTTGGACGTCTAACTCAGGGCTCTGAACTCCACGAGGCAGCAGGACATCTAAAAGTTAAGTGCTGCAACACTCAATATTACAGCATTTAAGTCCCCCTTGTTCCGTAACTTTCCAAACATCTTTCATGCCAGCCTCTGGACCCTCCCACCCTTCCTTCCTTATGAAATGACTAGTGGCTGAAAGCTCATATTGCCACTCAGGTGTAATTCATAAAGTCAAAATGGCTGGGAACTTAAAGCTGTGTGCATTGCCATTCAAATGTATAGCTTCACGGTATGAGTGAGGGTGGGTGACTGTATGCATCGTGCTGGTAGATTTTTGTTGATTTGTGCGAGTAGTGAATGAGAGGTGTGTGTTGTGTTGAGAGGCTGTGTGTCTGGGGTTATTGCATGTGTTAGCAATGTTGCAGTGTGTTGATTTGTGTCTGGGGGGAGGGTCGTTGCACCAGGAGATTTGTGTTGATTTGTGCAGGTGGGACTTGGGCCAAGCAATCTACTATCTGTGCATGCAGCCACTGAAACGGTTACATGCAAATTAGCCATAATGTAAGGGTGTTGATCGGCTGAGTTACTTCTGGTATCACAATGGTCTAGAACTTTTGGCACGGCATAGATACAGGCCTTGCTGTTGCACTGGTATAATTCATAAAGTCAAAATGGCTGAGAACTTAACAACTAGACAATAACAGACCGTGACAGCCAGTGATAATTAAACGTGACGATATTCTGAACAAAAAGAGCTCTCAACCACGTTTGCAGCTGCTTCCATCACTTCACACTGACGCTACAGACATAATAGGCTTCCGAGGGACAGTCCTAGAATTTTATTATATAGAATCCTGTGCTGTGCTCTGTGCTAGGCCCCGACCTGGAGCCTCCCCATGGAACCATTGTGCTCAGTGGAGTCTGGCTTGCTTAGAGCCTGGAGTGCCTGATGCTGAAATTTGAGCACACAGAATTCACTTGCAAACCAGAGCAACCCAGCATCAGCATGGCTGGTCCCCAAATTCATCTTGGAGCTGGGGGACTGATGCTGAGACACGGATTGGTAGATGGCAGAGGTTGGCCAAGTCGCCAATTATATTAAAACTTTTTTATTATAAACCAATGTTTTAATAACCAACCAGCTTGGAGACCCGTGCAAAACTGGAACGCTGTGGGAAAGTCCTATTGCCAGGGCTTGGAATCTCATTAGTTCTCGCAAGCTGAGTGAGATCGGGCGGGTCAGTAATTGGATGGGAGAGTGATTAGGGGATATGTACTCTACTGCAGGAAATGATGCTGGTGAATGAATAAGCGGTATGATTCCATCTGAAATAGAATTGAACTAATATCACAGAGGGACATTAGGAGACACTGCATAGCTGGAGGTGAGGTTGAGATTTAAAAAAAAAACAGTACCCCTGCCCTGACCATCTTGGGTTAATAAGGCTGTCCTGGCTCTTTTCACAAGAATAGGCATGCTAGACGCAGGTTCCTGGTCAAATTCCAGTGCACGTAGCTTTATTCCTTCTCATCAGATTCCCTCTGCAGTTTCAGTTAGACATGGTATCCTGCATCACTTCCTAGCCTAAACTTGTGTGTAGTGTTGCTGTGTGTTATCTGCTGCTTTCCCTCCCCCCCCAGAGGAAGCTGCATTTTAGTGGTGATGTGGTCATACTCATGTACTTTGTCTGTAAAACACTTCTGCATCTTTCAGGAGGGAAAAGGCTATTGAAATGTACATATATTTTTATTATTAATATATGAGGATGTCCGGGCGAACCTATTCAGAGAATGTAGGCAGTGCTGCAAAGCTGTATCCTCTCCCCTCTGCCTCTATCTATATGAAATTAGTTAGGCAGAGAGGAGATTATTCGACCTGAATTCTAAGTGATGTTCAATTTCAAAATGTTGGGGTTAGCCGCAGCAGCGAAAGCGCCAGCTGGGCTTTTTTGAACTGTGGCACAGACGCAGCTCAACCTCCAGGAGAGGGTTTCAAATAAACACCCTAGCGCTGTGAACTCCTCTCTTGAAAAATTCTTGAAAAGTGCAGGGTATTAGTATTGGAGACAATGGGAAGAAAATATGGTCTCGGTAAGGAAAGGCTGCTGGCATCATAAATGAGGGAGGTTATTCCTGGAAATTAGGGAGACCAGATGTCTCAATTTTATAGAGACAGTCCAGACATTTGGGGCTTTTTCTTATATAGGCACCTATTAACCCCCACTCCTTGTCCTTGCTATCTGGTCACCCTATTGGAAATGCAGGTAACTGTAGTGATGGCCTTTAGCAGAGGTAGTTAGCCCAGGGGTGTAGCACACACCCCTTCAAAGTCCTCCACAATGTACACAGACAGAGACATTATTACATCCATTAATACTTGTTAATGAATGTTTCTGAATGAAGTTGGTTGACTCTTCTGAATAACTGGACAACAGGCTGTGGCCATGCTAGGGAATGCTGATCCATTCAGGGAAACCATTAGAGGTGGGCAGAAAATGGTTCCATGTCCCACAAACAATTTAGCAATTAAAAAAAATTCCATCCTGGATCGGGACAAAAAAAATTGAAATCTGTACAATTTTGCAAACCAAAAATCTTGGGGGGAAAAAAAAATCAAACAATATTTAATGTCAGTACTTTCAGAATATTACATTTTTATTTTTCAAGAGTTTTTTTATTTCAATTTTTACTATAATCAGTGTTGGGGTGCCTCAGGACCCTCCTGTACTCAATTCCCAAAAACTCAGTTTGACTACAGAATCCATCATTCAGGTACGTTTATTTGGCATACAGCAGCACTTTGCTGAGATTGGCCAGGCTCAAATACAAGGGCTGGATGCAGGGTGCATCACAAATCCAAAGTTTTACAGAAAAACTTTCCCTTATATACATCTTTACTAACATCTGCATTCCTCATGTACTTCATGATTGGCTTGGTTACCTTTTAGGAACAAAACCCAGTACAGCATGCTCTATCTATGCACTGTTTCATGTATAACCTGATCTCTACATTCATGGTTTATGTTGTCCACTGTCTCTAGTACCAGGGTGTTCTTGCTTATCTTAGCTAGATTGACTCCAGCCCAATGCTTGGCATGCCTTTATTGACAACTTAATCTTCCATTCACCTGCCCTATCTTGCCCACTGAGAAATGAAGTCTTGATGATATCAAGTTATATGCAGTGTTGTTTTAGTTGTGTTGGTTCCAGGATATTAGAGACACCAGGTGGGTGAGGTAATATCTTTTAGTAGACCAACTTCTATTGCAGAAGTTGGTCCACTAAAAGATATTACCTTGCCCACCTTGTCTTTCAAATGTCAAGTTAGATCTACAATCAACCTACTGCAGGACAGGCCCAACAAAGAAAATAACAGAACGCCACTAGCCATCACCTTCAGCCCCCAACTAAAACCTCTCCATCATCAAGGATCTACAACCTATCCCAAAGGACGACCCATCACTCTCACAGATCTTGGGAGACAGGCCAGTCCTTGCTTACAGACAGCCCCCTAACCTGAAGCAAATACTCACCAGCAACCACACACCACACAAAAGAACCTCTAACCCAGGAACCTATCCTTGCAACAAATCCCGTTACCAACTGTGTCCACATATCTATTCAGGGGACATCATTATAGGGCCTAATCATATCAGCCACACTATCAGAGGCTCGTTCACCTGCACATCTACCAATGTGATATATGCCATCATGTGCCAGCAATGCCCCTCTGCCATGTACATTGGTCAAACTGGACAGTCTCTACGTAAAAAAATAAATGGACACAAATCAGACGTCAAGAATTATAACATTCAAAAACCAGTTGGAGAACACTTCAATCTCTTTGGTCACTCGATTACAGACCTAAAAGTGGCAATTCTTCAACAAAAAAAACTTCAAAAACAGAATCCAACGAGAGACTGCTGAATTGGAATTAATTTGCAAACTGGATACAATTAATTTAGGCTTGAATAAAGACTGGGAGTGGATGGGTCATTACACAAAGTAAAACTATTTCCCCATGTTTATTCCGCGCCCCTCCCCCCCACTGTTCCTCAGACATTTTTGTCAACTGCTGGAAATGGCCCACCTTGATTATCACTACAAAAGGTCCCCCCCCCCCCCGCCACTCTCCTGCTGGTAATAGCTCACTTTACCTGATCACTCTCGTTACAGTATGTATGGTAACATCCATTGTTTCATGTTCTCTGTGTATATAAATCTCCCCAATGTATTTTCCACTGCATGCATCCGATGAAGTGAGCTGTAGCTCACAAAAGCTTATGCTCAAATAAATTTGTTAGTCGCTAAGGTGCCACAAGTCCTCCTTTTCTTTTTGTGGATACAGACTAACATGGCTGCTACTCTGAAACCAATCAAAAACTTGTAGTTTCAAAAATGTAAATTTTGCATCACAAAACTAGAATTTTTCATTCAGAAAGGGCCAGAGCAAAATATTTAGACAATTTTTTTTTCAAAATTTTTGGAGTCAAGAACTTTGTCAAAACTGACCCTTTCCCATGACATTTTGGTTTGATGATCTGGCATTTTTCCAATAAAAATTGTGTCAGTGAAAAATTCTCAACCAGCTCTAGAACTCAGACTTCTTCATGCTACCCAGCTGTTTCCAGGTTTGCTAGCATGGATGCTGGTCATAGTGTTCCTCTTCATGCAGGGGAGATATCCACAAGAGAGAGAAACTGGCAGGAATTCTCCTTTCTCATCTACTTAGTTCCTGTGATTCTCGCCACCTGGCTATGTATGGATATGTGGGATGGTAAAATGCTCTCAGATCAGAATTCTCCACTCCTACTGTAGGGTAGTATTTCATACTCTCTTTGCACAGGCACCAGTTACTCCACAAGTGCAAGGCAGTGAAGCCACAGGCCCAAGGTTTCACCATAATGAGTATCAGCTACCCCAGCCATTCACCCTTCAGTGATGCAATGTCCCTCCTCAGAGCCTACTTGAAAACCCCTTCCCCAAACCAATAACCCTCCAGGGGAGGACATGCACTTTCTGCAGTGACTCCAGGCTGTTGCACGGTCATGTTACTCTTTAGTCGAGTTGGGCCCCAGCCACAAAGTTTGGCTCCGTATCTGAATACCTGTAAACTTCAAGGATATCTGGAGCTGGGGTATTGGTTTGGGTTGTCTGCTTTTTATTGCTTAGCTTCAGCCTTCCCCCTCCACCCCCACATCCCACCCCCTCACACCCAAGCCCCCATTTCCCTGCAGAGGAACTCCACAGACAGATCTTTTATGCAAACCCGGACATCTCTCCCGGTACATTAGTCGCAGTAGCAGATAAAAAGGGTTGAATGACTGAGGAAGGCTGCAAATGAGCTCCCATTAGCTCTTGCTGTATCTCTCTGGTGGAGGGGTTTGGTAAACAGTTAGCACTTATCTCTCGGCTCAGCATTTAGCTGATTTCCATAATGAGCTCCATTGAACTGAGAGGCCTGGAGGTGTCCCAAGGCTTCAGACGCAGTGTGTTCTCAAAATCTGATTTATGTAAAGGTGAAGGCAATTGTGTTAACAAAGGAAAGGAACATGATCAACATGCAGGCTGCAGAGGCTGGGAAGACAGCAATATCTGCGGCTGGCTCTCTCCAAGAAGGATCTGACAGCTGCTAGCCATGGGAGCGCTGAGGCCCAGCCTGGGTAAATGCAGCCACAAGAAAGATGCAAAATGAAGAAATGCCGTGGCTCAGAGGCACACAGAATCCACCTTGAGGGGTCTGGAGGTGAATTCAAACCCAGGCTAAACACCTTCATCCTGTGATCCCAACCGAGCAGTACAGCCAGTGCTCTGCTCCAGCATGCACGGGCCCGGTGCTATCTCGGCCTAGCAGGTTCTGCATCAAAAGCCTCTCTCTAGGCCCAGTTACCATCTCACTCCTCCAGTTTAGTCGCATGCAGAATCCTGCCATCTCAAGCCATTCCATTCACAGCCATGATTCTGTGCCCTTGATTCCATCAGTCACCATCAGGTGGTTCAAAGCAACGAAGAAGCGGTGACCTCACTCATTCCAGTGGGGCACTCTGTTCCAGCCTCAGGGTCCAAAGTCAACATCCTGATGCCAGGAGGTGGATTAAGCTAAACCGGGACAAGACACTCTTATTCCAGAACTAGTGTCCAAACATGGAATTATTCAGGAATACCTGTTGCATTTTAAATTCATATCCTACCTTAATTCAAATAAACTTTCCAGTGTAAACCAGCTCTAAGGGCCTGCTCTTGGATTTCTTTGCAGGGATGGGGCCAACAGGAATCACTCTGGCCTAGTGTTGGGAGAATCAGACCCAAGACGTTTGGGCTACAAATCAGGGGAAATACCCTTTTAGACTGGGAAATAGTTTCTTAAGGGAAGGCTTAAACTTGACCCCTTCAAAATTAGACCCTTAAAAAAAGTCACTCAAAGAAGATAGTATCGGTGGAAACAATTCTGCATTGATTGGGAGGAGGACCCAAAGTCTTTCCCATCCCTGGAGTGAGGATAATTAAAAAGGATCAAATATATATTTTCCCCTGGTAAATTAGAGGAAGTGTTTAGGAATGAGCGTGCAAGCAAGTAAAACACAATGGAATCCCATTTTACCATTCCCAGCTGACTGCCTGTGCCCTAATTCTTGCTCTTGGGATGGAAGTGACTATGTGTTCCACTCTGTATCTCAAGGAGAGGAGGATGGTTCTGGGGAAGTTTCAATTAATTGTGTGTTTTGGAATTTCTTGCAAGTACCGAGCCAGATATTTTGCTAAACTCAATTTAATATGCACCAAACACTCACCATATAAACAACATGTCTGTCCTAAACCCTTATTATAATTCCTGGAACCACTTGCAGGCTTTCAGAAACCCATTATTATGATTATAATCAAGAATCTTAGGACACTGCGATTTGTGCTAGAAATGCATTTATACTGTGAATTGTTTGTAGAAGAGCCACAGAGAGAGAGAGAGAGACACACACACACACAGAGAGAGAGAGAGAGAGAGAGAGACCTGCAGCTTCAGTGCCATTAAATTCAGGAGCAGTAACTCCCATGCCATTTAATTTTTCCTCTTTCATTTTTTAATTTAACTTGTAGCTGCTGAAATCCGGACTAATATTTATTTTGTCCTCTGCATGCTCCTTTAGCCTCAATTTCAGGAACCTTGAGAAATGCCCTTGTTTACTGCACCTTGGAATTGCTCCTCTGTGCAAAACCCCTCCTCTGGCTTCCCGTGCCTCCACCCCACAGCGAGGAGGCAGGTTTGTTTGACAAGGTACAGAGCTTAAGGACTGTCAATCATGCCTGCTGTAAGAGATGCAGCACTTTGGAAATTACTGCAACAATACTTAGTAAATGCAAAACAGAGACAAACTCACTGGAGAATGCAAATGCAGAGTGATCCCCATTTTACTAGCATCTTTTTACATGCAGTTCCTCTCTTGAAACACTTTGCAATCAAAAGACTCTGGAGTGGGCTATTTTTGAGCACTGATTCTTCACGCTAAGAGGTAAAGATGATTAGGCTTGTACCAGCACAAGTCACTGATAACAATCCTCTTGGCGAGTAGGTTTTTAGAGATATATATGAGGCCTGATTATGGTCTCACATCCTTGTAAAATGACCTCCACTGAAGTCAGTGGATTTACTTTGGTGTAACACAAGTTAAAATGATACCAGGCCGATACTTCAAATGAACAATGCTCAGATTTTACATTTGTATATATTATGCCACTATTTGCCATAAAGAAGTTGCTGAAACAGAGCAACCCACACCTCCTAGAATGTAGTTTTTTCTCAGCCTGGAATACACTCTCCCTTTGGGTGGCGCCAGTTCAGTATCCTTTCTCAGGGCATTCTGTCCACTGGCAGAAAAATCTCATGAATCTTCCCTTATGCATTCTTTCCTCTTTTTCATCACCTTCCCCCACATACTCTGGTAGATCATTCTTTCTTCATGTGCTCTGTTCCTTAGTGCAAAGTTCCATATGCCTTTCTCCTGTGTGCTGCACTTTCTGGTGCTGTTTCACTCCTCTGCTTCTAGTGTACTTGATCCTCTAGTGAGTCAGCTAAAAGCAAGATCTCTTTCTGCATGCTGTCTTTTACCCCTGTGCAACCTCTGCTCTGCTGTGAAGAGTCAGGCTGCTCCTTGTATTGTTCAAGTAGACCAAATAAAAGTGCAATGGGCAGTGGTGGAAATGTGGAGTGCAGCATTTTCTCTGCTCTCCTAAGTCTTCAGCCCTAAACACTTCTAATGAAATACACGTACATGCTCATGCAGCTTCTGACTTGCTGTATATACCATGGTGGCTTTTGATTTAGACAAAATGTTCATAATAATGTTCAAAACGAGCTACCTTTCTCCCAGTTTTGAACTGCCATGAACCCAAAAGCCACTGAAGTTCAGCTCAAGGTTCAGTGCACTTTCTACCCAACCTTGGGGAAATTCAGGATAGACTTGAAACATTAAACCTGAAAAGTGTAGGGTTTATTTCAGGCCCCCTCTCTTTGCCTCAACAATAAGCTTCCCTCAGGGCTTCCCCCTCCTTACATTAGTATTCTTCTGGGGGCAGCTTGAGGCCTTCTACCCAAAGCTAACGCTCGTGAAGTCTCTGGAAAGTCAGATTGTTCATTTTCCCTTTTAAAGTTTCAAGGGTTGACCAGCTGGCCTGCTCCCCTACATCCTGATGCTACAGGAAGGTAGCAAAACATGGCCATTACCACCTAAATCCATACAGCAGATCTCAGAATCTTCTATAGGTGCCAGGCAGTCCTTTTGTACAGCAGCAAGGCCAGAAGTTTTTCCTCTGGCAAAATCATTACCTCTTGACTGGTACTTCAGATCCCTCTTGTGCTGCGATACTTCAAAATGTACAATTCTCATGTGAGAACAGGAATTCCTTTAAGTCCAGCGTGGTGTCTTTCAGGCCCTGAGTTAGTAGGATGATCAAGTGTTTGAAGCAGGATTGAAGGAGCCTTGCTGGTCCTGCTCACCTCCTGAAGAGGCTAAAGTAGGAGATTTAGGGCACAATCAGCCTGCTGGTTCCCCTTGACCCATATAATTAGAGGAGGGTTGGACCAATTAGCTGGCTGGCCTGCCTCCTTCTGTTAGCTCCCCAAGGCAAAGCTATTTGCTGCAGACACCAAAGGGCTTGAGAGGGATAGGCCACAAGGTTTTTTCCCTTTGAATACAACTGAGGTGAAAGAGGTGTCAAGGGCCTTGAAGGTGTGTGAAAATCCTCATGATGAAATCATAGGGATGTGTTTTAGGGTTCAAGTAAACTAAAAAGTGGATCAAACCTGCACAAAGCAAAGCTACTTCAGAGGCTCACTCAGACCAGTGCTAACTTAGTCTGGAGGCTTTCACAGAGTTGAGGTGGAGAGTTATGTAGAGCTCTTTGCAACGGTGTGGACCCAGTAGGAAGAATGCTCTCCCCACGCACAATCGAGGGCTAAACACCCTCAGTTTCTTCAGTCACCATCCCATCCAGCCAGTGTCACCCTACTAGAGTGCAGGAGGTTGAGTATATGGGAGAAATTTGCCCCAGTGCAGAGGACCAGCAAAAGAGCTGATGCCCCATTTAAGAATCATATACTATCAGGGTTGGAAGGGACCTCAGGAGCTCATCTAGTCCAAGCCCCACCACTCAAAGCAGCACCAATCCCCAATTTTTGCCCCAGATCCCTAAATGGCTCCCTCGAGGATTGAACTCACAAGCCTAGGTTTAGCAGGCCAATGCTCAAACCCCTGAGCTATCCCTCCCCTTGTGAAAATAGGCCATAACTTGGACTTAACTGGTGCCTATGCCTTCTGCTGGCCCTCTACACAGGGCTGCCCATTTCTGGTGCTTGACCTCTCTAGCGTATTGTCAGAGACTAATAATACTTTGAGGATATGTGTTGTCGTCATGGTACATTAGTGGCACCGAGGAGTGCATGGAAAAAGAAAAGCCCTCTGGCAAAAATGCTCCAATCTTCACATTATTATGACTAAAGAATTTCCCTGTCCAGCTCTTGCACCTTGGATAAAGCCTCAGAATTTGGGTTCATACAATTAAGTACCCTACATCTTTCACCACTACCACCAAACAAACTACTGGTGTCTGAAATTATTTATCTACTAAAGATGTTTTTACCAAATAGCTCTGCCCAGTTCAACAGCTCATAACACCCAAGGGTGGCTTTAAAGACATTGCAAAGGACAAAAACTAGGACAACACAGTACGAGTTACCAGGGCACAGTAAATAATGTCAGAGTTTCACATTTCGTCTCTGTGAGTCTGCACAATTTTTCTGAGATTCCTGGGCTAGGACCTCAGCTGGTGCATCTGGAAGAGCTCATCTGACTTCAGCAGAGCTATGTTGAGTTACAGCAACTGAGAATCTGGCCTCTTGTATTTAATGGTCTCTGTCAACTATAGAGCCTCGCAAAGTTTTCATCACAAAACTCACACGCATGAAAATCACCCGAGCTGCACTTGAGGCCAGGTGACAGAAGGGGTCATGAAGCTTTTAAATTATGGCCTGTTATTATTATAATAAAACGTGTATATGGCACTGTAAAATTACACAGTGCATTGCAGAATGTAGATAAGCCATATTCCTGCCCTTAGGAGCCACCTACACCACAGTGATTTATAAGGCTTCATGCAGCTATCAAGCCACTATCGTGCCTTCCCTCCCCACATTCTCCCACACCTTTCAACAGGCCCTGAAACCTGCTTCATGGCCCCACTGGACAGTTTCTACGTAAAAGAATAAATGGACACAAATCAGACATCAAGAATTATAACATTCAAAAACCAGTTGGAGAACACTTCAATCTCTTTGGTCACTCGATTACAGACCTAAAAGTGGCAATTCTTCAACAAAAAACTTCAAAAACAGAATCCAACGAGAGACTGCTGAATTGGAATTAATTTGCTAACTCAACACAATTAACTTAGGCTTGAATAAAGACTGGGAGTGGATGTGTCATTAAACAAAGTAAAACTATTTCCCCATGTTTATTCCCCCCACCCCCACCCAACAGTTCCTCACATGTTCTTGTCAACTGCTGGAAATGGCCCACCTTGATTATCATTACAAAAGGCTCCCGCCCCCCCGCCACTCTTCTGCTGGTAATAGCTCACTTTACCAGATCATTCTTGTTACAGTGTGTATGGTAACACCCACTGTTTCATGTTCTTTGTGTATATAAAATCTCCCCACTGTATTTTCCACTGCATTCATCCAATGAAGTGAGCTGTAGCTCATGAAAGCTTATGCTCAAATAAATTTGTTAGTCGCTAAGGTGCCACAAGTCCTCCTTTTCTTTTTGCGGATACAGACGAACACGGCTGCTACTCTGAAACCACTTAATGATGAAACCTTCTGTGTGAGGAGTGTTCTGGTTCAGTAGCTCCAAGTCCCATCTACCCTGACCTGTCTACCAGGAATGGGTGATATGGCCATCTCCTCCCTTTCTTAGGATCTTCAAAAAGTGAAAGGTGGCATTTCTCCTCATTTTTGCCTTTTGTTGGGAGCAATGACTGCAATGGTTGCTCTAAAGGAGTTTGATGGTGAGGAAGAGCACACATTGAGCAAGAGGCTCTCGTCTCCGATGATCCCACCAATTAACTAGATAATGGATCGGAGATGGAACCTAGAAGCCTTTGCACCAAACTTTCAACAATTCAAGGAGTTCTGGGGTTTTCTCCAGTCCCAGAGTCCAGTAAGCAGATGACAGAAGAGGGAACTGAAGGATTGGAGAGTAGCAGACAGAGAATTCTCTTGTGTTCAAGAACTTCTTGTCATACCAGGCCCATTTTAACTCCATAAAGAGGTGAGATGGGGCTTCTTGTGGTACCTATTGTAGATCCCAGTATGGTGGCAGGGGGTTTGTTGTTCTTTGCCAAAAGACAGAAGTCTCCACAGAAGACTTCAAAGGTGAGGGATCATCATTGTTCTTCTGGAGGTTCAGGTGGTGGAGGGAGAACCATGAGGCAAACCTAGTGAATCAATTCCACAGGGCGGGTTCAAACTGAAGCAGGAACCCATATCTCCAAGTAAACGTGGAGGGGCACTGGAGTCTGCATGAACCTCCTGACTCACTCTTGTTGACAGTGTGTATGTCCCACATACCTGGAAAGCAGTGCCTTCTGGGCACTTCTGCTGTCAGTCTACCTGGGTCAAAAGTTTAATTAGATGTAAAATAATTATACTCTAGGGAGGAATCTGTCTTGGAACTACTTGCATGTTTTTCACTGAAAAATAATGGAGATGAACAAATTGACTTTTTGCCACACATGACAATTTTGGAAGAATTTCAGTTTCGAATACTTTTTCAGGTTTTCAGTGAGAAACGGACACAGAAGACTGATTTTTTGGAGGGAGAGTGGTGTTGGTCAACATTTTTGGTAAATTCGTGTTTGTAACATCTTTCAGTTTGGTTTTCGAGAATCAAAAAAGTTTTCAAAACTTTAATTTTCTTACTGAAAACTGAAAGTGCTTTTCAAAAACTGAACCGCCCCCAGAAGACCCTCAGTTTCACGGATTTCTTCCTTCCCCAGAAAATGTAGAAAAAACCCTTATTTTTTCTGACATTTCCCACGCAAAATAATTGGTATTGTTTAATCAGCTCTATCCTGCATACTAAATATTTGATTTTAAAAAATAATAACACGAGCAATAAAGAAAACAAAAATCACGATTTGGCTGGGCACATCGGTAAGACAATGGGTGAGAACCTCCTGCTGCCATGCTGCAGTTGACATGGGCCCTGTGCATCCACACACAGAGCTATTGGAGCTGTCCAGGTGCCAGCTGGCACTGACAAAGAACAGCGAGTTATGTTGGCTTCAGCTCTCCTAGCAACACAAGGGGGAAGAACCAGCCAGTGACTAATGAAGATGGCTCGATGTGGTGAAAATAGGAGGATCAGGTGAAAATGAAATTAAACTTCTATTTGTTTTAAAAACAACAGAAAGTAAAATACTCATCCCAACACCAACAGTATAATTAAAAAGCATTGGGAGAGTGTGTGCCAAATGAATCCACGCCCTAGCTGTATTGACTTCAGTGGCAGACATGTTTGATGGAGAAGTCCTATAAAAGGAACAAAGCCATTTGGGTTCATGGAAATGACTCTAAAATCCCCTGGACCATGATTTTCAGGAGCATTTACAAATCTCAGATGGCTTACAGGGGGAAGAAGCATCCCCCTCTGCTGCGGAATTAGCATAAAGGCTCTATGCAGCCCACAAGCCCAGCAAAGGTGTGGGGGGCTGAGCCAAGGTGGGGAGTGGGCATGGCTGCAGTGCACTGTTCTGTGGGTTCTCTGGATTTTAAGGGGCCATAGGAAGCAGAGCATAAGTTAGAGCAACCTTGGTGAGCTAATTGTCCCAGAATACAGGGAGTCCTGGCTGCCCCACAATATGGGAAGCATAAAGGTAATTTAAAACCACCTTTATCCCTTCACTCTCCCGACCTCCTTTCCTGCCCCAAACACAAGGATGGGAGAACTTAGAATCAGGGCTGTAGGCACAGAGAGGGAATATTGCCTAGTGCTAGAACACTGGACCAGGAATGAGGAGACCTGGTTTCTATTCCTGGCTCTGCCACTGGCCTATGGTGTGACCTTGGGCCAATCACCTCACTTGTCTGTGCCTCCTTTTCCTGATCTGTAAAATGGGGCTAAAGATACCACCTCCTTTGTAAAGTGTTTTGAGATCTACTGAGAAAAGAGCCTGGCAGTTTTATTAGAAGTTAATATGGAGAGGCTATCAGTCTACGGCATTTCCAAACCATCCTATAGAATGTAACGGGGAACGACTTCCTGCTACATAATTCAGTAAGTATTGCTTTGAACATCCATTCTCTGTCTAACTCTATGAGTCTTTTCCCGTCTCTTGGAGAAGTGTTTGGACAGATACTGTAACTGGGGTGCCACTCACTGCTAGCGCGCCTTGCATCTAGAACTGGTATTGTAGCTTTCACTGCACGGGGTATCTCCGTGATGCTCGTTGCTCGCGCTATGATAATCTCTCTTCTGGTAACTTGGCCCTCCAGCCAGGTCACCATTTAACCCTCCTTTCTGCTATACCAATGGCTGGCTGGGGAACCTGGGCCCAACTGCTATATCAGATTCTAGCCTAGAACCAGCAAGCCATATCCTCTGTCCCCTTCCCTGTTGCTGTTTCTATGGACTCCTTCCTACCAGCCTCCCTATCTTCTCTTTCCTGGTTCTGGGTTTACAACTTCCTCTACTCCTCATAGCTACATAACCCATCTTAGCATCTTGCTAGGCTCCTTACTCCAGGACAGACTCTCAGGGCTTACTTTTCTCCTGTACATCCTCCTTGGTCCAGATGGCCTTCCGCATCCTAGAGAGTGACTGAAGCTCCCTTCGCCTGTCAGCTTCTTGGCTTTATAGTATGTCCCAGCCCTTCCCCAGCTGGGCTTCTCTCTCAATTAGCCTTGGTCCTTCTTCTCTCAAGTGACACACCAGGTAACCTAACTGGTCTCAGAGGCCCTCGTTTGCCCTATCAGGGCAGGTGTGGGATGCAGCCCCCGTCACAGACACCAAAAGGAAGTTCTCCCTCCTGAATTTGACAGTGCACAGAGTGCATCAGGAAGAGGAGAGTCCAGCTCAGCATTTCTGCCAAACAGGTCTGATCTGGTTCCTGCCAACAGAGGGTTTCTCAGAGTTCTCATTTGTCCCGTAGAATGATCACACCCAGATCACTTAGCGGCATTTGATGCTGCCTGATACAGCGAGTCACATACAGCAAAGCTCCTAAGATATAGGGCAGTGAGATGGAGTTGTTCTTCCATAGTGCTATGGCACGTGTAGCTGTTCTTCCATTACTGGGAGATCTATAAAGAATCACTGCCATTAACAGACTCCATTAAATGCTATACATGTGGGGAAAATTGTAGTTTGATTTAGTTTAGCAACACAGACATATTGGCAAGATAATCACATAAAAGTGACACTTTTTATGGCTGAGCTGTTTGATTTTATGTCAGAGTGCTTCAATTTCTTACATTTTTATGATCATATATAGGTCCTCGGTCTAATGTATGCATTAACTAGCGTAAAGGTTAAATAGATTGTTTTAGCATTTCAGGATATAGAGAGTGGGTTTGCACAAACTTCCAGTGAGTTGGATGAGTTATTTCAGGCAGACGGGGGTTGGGAGGGAAGGAGAGAGCAGGAGTTACTTCTCTACTTGGTCCCAATTTTAATAGTGTTATATATTTAACATGATTTGAAACGTATCCATATATTTAGAGCCAGCTTCTGACCTCAGTTACACTAATGAAACTGATGCTGGTGGCACGATGCTGGGATAACAGAGATCAGAATCCGGCCCTGTGCCGGAGTAACAGAGATCAGAATTCTATCCTTAATAGAAACCATCTGTTGGAGGAGGGAAACACAAGTCCTGAGCCTCGTCTGACATACACTGGGGCAAATCAAGGGTAACTCTATCCGAATCCATGTAAAAATGGTGTGAGAAGAGAATCTGATTTGCAATGTGAGACAGCTGACAGCAGGTTACCCTTCGTCACAGATCTGGCTGATACAGGGTTTCTTTTAGCAGCGTGTTTAGCCTGGTCCAAAGATAAGCCTACGTGAAGTCAGATTTCAATACTCCTTAAATCATCTTGCTACCTTTAAGCCCTTAATTCCTCTTTTCTTTATATCTCTATTCCCTCCCACCCCCTTCTACATTTCTGAGAAGCCTTTGAAAGACTAATATTATAAGTCTGGAATTTAATTGGAGTTATTTTTTTTTTCCAAGTTGGAAAATCTGTTGCTTCCATCAGCTTCTGAATCTGGAGGGATTACTCACTCTTCAGTTTCTTAAAGCGAATTCAAGTTGTCTCTTTAAATCTTTCCTTCTCCCATCCCTTATCCCCACACCCAAAACATCTCTTTTTATTTCACCTCATTTAAATATTCAGCCCAATTTCAAGGCCTAATAATGATGAATAAGGCTGTGATTAAGGTTTAATAAGAGTGTTAAGGAAAGATTTTTCATTCTGACTACTCTACGTCTCCACTGAAATTGAATTGGCACCCAGCCTCTGAGCATGTGCTGAACAGGGCCTTTTGCTAATGCCTGTGGAGATTCCCTCCAGCAGAACCAGAAGAAGTTCCCACTAACCAGTCTGATGATGCATATGGATGAAAGGGAGTACATCATCCCTAGCTCGCGAGGCCCATCACAATCGTCTCCTTTCATTAGATGGGCGGGTGAGCCACCGAATGGGAACTCTACACAAGTAAAGGTATGCTGATGGAGTTAGATGATTAGGTGTGCTGTACTAGGTAGTGATGTACTGGGTAAGTCAATGTGCTACCTGTACCTGTTAATTTCACATCCAGACCCAGATTTGACCTGGGTGTTTGGGTTATTGGCTCCCCATTGCTAGTCTATATTAGAGATGGGCCCAAGTGTCAAAGCCAAGATCCATGGCTGCATCTCAATCCAAATATCTCCAAAGTTTAGGACTTTATGGTCTGGTTCGGCTCATTGCAGAATCACGGCGTTCAGACCAAAGTTTGGGGGGCGGGAGTGGGTCCAGTGTTCTGGTTGAGTTCTGACTCTAATTGATAAAGTTCTCTAATACCAGTAGCTTTGGGCAGGGTGAGACAACATGCATTCACACCATCCTAAGACTGGCAAGGAGGGGGTTAACTATCTGTCCCTGCGTACAGAAGTTTCTGAAGTTGCATCCTGTCAATGTAGGCTTTCCAGGGACCTCACTGGTGGAGAAGCAATGGAGAAGAGAAAGCCCAGGTGGTGGGAAACATTTAGTCTTCTTGTGAGCAGCAGAACTATATGTATAGAGCTTGGCTAAATGACAGCAGAGTGTCAGGGGGCATGTGCACTGGAGACTAGCTACCGCAAAAATTCTTGTTCCAAATATCACCCCTCACCCCAAATTGCAGTGGTTCCAAAATCCATACTGGGCTCAAGATCAGAATTTTGCAGAGGGTTATAATGAGCTGAAGACAAGCTCTGGATCTGAACACCCGTGAAGTTCCTTGTGTTCAAACTCAGGATCTGAATTCTGCAGCGTAAGCCTCTGTAGGACCCTAGATGGTATGAGCACCCAGGAAGGAGAATTGCAGATCCTTAATATTTAAGATTTAAATGGTGGTAGTGCCTTGGAGGCCTGAACTGGGACAGAGCCCCTTTGTGCACAGAGTAAATGCCAGTCCCAGCCCCAAAGAACCAAACAATCTGAAAGATATACAATATAAGTAACTGATACAACCAAAACTTGTAAAATTCCTAGGATATCTGTTGTATGTGGATTCTAGGTGTTGTAGCGGTCCTGTGGAGCTCATGGTGTTCCAAGCAATGGCTTGTTGCATTACCCATTTGTTAGTGCAGACAAGATCTCAGAGTAGTTAAAGTCTTTTAAAGTTTTAGGGCCAGATTCTCAGCTGAAGAAAACTGATGTAGTTCTATTGAAGTTAATGGATCTGCATCAGTTCTCTAACTGCTTAAATTACTCTACAGTTTTAGAAGGTTTACAGGACACTGCTTAAACTGCTAAAAGGGATTATAGCATCGTAAAATGCTAAAGTTATATTGAACCCTTATAGCATGTTAGCAGAGTTTACAGTTTAGAATAGTTGAAAACCTGAAATTTCAAACTTGGATTGTTTAGTAGATTTTACTGAGACTTAAATATCAAACCACGTTTGAAGAAAAAAATGTTTCAATAAGTTTAAAATTATAAATTTAAAAATAATTTCTTAACTGGGACATATTTAACAAATAGATCATGAAAGTGCATTGAAATATTAAGACAGAAAATGCCCATAATTTGCTCTCGAAATTGTCAATTATATATTTTTTAAATTTTACAATTACTCATCCAATTTTCTTCAAACTTGCTTTGATTCTTAAGTCTCAAGCAGATGTACAAAACAAGACATGTAGCTTCATCAGTTTGAGTTGTCCAAGTGCAAAATGTCTGATCTGAACATAGGAAAAAAGGATTTATTTCCAAACTTAGATAACTCAGCTAGAGATCTGTTGACCTCACTGAGTTTTTTTTTAAAGTCTTTGGGTTCAGACTAAATTGGACAGATTTAATCCTGAACCAGTGAAAAGGGAGATTAAAAAGAAAGTTGGAAAATTACCTTGAGTATAGTGGATGGTAATATGCCTGCCTGTCTTGCGAATTTGAGAGAAAGTGTTGAATTTGGGGATTTCTCTGAGTTACTGCCCCCACCTTCAGTGGCAAAGAGAAAAACATTTTTCTCTCCTCTGATCTTTCTGCATCAAATGACACTCTGTAAGAAATCACTACAGATTTGGAATATACCAATACAAGTGGAATGCACCCCCTTCCCCTCCTCACACCTGCTTTTATGTACTCCTTCTCCTCCAAGTGTCTTGGATTAGGAATATTCCCCCAGTTCTAGCCATCCTTCCACTATGTCAGTAGAAGAACTCCCTCTTATGGTGATATTGTTAATAAGTAAATTAACAAGTAAGCTGTCTAATTAGCTGCATGACAAAGAAAGATACAAAATGGTGTGAGAAGTAGGATTAAATGTAAAATATAATAGAAAAACTGAGCAGTCATGTGAAGCTAAAGCTCAAGAAAATGTTACTGAATGATGGAAGAAGTTCAGGTAATGGTGTGATAATAATATGGTATAACACACTCACATCAGAGAGTCTGGGAAGGAATGAAAAAGGAAGATAATTGGATTCCATTAAAGAACAAGCAGTCTTTCCCACGCAATTCCCAGCCCATCCAGGAAAGGGAAATCAGCCTTTGGCAGCACTGGTGTGTGCTCTGGCGTCCATCCATGTGAAGAAATGGGCAACATATGTGGTTGACAGCCAGTTCTTCCACTTCCAGCAAAGCCAATTGACATGAATACATCAATTCCATATCAGTCTGTTGGGAGCTGTCAGATGGTCCTTACTTCTGATAACTCAATCAGCAAGAAAGGTAGGTTCATACAGGGTAAGGATAAGAGAGCAGCCAACCCAAACCTTCATGCCAAACTTAAACTAAACCTGAACTTAAATCTTTCATGAGGCTTGATAAAGTAATTAATTTTTAAGAAAACATTTTTGATTGCCTTGCAGCCGGGTACTCAGATACCAGAGTCGTGGGCATGGTAAAATAACTTAGACAGATAGATCAGGATAAGCCTATAAATGGATATGCTGACATTGCATGAGAAAAGCTATTCTCATGGTATTTCCAGATCGGTCAAAAAGGGAAGTACAACATATCTCATGAGACACTCTGATTGCAAGAGGGTTCCAGCCTCATTTTGTGGACTCAGGAGGTTCAGATAAATTTTGGTGATGCACCACATGCTTCAATGCTTCTCTGCAATGAATTAAAGTGCCAGCTGTTGCGATTTGCCCTAAAATAGTTACTTGCAGTGGAGAAGAGCAATGTGCATTCTTAGGTGGCACATAAGCTATTGGTTGGCCCTCTGAATTTCACCCATGTGCATACATGCTTTGCACATTCCATGTGCATCTTGTCATTCTCATCATACCTTCTAGGCACATCTTCCTATCCACTTCATAGTGCATCTAGCTACGAAACCCTGGCACATCTGCACACCTTTCCCCCCCACCCCACATACACACCTGACAATGACTGCAAATGGCGGTGATTAAGAGGGACTGAAACGGGAGGGGATTGTTTTGTTTTTATCATTATTATTTTGTGGATATTTTTGTAACATGTTTTAGAGATTAAGTTCAATTAGGAAACAGATGGCACCGAAACATCATCAAGTATTTCTGATGGGCAGCAAATTACTGACTTAATTAAGTAAATAATTAAATTTTATATTTACACCTGATCATCCGAATGAGGGTGAAAATACCAATTTCAGGGCTTGTTATGATTCCTGGCAGGGTGTCAACCTGTGAGCCAGCCATTTCCATGTCTCAGCGTCAGCTGTCTCTTCTGGATCCTAGAAGAGTCATAAAAACCCAGAGGAGAAGAGAGGAAAAGGATGGCTGAAGATTCCCAGCTCAACTCAGCCATCTAGACACTGTGCTTATAACAGAAGGAGTCCCTTTATTCATCTGAGGGACATATTTTACTCTCATCATTATAATTTAAATTGCAGTAATGTCTGGAAGACTCAAGCAAGATCAGGTCCCCAGTGTGCTAGGTGCTGTACAAACATATAGTAAAGACAGTCCTTGCACTGAAGAGCTTACAATGTAAATAAAGGAAACAGACAAAGGGAGAGAGATTATTCTGCATTTTACAGCTGGAGAACTGAGGCACAGAGAAATGAAGTACCTGACTTTCATTTACATTAAGACTGTTTACACCACTATGGCATTGTTGTGCCTCTATAATACATTTTATTTCACGTTAGAGCCCCTTTTCACTGCTCGCATGATGGAAAGGGGTTTTAGTGTATATGAGACTCAGGTCCAATCTGATTTGCTCAAAGTCATATGGGAAACTTGTGACAAGACTGAGAACTGAACCTAAATTTTCTAAGACACAGACCAGTGCTTTACCTACAAGCCCACCTTATTCGTCACAGTTTCAGGTCTGTAATGGTGTACTGGCACTACAAGCTTCGTTTCACCTGTGAAGCAGCTTGGTGTTATCCCCATTTCATAGAGCAATGCACTGAGGCAGAGAGACTTGCCCAAGTTCACACATAGGGAGTCAGTGAGAGAACCAGGAGTAGAACCCAAGAATTCTCTGGGCCAGTGATCAAGATGTTGGTAGTCATGATTAGGGGTCAGAGCAGGAGTCAGAGCCCAGAGTCACAAACAGCATCAGAGGCCAGAGACAAAGGTCAGGATTTGGAGCCAAGGGTCAGAACCAGCTTACCTGGAGCAGGGGTGCTGGAATAATTTTTATAGTGGGGCTGCTGAAAGCAGAAACCATGTATTTGGCTGTTATTACTACTTCAAGCCAGAGGGTGTTGCTGCACTCCCAGCACCCCTGACCTTGAGTGACACAAGGCTGGGGGAAAAGCAGGCACACAAGCTATCACAGCCATGTGTAAATGCTCTGAGCAGCCACTGACCTGCTGCTGGGCTTAAGAGTGATCTGCTGACCCTTCCAACCAATCAGGATGTGTAGCCAATCAGGCAACCTACTATAGGCCAGCTGCCCTTGTTAGGTTGCCCAGATTGGCTCTGCTGAAGGCCCTGATTTCTGACACCCTGATCTCATTCCTCTTGACCCTGATGGAAGAGGAATCACAAAACGAATCAAGAAACATGTGGGCATTGATGAAGATTCAATGATCCTGATCTTTAATCTGGTAAATTTCCAGTTTTCCACCTTATCTTTGTCTGTTTCCAAATTACAATGCTAGAATTAAAAAAGATAACCCCAGTTCTAAAGCACTGAAGCATAAACAAGACAAACTATCAGGAAAGGTCAGATTGCATTGGAGATCAGCATTGAACCTTTTCTTGTTCATCTTCATCCTGGATATTCTCACAAGGAACTCACAGAAGGAGGCATCTTATTCTATGCTGTTTGTAGATGATATCATTCTATGCTGCGAGGAGAAAGGTAGTCTAGAAGAGGTTCTTGGTAAATGGAGGGATGTGTTGGACAGACATGGGCTCAAAATAAGAGGAAAAACAAAATATATGATCTGTAATTTCAATAATGAGAACATGGAAGAATTATCCTTGAAAATGGATGGGCAGACAGTACAAAAATCCACAAAGTTTCAGTCTCTGGGCTCCAGAATCTGGGAGACAAAATTAGAGTTAGGATAATAAAGACCTGGCTCAAATGGAGAGAGATAAAAGGTGTAATTTGTGACAGGAAGATACTAGTATAATTAAAAGGAAAATGGTTTGTCAAGTTTTAATGTAGGGCACAGAGTGCTGGGCAACAAAGAAGAAACGTGCAAATGCTCTGTTCCAAAGAAATGCAAATATTGATATAGGTGAGTGATGTAAGCAAGAAAAACCATGTGAGGAATGTGTATGTTAGAGACATGCTCAAAGTAACATCCATAAACAAAAACAAACAATAAAAAAAAAGGAGTGCAGGCTCAGATAGTTTGGTAAAGCGGAGTCCTGACAATGATTTGGGACAGATCAAGATTGTAGAAAAAGGAATGAGAGACCAACCCAGGAGCGATTTAATGGGATTAATGCAAGAAAGAAAAAGAGTGTAATTTGGAACCCCTCCACCAACCAGGCCTAAATCATCAGACTTTTTACTCCTGCTCTGATTTCTAGAGATGAACAAATCTGTGGGAGGTTTTGGGTTTTCAGAATCAAGAACACCTTCTGGACTTGCTAGAATCTGGGTTTTGTATCTATGAATTTACCCCAAAGGTTAGGATAGGGAAAGTGGGGGTAGATAAAGACAAATGTTTGGGGGGTTTGCTCCATTTCACTAGGTCAAAATCAGGGGTTGTTTTGGTTCTTGTGAAGCTTCACGATTTTGGTTTTGGTTTTTCAACACTTATAATAGAATCATAGAATATCAGGGTTGGAAGGGACCTCAGAGGATCATCTAATCCAACCCCCTGCTCAAAGCAGGACCAATCCCCAATTTTTGCCCCAGATCCCTAAATGGCCCCCTCAAGGATTGAACTCACAACCCTGGGCTATCCCTCCCCCAAATAGGACCTGGTTCAGAATTTGTCCCTAGCTTATCAACACTCCTGTCCCACCCATAGTTTGGTGCTGGGTGGAGGGAGGTCAGACAAATGGCTCTATTGGTATCCCTCTGATAAAAAGAGCTTGACTTTCCATTCTGCGGAGAGCAGTCAAAGAGGTTTTATTATCGATAAAATTAACCTTGGGGCCAGAAACAAGAGAAGCTGCTTTGATTTCATCCGCCCTCCTATCTAAAGAGATGTGATCACTTACAGGAATGAAAGGGGACATGTTGCTTACGCAAGCACCTAATTTAATAGGGCAGATTTCTCCTCTCAGATCCACGCAGCGGTTTGTCTCTGTTGTGTGAATGCAGGGAGAGCTGAGTTTTGGAATCAAGATCTGCTGGATGGATGGACACATGTGAGAGTAGAATTTTGAGATCCATGTCATTTTGGTTTCTTAGTGGGTGAAATTGTTGATAAACCCTTGTGCAGGGGCCTATTTACCATTCAACTCCCACATAAGTACTAAGAACAGGGGCTTCAGTGCTGGACATCATGCTGACTCTCTGCACAGGGGTGAATTGCACCTATAGGGAATCCAAACCAACACGGCTATGCAGGCATTAATCCAGCAAAGCATTTAGGCATATGCACAACTTGAAGTCGGCGAGTCACCCCATTGAAGTCAATGAAATGCTTAATGTTACCCATATGCTTAAGCATTGTGCTGGCTCAGGGTCTAAAGGGATATTCCCCTAAGAAGGGCCTGAATAAAAAATAGCATTGTTTGTTGAGGTTTGAAGTCAGGGGATGAGATTGTCCCTTTAAAAGGGCAGGCATGTTGTTATCTCAAGCAGATTTTGCGTTTAAGTGCTCCCCAAACCAGCCATTTATCAAATGCTTCCCAGCTCTAACTTCTTTATTTAATGTGTTAGTAACTACTTTGAAAAAGTACCGGTGTCCCATAATACTGAAGTACTTCACCATAAAAGATAATTATTATGATTATGATCTACATAAGCAAAGGCCATTGTCTGGTCTATGCTGATAATATAAAGGGATTTACACCATCTCTTCGCCAGTTCAGAAATACTCTCTTGTGCGACTGAATTTGTTAGCATCATTCCATGCTGTCACCACATGAGATTGAAATGACTTGCAGCTGCAGTCATTGTACCACAGGGAAATGGGGGCTCAGGTTACTTATATAGGACATGTCTGCTCTCCCTCTTCTATGTGGTGTAACATCAGGTGCCCCAGTGGGGATGCATGGGTGGGACTAGCATCAGAATATGGTTCTTTGAGGGAAGCATATCTTGCCCCCTTTTCTGCATCTGTGGAGAGCTTTGGTCATAGTGGAATTGGGGTGGTCCTACTATGTTGGTGGGGTGGGCTGGGGTAGATTTGAGGGGCTTGTGCAGGGGATTTGCCATATGCAACTCACTTCTACTAGGAACCTCTGTGTACAACTGCAGAAGGGGGCTTTGGCATGACGGGGATTAGGGGTAGAGCTGGGATATCCATGACTATGTGGATCATCCAGCTCTGAGTCTTCATGTTAGAGGGCATGAGCCCCAGTGGCAGCTTCTCAAACCTTGAGGCTGCAGTAGGAGATATGGCGTGTCTCTGCCACTATTTCTTGGCCTGGAGAGAAAATCGCCTTCAAACTGCTCGGCTCTGGAGGGACCCCCACACCCAACCAACCCATTGACCTGTATAAGACAATTTATCCAGTATGATGAAGATGGGTGTGAATTTATCAGGCACAGTTGGATATTTCTTTCAAATCGTCAGCCATTGCCTCCTTCAGACACACACTAACAATCTGAAGTGACTCCTCTCCCCTCCTCCGTTCTGTTTGCATGTTTGCATTTCTTACAGCAAGGAAGGGACTTCTCCAATGAACAAAAGAACATAGGAATGGCCATACTGGGTTAGACCCAGTATCCTGTCTTCCAACAGGGGCCAGTGCCAGGTGCCTCAGAGGGAATGAACAGAACAGGCAATCGTCAGTGTTGCATCTCCTATCGTCCACCCCAGTGAACTGGTGAAGTAAGATTACCCAGCGACACTGAGATCCCAGGATAAATCCCACATCTTACCACCAACCTCATGCATTGTCTAAAGGGTAAAATAGTGGTGAAGCAACATGGTAATATTTCCTAGGTCAATGGCTGTAAATACTCATTCTCTACATGTACAAATAAATATTTCCGGTGAAAGAGAGACAGCTATAGTGGGCTTGTGTCTCTTCTCACATACACCTCTCTGACTCCACTGGCTTCAGAAACAGGCCTGCAGAGTCCAGTCTATTCCATCTTCCCTCCAATGGTTGTGTTGTAGCCAGGTTGGATCGACTGGCAGTGTGGTCTAGTGGGTAGGGCGGCAGCCCAGAAAACCTGGGTTCTCTTTCCAGCCCTGGCCACAGACCAGCTGTGTGATGTTGGGCATGTCACTTCCCCTCTCTGAGACTTTGTTTCCCCTTCCACTATCTATTTAGACTGTAAGCTCTTTGGGGCAGGGACTGCCTTTGAGAAGAATGCCCAATGAAGTTGGGACCTCTAGGGAATACTGTGACAGAAACAATAAATCAGAGCCGTTAAAGGCCATGCTGTAAATCCATTACTTATATTGGTGAGTTGCTGATCGCACAAGTGGGACAATGAGTGTGAGTAGCTAGCCAAGAGTGAGAGTAGGGGGCTCACAATTGGCTCCCAAATTTGATTCCATTTCTCTTATGTTTTTTTTTTTTAAGGGGAAAAAGAGAACTTTTCTGCAGGGCTGAGGAAATGTTAATATCTTATTTGGTGTTTTCCTACACAATAGAAGATTGAAATATGCAGCCACTTCACTGCTTTTAGAAGCAAAATATTTTCTCTATTATGTAGCCCAGGGAGGAGCATTGAAATTTCCACACCCCTATTCACACCCTAATTGATTCTTCTAATCGGAATGTGATTTCTTCCCCTGGTGTGTTTTGATCAAATCACTGCAATAATATTGTTTGGCCATTGGCCAGCACAGATACTGTCAGGTAATTTAGAACTAGAATCTAGGTTTGGGAGGAAAACGAAATGAAACAAAGCAGGTGTTTATGAGCATGAGGCAAACATTCTCATGGAACTGTTTTTAAGCAGTTGTGGGCTAGATCCTGGAGCCTGCACCAGCTGAGTACCTGGAACATTGCCCTGGTGCTAGATCGGCTCTCGGGAAACTTGGGTTCTATTCCTGGCTCTTCCAATGACCCACCATCTGATCTTGACACGTCACTTCATTTCTATCTTTTCTACTTAGACTGTACGGTCTTGGGGGAAGGGACAGTGGGAAGCCATTTGGGGCCTGATCCAAAGCCCATTGAAGTCAAGTGGGAGATTTTGTTCACTAGCCCCCAGTGCTCAGAATCACTCATGATTTGGGCCCAGCTTTTTGAAAGATATTTAGGCATTCCTGCACTCAAGTATCACAACACCTGACTGACTGAAGAGCCTAAATCTTGTTTTCAAAAGGGAATTAGACACTTAGAAATCTAAATTCCATCAACAGTCAATGGGATTTAGACTCCAAAGTGCCTAAATCATGTTGAAATGGAGATTTAGGCTCCTAAACCAGTAGGCATTACGATGCTGAGTGTGGCAAAGCCTACATACCTTTAAAAATCTGGGTCTTGTCTATAGTGAAAGCAGGTTTTTAATAATCACTATTATTGTTAACATAAACGTTCCCCTGTGGTAATGGAAACCCAAACCTTACAGCATTGTGCTTCGAGATGGGAACCAGGAAGTGAGGCTAACAATAAAGAGAACGTCAAGCTGACTCAGTCTAGCTGAATGAACTGAATAAAATGAGGCATACTGCATAAGTGGTGAGATGCAAACTACATTCATGCCATTCTTTTGATGGTTATAATCTAAGGTGTTACTGGTAAAGACATAACGTAATTTAAATATACACGACTCAGACCACCCATGGGGTAACTCTAGGAATGAATCTTGTTCATAAAATTTACCTCAATGGTATCCCTTTAATGCAAAATATATGCATATAACAATCCTGTTTCATACATTAGATCAGAAATACGCATCTCTCTCTCTCTCTCTCTCTCTCTCTCTCTCTCGAGATACATAGGAAACCCAGACTTGCAAGGAGTTGGATGTGAAAATGTTTAGCCAAGTAAGCTGCTTTAGGGATATATTATGGATCCTGTTGAATTGTCCTTCTTTGTCTAAATTACTTGCAAGTCTATTCAACTGACACCAATTCCTGATTGGAATAGATATAGAGTGATATTCACCCTCCCTGCTCTAGTCCTCTGCATCAGACACTGGAGCATATACTGAGTATTAATTAAGTTGTATTCTTATCCACTACAGGAGAGAGGTGAAACAAGAACCTCCATAGACAAATATTACTTAACATTTTCATGTGGACCCAGAAGACTCTTAAATGGAATATTGCCCTTTCATACATAGTCTTTTCCTGGAGATCAGAATGAGACCCCACCACCTCCTGCCTGAGTTTGCTTTGTAAATACCCGTGAAATACCCGTGACAGGGAGAGGAGGGACTTACAGAAAGACAATCTCTGTTTTACTTGAGTTGAAGCATTTGCAAACAACTCCTGCTGTTTGCTTAGCTTTTGTTTCGCTGTATTCCCGACAAATGCAATGCAGTGCAAGGGAAATGAAGGTCTCTTATGTACATTTTAATTTTGATGAAAACTTACACAATATTATAC
The DNA here is from genome assembly GCF_009764565.3 of Dermochelys coriacea. Classification (NCBI taxonomy): domain Eukaryota; kingdom Metazoa; phylum Chordata; order Testudines; family Dermochelyidae; genus Dermochelys; species Dermochelys coriacea. The sequence continues at coordinate 11,133,820 of NC_050083.1, read as the reverse complement.
CATATTGGTGATTGTTCTGCCATAATTGGTTGGGAGATCCAGCCACAAAAGACAGTGGAAAAGCCTGACATTGACAAAACTGCGGAACTGTATTACCCATTTATAAACAGTGTGAAGCAATAGGGTCTAGGGGGTAGGGTACAGACTGGGAGTCAGGAGACTTGAGTGCTCATCTCTGCCACTGACTGGCTGTGTGACCTTAGGCAAGTCACTTCTGTTCTCTCTGCCTCAATTTCCCCATCTTTAAAAATAGTAATAATGATACTTACCGTCCGTTGAGCAGCAATGTACAAGAGCTAAGTCTTAGAAGGCTGCAGATGCAGGGGATGTGTATTGAAAACCTGCACTTCCATAATATCTGAGTAATTAAGTCACAACCAGGATTTTAAGGCAATATCCACCTCCCTGCATCTGAGGTCAGGGTTTCAGTGCAATCCCTCATGTCCTTCCCTTGTTGCCACTGTTCCAGCCAATGGGTAGGAATAGTAACTGCATGTCCCTTGTGCAGGGTGTCAGGGGCCAGTGAATATACATAATTTGCCTGGGACTTTGCCCTTCACCTCAGCAGGGGTGATGTATGGATTTCCTTTTGGCACCTTGACCTTCCTGTTCAGCTGCTGCACCTGTGATTTATCAGGAAGCAATCCATGATGGAGTCTGAGCGGTGGGGGAAGGGGGTGTCCATGCAGATCCTATGCAGCAAAGAAAATGTCACCTTAAGGAGCATCTCACAGTTATTTTAATTATCAATATCATATTGCTGGGCCATGCCATCTGGCATTGTGCTAGCTGTGGTCTCTAGCTGATGCTGGATATCGTCTCTAGCTGATGATGAAGGTAAACCACTTCCCTAGCAAACCCCACAATCTACCCAACTAATTATGCAATGATGGATATGCAGTAAGTTCCTTCCTGCCCCGGAAGCAATCAACATATGCCCCAGGGCGTGACATTTGATTACCTATATGTCAGTTTTGAGTTTGCCAACTGCAGGTGTTATTAACAGTCATGAAATTAAATTATCCAGGGCATATCTATTTTAAAAAAAGGAAAATATACCCATAAACACCAGTGAGCCTATGCAGAATAGCAGCATAAATGAAAACAACAACAAACCCCATTATTTATTCTGTTCCCAAAGAGTTTCCACACACCATATGGCAAATGTTTTTTTCCCCCAGGTTTCTTTTTTTTCACAGATGTAATTATAATTCTTTTCCACCTTCCCCAGAGAGATCATCTTATGTTGTAAAGATAGTGTGAAATGGGAGCCCTTCCATGAAATTTTATTATTGTTACAATAAACCAGCTAATTTCCACTCCCAGCATGTGTGCAGCCTCTGGTAAATTCTACTTCTTGGAGATTTTAACCCTGGAGTAGTGATGATGGACAAATACCAATGACTCATTTCCTTCAGAAGATTGTGTCAGACAACCCTCAACCACAGGTGGGCTCAAGATTTATTAATATCATTTATAGTCCAGTACTTCCTACAAGCCCCAACTAAGATCAGAGCTCCATGGTGCTAGCTGTTGTACATACACAAGAAACAATCCCCTCAAGTGATGGAGAATCCATCACTTCTCCAGCCTGTATTATTAAAACATTTCATCTGGATAGGATCAATGCCAAGTTATTAAGGCTGGGATTTACAAAGGGGGCAAAGGGAGTTAGGTGCTGGCAGTTGGGTGCCTATATCCCTTAGGCCTCTTTGTGAGCCACCCATGTGATGATGTGAAAAAGTCTAATGCAGTCCTAGGATTCATCAGGCAAGGTATTTCCAGTGGAGACAGAAAAGTGTTAGTAGAGTTATGCAAGGCACTTTTGAGACCTCATCTGGAATACTGTGAGCAGTTCTGGTCTCCCATGTTTAAGAAAGATTAATTCAAACTGGAACAGGGGTGTAGAGAAGGGCTACTAGGATGGTCAGAGGAATGGAAAAACCTACCTTATGAGATGAGACTCAAAGAGCTTGGCTCGTATAGCCTCACCAAAGGAAGGCTGAGGGGAGATAAAATTTCTCTGCACAAATATATCAGAGGGATAAATACCAGGGAGGAAGAAGAGTTATTTAAATTAAGTGCTAATGTGGACACAAGAATAAATGGATATAAAATGATCATCAACAAGTTTAGCCTTGAAGTTAGAAGGTTTCTAACCATCAGAGGAGTGAAGTTCTGAAACAGCCTTCCAAGGGGAGTAGAAGGGGGAAACAAAACCTAACTGGATTCAAAACTGAGCTTGATAAATTTGTGGAGGGGGTGGTATAGTGACACACCTACAGTGGCATGTAGCCAATTTGCGAGTGCTAGCAGCAAATATCTGCAATGTGTAATGATGACACACTAGATAGGGAGGGCTCTGAGTTACTACAGAGAATTCTTTCCCAGGTGTCTGGCTGGTGGGTCTTGCCCACATGTTCAGGGTCTAACTGATCACCAGATTTGAGGTTGGGAAGGAATTTTCCCCTGGGTCAGATTGGCAGAGACCCTGGGGGGGTTTCACTTTCATATGGTGGGTTATCTGTAACTTGAAGTCTTTAAATCATGATTTGAGGACTTTGGTAACTCAGCCAGAGGTTAGGGGTCTATCAGAGAAGTGGCTGAGCGAGGTTCTGTAGCCTGTGTTGTGCAGAAGGTCAGATTACATGATCATGATGGTCCCTTCTGGCCTTAAAGTTTATGAGTCTAAGTCTCACCCTTAGTCTGTCCCTGAGCATTGGCAAGGGGAGATTTCATTACCCGCCATGACCACCCTAGTTACATGGAAGTCCAGCTTTGAAGACTCTAATGAGGCAAATTCACAGCCTCCTTTGGCAGCTCATCCCACAGCATAAACATTTTTAGAGCAGATCTGTTGCAATATTTAATTTAGCATTTCCTGGTTATAACTTAAAACCATTTCTTGTTGTATCCTTGTTGAAATTAGATTGGTTTGGCCTGATTTGTCTTTGATTTGTTCTAGGTGCCATTTAAGTTTTCAAAACTGGATATTAGGGCAATTTATATGATTGTTAATCAGGTTTCTGAGGATTGTGCCTAAGGGCCAGCCGAAAATGGGGCCTTATTGTGCTAGGCACTGCACAAACACAGAGCAGGTGGTTCCAGTCCTAATGAGCCTATAATCTACAAGATGAACAGGATTTATGCTGGCTCCTGTATAGGGATACAATTTCATCCTAATTAGAACAAGCACGCTATCTCACACATTTGCATTGTGTATCTGGGTGCACATACAGTAACCAGTCCTGCCCTGGGTCTTCATTTCTTTAGACTAAACACGTCCAGTTTTCTTAATCTTTTCTCAGCAGTCTGAGTTGTCCAATTCTTTTTGTTATTTAAGTTGCAATGAACTTTTCCCCATTCACTTGTCTGTCTTTTTTTTTTAAAATAAAATACAGGGCTCAAGAATTGAACACAGTCTTCCAATTAAAGCCTTAACAGGGCAGAGTAGAGTGGAATAGGCCTTACTTGTTTTACATGTAATACTCTATTAATGGCTTGATCTGGGACTCTGCACTCATTTGGAATATTTGTAACTTTCTTTTACCCATGGCAGCTGATGAAAAGCTGGGCGAAGCTGAGGCCGGACTAAGTCTCTGAGTCTCCTACGATGCCGTCAGCTGAGGCTAGCAGACGGCATCGTCTGGGTTTGTTTCATCTTTCCTTTTCTCTATTATTTGGAGGGTTTTGCATCTGCCTATTTTATTACCTTGGCATCTTTATACCCATGGAAGGTATTTTTTTTAAGCTTTCCACTTAGTTGCAGCCTAATACATAATGCAGTGCTCAAGATGAAAGCTGTTATCTGATTTGGAGTTTAATGTTCGAAAGTCCTCAAGCTGGTTTATCTAAAGATCCTCCCTGTATAATTGTGTACTTAGAATTCAGCTGTGGTGTAATAGAGAGAGCGCTCCATGTTCTGTCTCGAATCACAGAAAAGATACAATTTATTTTTAAGTGAACAGGGAGGGCGAAAGAAAACAAAACAAAACAAATGTATTCAACAAAGTTTCAGAAACACCTGTGCTCCAGGTCCAAAGTATATGGACTTTAAAAGGCTATAAATCAGGAGGAGAACCAAACCCAAGAGGAAAGATGGGGATTAAAACTTCAAAGTAATAGAAAAACTTTAAGATCTAGAGTAGTCCTAGGATGGTTATTTGTTTGTATTATGGAAGCATCTAGAAGCCTTAGTCATGCAGCAGGTCTCTATTACACTAGGTGCTGTACAAAGATGCCTGAAGCAGCAGAACAACCCTGGGGGTTTGAATCTAGCTCCTGTAGTATTTTTTTGCTGAGGTGTCTTTAACTGAAATGTTAATAATACATCCAAAGAAGTTGGTTTTAATGGGAAAGTGAGTAAAACTGCTCTCAGACATTGTAACACAATCTGTTCATAAGAGCAGTGTGATTGCACTGGGTTTGGGGCCTGTTAAAATGCCTCAAATATAGGGCCAGATTTATTGTCATTATTTATATTACTGTAAGATACCAACTGAGATAAAAGAGGCCCCTTGTTATAGCCATAGTATGTCAAAGAGTATATAGTCTAAGTACACAAAATAGACAAAATGTGGGTGAAAGAAAGTGTTACAGATGGGGATGTGTGCAAAAAGAGAATATGTGACTTGCTGAAGGTCAGACAGGAAGTCTGTGGCAGAGGCAGGAATACAATCCAGGTCTTTTGTCAAAAATCAAATCTTTGATGTAAAAATTGATCAAACCCCCTACATCAGAGGAATTTCAACCAGCTTTAGCTAGGATCTTGTTCAAAGAAGATTTAAGAAGGTGTAAAGTTTTCTCCGTTAGTTCCCCATCAATTTGTGGCTGCCTGTGCATCACCTCACTGGAGAACTTTAGTCTAGCTTTGAATTCCATGAATGGCTGATGAAACGAGTGTCACTGGTCAGATCAGGTTCTAATTCCCACACCCATGCACTGGAAAATGTCACATCTTTTAACTAAAGAATGGGTCCTGATCCCAAAAATTTGGCAATTTCAGATTTTTAAAGCTTACTGACAAAGATCAGTTTTCATATAAAAAGAAACCTGGAGTTCATATATACTGATGTCCAACCACTATCTTGTGAAAATTTTGCAAGAAGTAATATTTTAGATGTAAAATGTCCCAGGATATAATTAAGAATGTGTTTTTAGGACATTTTGGGGAAAAAAGCTCTGCTCTATCCACACAGATTGAGAAAGGAAAGGTAACTCTACACAAAGCAGCACCTTCCTTGGACTAAAAAATGAGAGCAACAGACTGCTATGAAAATACTGAAATAATGGCCTCTCTATCCTTCTCCAGATCTTAATGCAGGAGAGCATCTGGACCAATGTTTCTACAGCATGCACATACATGAACATACATGTGTGCATGCATGTACCTACATACGCACTGGCAAGCACACCCCCATCCTTGCTCTTTCGGAATGCTAATTAAAGATTCTTTCTAAAGAAAATACTTGCCTATAAAATGGCTGATTAAAAGTTAGCAGAGTTTTCCCTTAACAGAGAATGTCATCAATTTCTATTTTGCAGCAGAAAGGGCATTAAAGGTGCCAATGGGAAATTGCTTTGGTACCTTGAACTATAAATGATGCTGGTTTCATGACTCATCAAATCCACACAAAGTGCAGGTGGTGGGTCAGCAGGGCTAGGCAAAGTTTAGAACATAATAGGGCCCAAGTGGTGAGAGGAGAGACATGTCTTTCATTTCTGTGGAGCATCAATGAAGAGGCTGCTGGAAATAATTAGGTTCCTTGATTTCCATTGCCATTTGGTACTTTTCACGCTAATCAGAGTAGCTGCACATTTGCATCAACTGAAGAGTATTTAAGTATTTCGTATTAGGAAGAGCCTGTAACAAAGATAAAGGTCTCCTGACTTTTGAATTCATTGTCCCTGTGATTCTCAACCATGCTTGATGCATGGCCAGAAATGAGGGGAAGATGGATGTTTAATATTTATTAAAGAGCCTCAGATCTCTATAATCTGTAATCTTTGATCCAGTTAACTATTCCAAGCTCTTTTTATTTATTAATAAATGTTTCATTCGGTCTCTTTCAAACCCAGAATGAAGTTCTGAGGTCATGCAGTTTGTGAGATGAATCACAGAACAGAGATTGAAGAAAACCTGGTTTTTAATCACTTTGCAGGGGTCTTGTAGGCTTTAGTAGCCCAGTGATTGGAGTTGGGCGCTGGGAGTTGGGACTTCCGTTTTTTTCTTCCAGGCTGGATACTGATTTGACAATCCTTTCGGACCTCAGGCACATTTGCTTCACCTTTTTGTGCCTTGGATTATCCATATGTAAAATGAGGAGAGCAAATATTCTGCCCTATTTCTCAGGATGGTTGTGGGTCTTAATAAATTAATGGCAGTAAAATGCTTTGAAAGCCATGCAGTGTGCCATATGGTCTGAATTTTCCAAAGAGTTCAGCTCTCATCTATACACCTAAGTAATTGGCCAGATTTTCCAAAGACCCCAGTGTATTGAGTGCATGTTGGGGGCTGAGTCTTTTCAACAACCTGGCCATTAAAGTCACAATGTGAGTGGCTGGATTCAGAATCTCCTTGGCAACCTGGCCTTATTTAATAGGAGCTAAGCTCATTTAAAAATCTGGTCCTAATTGTGGGAGCTGAGTATTTGCAAATCTGGCAAAATCTTTGGAAAATCTGGTCTCACAAGTGCAAAGTGTCATAAACATAGCTAATTATGAATGAAATCCCAACTACTGATGTCAAGGGGAGTTTTGACATGATCTTCAAGGGGCCAAGATTTTACATATATGATGCACTTGACCGAATAACTTTTAGACCTGTGGCTGGATGAGGAAAAGCTTCCTGAAGTAATCACAGAGACTAAGGAGGGTTTCTGGAATGTTCAGCAGTAGAAAGGGTTTCTCCTTTGCTCTTAGCTTAACCAGATCTTTAACTATATGCACTAGTCTTGTCTTTGAAAGATGATGTGAGAAGTTCTGTTTAATTATTTAAAGTAAGGGGGAAACAACAACAAAAACACCCTCAGCATGTGAAGGATTTCTGATTGAAATTCTGCTCCTGGCATCTGCAGAATTTCTTGGCTCTGGCCTTTCTACACATTTACCTTGCTCCCACCTTTCACTCTATTACATGGAATTGACTGACCAGGACAAGACATAGATTGTATCTATGTTACGTGAACTTAGCATTGCTTTATGGCCTGACCCAAATCCCACTGAAGTCAATGGGGTTTGGATCAGGCCCCCTCAATCATTAGCTAAATATACCACAGGTAGTTCCTCATTTTACAGGGAGAAATATGCCAGGGACAGGCCAAAGGATCGTAACTTCAGACATGCCCAGTACAGGATCTCACAATGGATGTGCTTCCAATCTAGCCTCCAGGAGAGAAGGAAGATATCCTATATTGGATATAGCTAGCTTCAGAAGACAAGGGTTAGAGTCTTATGCTTCCTCAACTTTCTGGAGACAGAGGAACAAGTTCTTGTAAGGAGCACCTCTCGAGGAAGCTGGTTTACTCATTTATATGAGGCATATGCCTCAAGGAAACTGGGAAAGAGGTCCCAGCCCTTGAACCATTCTCCTTTAGTATTCTTGGGAATGTTGCTCTGAACTTGACACATGCAAATTCCAGGATATCAGGATGCAAAACCAGACTAGATAACAATGTAAATCCAGAGCAGCTGAACTGAAGTCAATAGAATTTTAGTGGACTCACTCCAGTGTAAGTGAAATTGAAATCTCTCTTATGCCAGGGATATAGTAATTTCCAAGAAAGCCATAATTCTGGTTCATGCGGTGGATGGACAGGGCAAGACCATAAGATTTTACACTAGAAACACTCGGTCTCTATGGGACCAGAATAAAGGTTCTGACACAGATCATTTCATCTTAAGAAAATAAAAATATGTGATTAATTCCTGGGACTAATCTCCTTTCAGGAGGCTTAAGTGAAGGGGTATTTTAGAATAAGAAATATAACTAGACCTGTACCAAGGACTCAATATGAAGCCTTAGGACTAGGGGATTACATAGAGGGCTCAAAATGAAGCCAGTTTTTGATAATGTAGCATGCTATTATTGTGTATATATTGTTTGACAGTCGGTGGCTTGCAAAATTTCAGCTCCGCCCCGCCCCGCGCCCCCACTTTTGCCAAATCCACCAGCTGAAACTTCTCCCTTGCAGTATTATCGTTGATGCCCCAACCATAGGCTCCATCCAGTTTCTTTTTAAAAAGCATCTCTGGTCCATGTCTCATTACATTCCTGTCAGGTTTGCAGAGTCAGCTAAGCACAGTCCCCAGTCTAGTTAAACACAACAGGGGCTTGCATGAGACACTGGGGTCTCTAGCAGTTCACCCCTCCATGATCTTCTATGAGATTTCCCACTCTGAACTCAACTCAGGACTGATCCAAAGATGATGCATTGGCCACAGCGCCAGTCCTCCCAATAAAGATGGCTTTGGGAGAGATTCAGTTCAACCCAGAATATGCCCATTATCAAGCTCTGACTACATGTATCCAGGGGGAGTTTTTTCCTTCGCTCTCATTTCAAGTGGCAAATCCTTGTTTGTACCCAATTGGTTGCCTCTCACTACAGTGTGGCCCCAGAGTAGAAGTTCTTATATCTGTCTTCCACCTCTCCTGTGTTCTGTTTATGGTGAATGACAGACACTATATTCACCCAGACTAATCATTCTGCTAGAGGGGATCAGGATGAGTGAAACTTTGACCAAGCAACTTCTTGGAATGACAGAATGGTTATTTGGGATATGGAAACCTCTAGGAGGGCGAAAAAAGAATCACATTGCCCTTGAGGGTAGTAAACTGACAGCAGGTGACACCTACCTTCCCATCCTATCCCAGAAAAGAACAAACTTTTGTTTCAAATCCCATTTCACAGGCTTTAATTATTATTTACCACAAGTTTCCAGACTTTCATGCAGCGACACTTTGTTTTTAGAAGCATGGAAGCTCTCGCTAGCACACTGCAAGGAGCTGTCTTGAATGAGGAGTCCATCCACTGAGCAGCCTGAGGGGGGAAGCCCTCTCCTGGTAATTTTATTCTTCTGAAGGTTGAACAAAACAGCAGTGAAAGGGAGAACAAAGCTCTGGTAGGCCCCACAGCTTTCCCATTCAAACCCCAAACATTTATAAACTTTTGCTTTATTCCTTTAGATCTTCCGTTATTATTCCTACAATATTTCTGACACAGAAAATCCAGTCAAATTCAAAGGCATTATGGAAAACAGACATAAGCTTGAACCATAGGAGTTATATTTCCTCATAAGGCATTTTCCTCTCACCACCAGCTGACGGCTTCCATGGCTGAAGGTTTTTAACCTGGGGTTTTGCTTACTAACAATTAGAGCCTTCTGGTCTCTGCAGGATGATTCTGTATCTACGTGCTTTTTAGTAGTTAAACAAACTTAAAAACAGCTTTGTTAATTAAGTACAAAAAATAAGGCTCTCCAGTGAAAGGAGCTCCCATAATGACTGCGGCTGGGATGCAGGCTACGTGAGAGTGACCTGCAGAGCTTCTGTGGATTTAGGTGGTACCAGCCTGAGTTTTGGGTGCTATGAAAGCAGTTCGGTTTATCAAGGTGGATGGTTATCTTACCTTGGGGAATCCGTTTTCATTTTTTCACAGGTGGAGTTTTGTAGTTTAAACTGAAAGAGCCACATATTTGAAGGCTCCTGGTGGACATGGTTCTCATCCAGAGCAAAACAAGGTCAATGAATAGATTCACTTTGGCTTTGGGCTCTGGATTTGGTTAGTCTTCAAGATGGGACCCCGTTGCATACTCTGTGGAGGGTGGCAGTGTTTCTGTGTCTGTTTTTGATGTGGCAGGTAAGCTATCAGCTTCAGGATGCCCAGTTTCTAAGAAACATGGGCTGAGTATGTTGGGCTATGGTTTGGAACTGGGTTGCATTTCATCTAAGTTCAGCTGCGTGAAGGACGGAAGGATCTGGATGAACTGTTTGGATCCAGGCCTATTTGTAGTGTCTAAAATAGTGCCAATAGAGTGTCCTATCAACTTCAATTTCCACATTGGTACAGGGTGGATCATCACCTGAGATCATACGTGTCTCCCAGCACTAGGCCTCATGTGGGAATGGCAGATCCCAGAACACTTTGATTTTACAATAGCTGCTTTCCATAGTGCTGAACTGATGAGCTCCTACTGTGCCCCATTTTGGAGCATTCAGCCACTGGCTTGCATTGGTAGCTCTGCCATAACAGTGGACACTCCAGGAGGGGCAATGTTTCCAGAAGCACAATCCCTCCTCAAGCTCTGTGGTGTGTAAGAGCACCAAACCACCCTTTTCTATGCCTAGCCAACTCATTGAACTGTTGTGGTGCCAGGAAAGGGCCATGGTCCTGCTCTCTTTCCCCTTACAGGAGATGCAGGAGGATGCAGAGCCCATGATTGTTCCTAGCCCTTGTGTTTGTATAGGGGGTGAGGGAAGGAAGACAGGTTCCTTGAGCTCTTCTCCACTTTTTTCGGGGATGAAAGATGACAGGGCCCTGGGCTCTTACTGAGCTGTGACAATGAGTCAGCAAGTCATCCTGACCTCATATATCCCAATATGCTAGTGTTCATGGGATGGAACTGTATGAGCCTTTGCATAAATTCCTAACAGGGCTGAGTTAATAAAAAATGCAACATATGTTCCATTGGTTAGAGTGGAGGGCTGGGTAAGAGCAGACTTCCTGGGTGACCTGGGACAAATCATTTAGTCTTCTTCAGCCTCTATTCCCCATCTAATCTAGTAAACTACATGGCCATCACCACCGTATCTGAGCATCTTATAAGCACTGATGGATTTTATTCCTGTGATATAGGGCTGTGCTATTATCCCCGTTTTACAGATGGAGAGTTGAGGCATAGAGATGCTTTGTGGCTTATCCAAGTTCAAGCAAGGCAACCCTAACCACGGGATCACTCTTCCTGTTTGTAAACTGGGGGAAATAATACTCCTTTTACCGCATCTTTGCTTTGTCTTGCCTGCTCAGATGGTAAGCAGTTTGGGGGAAGGACTGTCTCTTATTGCGTGTACGTACAGTGCCTCACACAATCAGGGCCTGATCTCATTTGAGCCTGCTAAGGGCTACCATGACAACAATAAATTGTCGGCTATTTTTCAATCAGAGTTTCAGGGGCTGGTTCTAGCGAAGGCTCTTATTTGCCATTCTCTGGAGAAAAGTCAACTCAAGTTCACACATGCGTACACACACAGAGAGAGATTAAATCTTGCAGAGAATTTATGTCCCCATCCACCCAAACTGGACTGCGACTTTTGGGCATTTTGAAAAAATTAAATGTTTTGAAAGAGCCCAGATATTTAGGCTTTGAAAATCAGCTACTCAGCAGGCCAGCATTAAAATTAATTTAATGGAATGTAAATTAACGTACTTGACACTTTTTTGTTCAGTGTTTATATACAATGCTGACTGGTGGAAATAAAAGCTTACTCCCCCATGACGTTTGGACAAGGAAACTCACAAATTTACCCCTCCCACCCCACGGGGAGGCTTTCTGCTTCTAGAGTCGACATAGTACATCAAATTTAAGAGTCTTTAAATATTAAGCATGAGCACGAGCCTTTGTATATAATAAACCCACTTTTCAAATAACGTTTCATTCACTGACACTGGAATATGTAAAGAATTTTCCTTTCAAATATACTGTGGAAATTAATTAAGTTCTCTCAGAGTTTATAGCTCAGATTCACTTAAAAGTACAGTGGGCTATTAATGGCATAACCTAAAAATGCAACGCAGTGAAACTTTTGATATGTTGATAAGTGATAAGAATGTCATTTGTGGTTGATTTTTTTAATAATAATTTAATTGTCATTGTAAAATGCCTCATAGTTAGGACAGATTAAATTGCCACAGAAACCATTACTGAAATTCATAACCCCAATAAATGTAAAGTGTTTGCTGCTGCACCATAAATAACAGTGCTTGTTCCAGGAAAATGAGGTGCAGGAAATAAATTAAGAAAACCCAAACATATAGGACATTAGGTTGCAACAATTTGCTGTAGAAGCTGCTGACGGGAAGCAAGCTGAGCCGAGAGGAGAGGCAAATTTAAGGTTTAATTATGGCCTCGGTAAATCATCAATCCTTTATGTGTTTCGCCATGTTGACATGGTTCAAAGATTATTGCACAGCCCGGCTCAATAGCAGGGGGGAAGTATGTATATTTCAGATGTCATTAGACTGGAAGGGGTTTGAAGAGTGCAATTTTTCTGCCAAGATGCATAGACTCAGCACATCATAAACAAAAAGAGGTAAATAATTTACTGTTAGTCTCAGGCAAAAGGCATAGGGTCTGATTCTCCACCTTATGTGGTCAGTTATGCCTGGGCTAAATGCACAGCTCTTCTGATATGATAACAGTTTATACTCTCTTTGCATGGGGGTAAATGACCACATAAAGCACCAGGCTAAGGAGAAGCAGGTCATGTAACTGGCATCTGGTAACAGCAATGCAGATGGAGCTAGGTTAGAGTGAGAACTGGTTGGAAGATGGGAGGAAGGTGGGGGTAGAGATAGTGGGTGGGAGGAGAAGATTTCAAACAACTTAATTGTCACACAGAAATGGCATCTGTAGTAAACATATTGAACTGATAAACAATGCAGCTGCTACAGGTTTCACACAGAGAAGAAAAAGCCGTGGCCATATGCAATTCATTACCTGCATTAATGAGAGGTTGGTTTTTTTTTCAAAAATATTGAGTAGGAGAGGGGACAAATTGGATCACCAGAGAGAATCTGTGTTTGCAGATGCCACATCTGTCCAACCAAAGATCATCTCTCAGGGCCTCTTTTTCTCTCAATCCCAGCCATGCCAAGAATGGCTCCAGCAGCTTTCACTCTCCCAGAGAACATGGAGCTGTCACTGTATGGATCCATGGAGTAATTAACATTTACAGTGGGCTTAGGGGTCGGGAGGAGAGAAAAGAAAGTGTTTGGAACTAAACTTTTAAGTGCTGTCATAGATTCCCCCTTCTCCCTCCTTTCCCAGCCAGCTTCATCTTTGCGGAGCCCAGAGAAGAATCCCATAGGTTATAAAGTGAAGAAAGTCCCTCAGTATGACTCTTTGATAGCAGCGCATCCCCTGAAAATGCAGCTGGTCTCTGGTTTTGAAGCTGGAATGGTCTCTGATGAAGATTACAGGCACACAAGGTGCTTTGGAGTAAGGAGGGCTTTGGGGATGGAGCATTCCTGCTTCACAGCCAATTACTGTTTGAACCCACAAAGATGGTCTCCCCACTGTGTTTAAGAAATGCCTTAGGAACTAACCTTGAAGAGACTTCGAATTCTCTCCTGCACACATGAAATAAAACAAAAGATTCCCTATTAGTGGGCTGGAAACGAAGGGACAGCCACTAAAGAATAAAGTAATAAAAATCTCTCTGCTTTTAAATAGGATTTCATGTTAGTACTGTGAATTAATGTAAATGTCACTTTAAAAGAGAATACAGAATAAAAACCTAATAAAGCTGCACAGCACCGCAGGGGTGGTGAGTAAATTGAGAGAATATTTGATTAGATTTCAAATGCTGCTTTTTAATTTGTATGCTCTCGCTTATTTTTTTCCCCCCTTACATGCTCCCCATCTATTATATCTGCTGGTGCACATTGAATCTTCAGTGCTACCTAACAGGTGTCCCTTTATTGCCATGCCAAATCCCACATTTGCTAGGGCTTTGGCAGGGACAGCTTCCTCAGAAATATGTCCCATCCATGCCAGCTAAGACTCTACAGTACAAGTTTCCTCACAACATGAATTTACTGAGACCTGGGCCCTGTCCTTGCTGCCTACTGTAAAATGACAGCAATATGAGCATTACTCCATGCAAGTTAGGTAAGACTCTAGCAGCGTGAGCTGCCTTACTGCAGCGCTCTACCCAAGCAGTGTGAAGACTCCAGCAAAGTTTTCCTCATTACACCAGTGCCCCATCAGAGCTAAGTAAGGCCCTGCTGATCCTGCAACCACTTCATGTGGGGAGAGCCCCCAAGAAGCCTGTGGGACTCTACACAGGCACCGGATGGCTGCATGGAGTAGGTTGCGTTACCAGAGTCCTACAGTCCTCACAGCATGAACTTCCCCACGGTGGTGCTCCATCCATGAGGCCTAGAATGGCAGCGGTGTGAGCGTCGCTCCTTAGTACTCGATACAAGCTAGCCTAGAACTGTGCCAGTGTGAGTTTCATCATAGCAGTGCCCTGATGTAAGTCAGAACTCCTCTGTTCAGAGTCTCCTGCAAGCAGGACCAAAGATGCCCGTGAAATCACTGAAACATTCCAGTTATCAAGGAAGACCCCAAGATAATCTTCTCAGTGAGTGGGCATGAGGTGAGCAGCTCTAATTGGGACATATGGCAATGTCTTTAAAGATCCTTGCTCATCAGTCCCTTCCCCTGGCAGTAGGATTTGCCCAGTGTTAGTACACAGCCATCTTGGAGCAGAGATCATGATCTGAAATATGTTTTTAACTAGTTCTCCTGTGCCTTGGTGGAACGGGTAGCTTGGAATCCTGTCTTCAGATTGCTCCCCTTTGCTTCGGTCAGACACTTATCTCCAGACACTGTGATTTCAGCTTACTATCCTTTGCATCAGCCAGACTGTTGCAGTAGAACTGGGTCTTTAACTGTCTCTTGCTGTGCCTCGGCCACAGTGTTATCTCAGCCTTGCTGCACCTTTAGCTCTCTCTTCTGAGGTAGCATCAGTTGCATTTGTACAGTTTGAAACTAGAAACAATTTCCTTTATCCCCATCCATGTTATTTCCTGTGTTGTGAGGAGACTGATTTTACTTCTGCTCCCTGTTCTCCAACTGGCTAGCAGACTGGTAGGAAGGGATGGACTCTGTACCTTTCTCTTGGAGATATGGAGGCCAGCCTTAGCATCTCCCTTGGTCTGTGTTACAGAGCTGTATGGTTCACACCTGCTAAGGTAACAATGATAATACTATAGCCACATGAATGGATCTCTCAGCCTCTTGCTGTGTAGCATTTCCAATATTCACACCCTCTTTTTCTCTGTACCCACAGGATGGAAGGGTGCAAAGGATTGGGAGGAGCAGGCAAGGCCAAAACGCCAAGGGATGATTCTGATCACCCTTATTGATTACTCTGTGGGAATTTCTAAAGCCATTTCAAAATGGTGAAGCCACAGGCAACAGGAACTGCAAAATTTGAATGACACTTGGTTATACAAGGAAGTCTGAACAGCACATTCAGAGCTGGATGGAAACATAAGGGAAGGGGCAGCCCGCTCCTATCAAGAGAACACTCCACTTTAGGAGGTCAACAAACTCTCTTTTATTTCTGCAACAGATGGTATCTCTGTATCCCAAATCTGAGTGTGGGCCTGTGGTGGGATTTTAGTGTCAGGGCTTACTGGTTGTTTTCCGTGCTTTTTAATATGTTCCGAAGCCCAGGGACAGATCAACATAATGCATAGTCTGGACGAACCAAAATGCCAGACTCCAGACCCGCTGGGTGAGAGAGGTAGATGAGAACAATTACTGTTGAAATATTAGGAAGGCCCAGGCATAGTTCAAAGCAACTGCACCTATATTCCCCCTCTGTGATCCAGAAAAGGCATCTGCTCGCAGGCTTCTGGCTCCCTAGCCATCTCCTCTCTTGGGCAGAGATACACGTCTGTCACCCTCTTGATCATGGTATTTCCAGGTTGCACTGGTCCCTGCCTTCACTGTGAACTCCCCAGCAATTCCTACCGCCTAAGCAGGCCTGCTTTGCCTTCTCCTCAGAGGCTATAAACAGAATAATATCTCACAGTTATCAGGAACCACATAGCCCTTTCTAAGCAAGCACATTTGTTCTTATAATAAAAGCATTACAGAAAAAAACATATTAGAACAATAAGGAACCTACACACATGCTAATAAGATTACTAGAGATCACCCCAACTCTGTCAGGGGCTCTGGCAGGTCCTTCAAATCCTGCCCAGGGAGTTTTCTGTGGTTACAAGTTCGTAACACCATTTTCTCAGAACAAGCACCCTCCATGAATAAGTCAAGTCCTTCCAATGCTTCCCAGGAAGGATTGGGGCCCCCCTTGGACAGAAAGTCCTGTCCATTTTCTAGATCACAAGGCAGACTCTGAGTCAGTTTAAACTCAGACTATTTATCCAAAAGTCCTTTCATTGTCTGTTGGTCTCTGGAGAATCCAGTCTGATTACTTGCGAGTGTCTCCTTGTGGTGGTACCTCTTGAGAGATGTTACAACCTCAGTGAATTTGCCTAATCATTCTCCCCCTCACCATTGTTCCTAGTTCCTGGGGGGCTGAGTTTCCCCACCTCTATGGAATTATGTACAGTCCTTGGCCCACAATGATACATACACTTAGTTTGATAAGATCTTTCCAGGATATTGTAGGAAATTGCCATGTCTGTCACAGGCCCTATTTGTGGTTTGGCATGAGAAGCCTGATCAGTGTTGTCTGAATCTAACGGTGCTAAAATCCATGTTGCAAAAGATTCATAAAGGTGGGACTACTGCGCATGCACACACACCCACAAACTAGCAAAAGCTTAGCTATGCAAATAGCAATGCTCACCAAGACACAACTGAGATTAACTCTCTCTGTTTCATGGAGTTACCCACAATTATAATAAATCAGTTGTTTAAATGGCTAATCCAGTAGTAGTGCTTATCTCTGGGCTCATCTCCAATACATCATGTGCCTGGGATGGGGCCAGGGAGAGAGCTGGGGGTTGGGAAGGGTTGTGAGTGTTGGGAGGTGGAAAGTCTGTTGATTTGTTGATGTTAGACCTATGAGTTAACCTTAATCCTTTCCTTCCCCACACCCTATTTTCCGGCTGCCAATGAAGTCCCCCTTTGTTCTATGGTTATTTTTGGGGTGCATTGTTCTGTTACTGGGGTTTGTGTTGATGCACTTTATTGTCTCTTATGGATTGGGTTTATCTACTCTTGCTAGCAGTGGTAGCATTGTTCATTTTTCCAGCGGACAGCACCTTTTGTCTCTTGGGCACGGAGGGGAGACACCTTGGATGGAGGCACCAGGTGTCACCAAAAAGTACCCAGGACACAACCCAGGCAAAGAGAAGGGAGAAACCATTAAAAGTAGCAAACACCAAAGAGATGGTTTGAGCCACACCTCATGGGAGGGACTACACAAGGGCCAGGATTTCCGTCCAGAACAGCCTGGAGAAGAAACGTTTAATGAATCATTCTGAGATGGTTGAGTCAGCTTCAGAGTTTCCAATGGGATCAGTGGGAATTTACTCTTCTCTGACATCCTCTGAGTGAGGACTTTCAAATCCATCCACAGGAAGGGAAAAACAGACTCACGCATGGAGGATTAACAATGAATGGTGACTTGCAACAGCCCTGCATCAGAGGAGGGCAACGCTGGAGGAAGTTTGCAGAGATGGCCAACAACACTGCATCAGCTTCCTCAGCTCAACAGCCTGACACCAGGCTCAAAGCCGACAGCCTTGCAGCTTTCTTGAATGATTTCCATGAGCCATGAGAAAACCATCCCCGTAGGTGACTGAGGCCCTAATGTTTGGCTCAGCATAGACTGTCATAGCAGTGGGCCTTCTTTCTCCATTTGGGCTGAAGTCCCTGCTTTGTCTCTTGAGTCCCTGGGATCTGCAAATCCTAGCTGAGAGGATTACAGCAATTCCTCAGCTCCTCATGTTAGTTCAAACCCTCTCTGGTTGCTCACCTTCCCGGGCAGCTGGGCTCCCTGCCTTCCCTCACGGATTGTCCTCCAGCCCATCCTGAGGCCATCGTGCTGCTTTTTACTTGTTCTCTCCTTCCTTTTCTCTCTCCAAACACTCATCAATCAGTCCAAATTGTTGCAACGACCAGTGGGAAGTCCTCACCTTGCTGTCATTCATTTGAATAATGCAAATATTAATGAGGATCAGGCTCGTTAAGGAAACTAGGAGGATTCTCGCTGACAGCCCACCTCAGCTATGGTGCCAGTTGGATCCTCTTCCAAACTCCAAATAAGGAGCAAATAATCAAGCCCTTAATATCATCGCCACTGGAATCCTTTTGCCGAGCTCGGCAGCCTGGATGGTTGTGTGTAGTTGCTGTGAACATGTTTTTAAAAGACAGAGGCAACATTTACCTATTCCAGATAAAATGCATCCCTGTCTCCTGTAAGTCATTAATCAGGAGCCATCCAATCTCTTTCTGCTGAAGCACCAGTAAAACAAATTACTTGAAGGCTAAACAAGGTCCACTAAAGAATCACTTGATTAAAACAAGCATTCACAATAAATAAATAAATAGTTCAAGCATTTCATTACAGGCACTAGAGAAAAGAAGTGACTCTCTAATTATGACACAGTAAGGACAAATGTTTCCCTTTGAATTAGTATACCAGGCTAGATCCTCAGCTGGCATAAATCAGCATTGCTCCATTGACTTCAGTGCATCGGTGCCCATTTAAAGCAGCTGAGAATTTGACTCATATCTGGGGAGAATGATGGTGTCATCTAGAATGAGACTGAGAGGAACAAATATTAAGTTCTATTCACAATTCTGCTGCTCACAGCTGCGTGATCTTTGGGAACTTAGTTTACGTCTCTGTACCTCAGTTAACCTACCAGTGAAATGGGGATAGTGATATTTACATATTTCACAGGGTTGTTGTGAAGCTTTTTAAATATTAAAGATTTTATTAAATAGCTTGGATGGATGTTGCTGAAGAAGTGCAATGAATATTAGAGGACAGAGGGAGAGTTTGGTATTAATACCGTATATAGTACATAATTAAAAACAAGCACTTGTTTTAATGCAATGTCAAGATTGATACAATAAGCACACAAAAGTCAGAAACACTGACAAGTTAAGGGCCAACATTTCCAAACTTGTGGGCCTAACTTTAGGCACCTAACTTCCTGTTTAGACACCTACGTACATGATATTCACATGAGCCAAACACCCACCAATTGTTTTTCAGTTTGACCGATCAAGCTCTTTGAAGGACCTGCTGTAGGGTAATGTGTGATACAGAATATGAGGGAGGGAGGCAGTGTGACCTAGTGGATAGTGCACTAGCTTGGGATTCAGGAGGACTGTCTTCTATTTCTGGCTCTGCCACTGTCTGGGTGCATGACCTTAGGCAAGTCACTTGTCCCCTCAGTGCTATGTCTGTCTTAGATGGAAATCTCTTTGGAGAAAGAACTGTTTGTCTGTACAGCACCTGGCACTATGGGATCCTGATCCTGTAGACATTACAGTAATAAAAATAACAATAATAAATAAAGCCTTGATATAATGGGGCAACTGTGGTTACAGCATAACATCACAGGGACAACATAATGAGAGAGACCATGATATTTATACCTTTGAATACTGGCACCATTCAGTGACTTCACAGTAAACCTTTCTACAGCTAGTAAACAGGGAAACTATTTCTGCGTTCTTCAGTGGAAGAGCATCAGTGTCCAAACATTGCACTGACTCAAGGCATTAGGCCTTTCTACACCAATAGTGCCGCATAAAAGCAAATGAGAAAGTATTGCAAACCTCTGTCCCAGAGCTAACACACACACACGTCAGAACAATTTTCTCAGTGTGTGAATGAAATCACCTTTTATTTCCTGCTCAGGCAGCTCCAAAACGGCCCAAAGTTTGGTAATGGGTTTTTTTAGCCAACATTTCTCTCCCTACAGAAAACAAACAAAAAAACCATCCTGCTACCTCCACTCTCTCACTGAGAAGAATCCTGACACATTTCACTCTCAGGGGGAATTTTGAAGAAAAAAAATTTAATCTCCTAAAATTAGGGGCTTGCACTTGAAATGCCTCCTCCACCATAATTAATGCTTAGCTCTTGAATTGTAAAAAAGCATAAACCGCTTTACTTATGTTCATTAAAAGCTGCCTAAAACTCTGAAATGAATCACTGCAGTAATCTCATATTGTGCCTACACACTGAGCTGATGCGCCTCTTATCTGTTTTTCAAAGCTACAGAGATGCCCTTTACAACATCTGGTCACTTGGCAGCAATTTTGCCCCCAGCTGCTGTGGGGCGGTGTTACTAAGATCAAGAACTGCTGTTTGAAGTATAAGTACCAATGTTTAATTCAGTGCTATGAGATACCTGAGGATGTACAGTTATAGGTACAGTGCTATACAGAACCACATACATTCAGTG
The DNA here is from genome assembly GCF_009764565.3 of Dermochelys coriacea. Classification (NCBI taxonomy): domain Eukaryota; kingdom Metazoa; phylum Chordata; order Testudines; family Dermochelyidae; genus Dermochelys; species Dermochelys coriacea. The sequence goes on along the minus strand of NC_050083.1, from coordinate 11,113,634 downwards.
ACACTTGTTTTAGATAAAAGGAAACAACAAAATAAGTAAAATCAGAGAATACCAGGATTGGAAGGGACCTCAGGAGGTCATCTAGTCCAACCTCCTGCTCAAAGCAGGACCAATCCCCAATTTTTGCCCTAGATCCCCAATAGCCCCCTCAAGGTTGAACTTACAAGCCTGGGTTTAGCAGGCCAATGCTCAAACCGCTGAGCTATCCCTCTCCCCATACTGTGTATCTCCTCTGCAACAAGCTGCATCATGCTCTTCTTCACAAAATGGCAGCTGCCTCTAGCAGAGAGAAGACTGTAAACATTTAAAAGTTTAGTCGATAGAAAAGATTACAACATACTCGAGTGTATTATCAGTTTTCACTCATACTCAGCACCTGCTGATTAATTCTGTCCTTACCCATTCTACAGCACAAGAAACACAGGCAATGGAAAGTGTCCCGCGGCAGGAGATCAGGATTCAATATAGGATAGAACTGCCCAGGACTTAATCATGCTGCTCATGTCTGCATGCCAGTGAGTAGCTGCCAAGTACTCCCGGGTTCAAGATTGCCCTCTGCCCCCTTGAGTCAGCTCTGACTCCCAGAGCTCGATGCTGATTGCCCTGGGCTATGTTTGTGTTTTATTTGTAATCCACTGCAAGCAAAAGCCCCTTCTGGCTGGTGAATTATACTTCATTGAGAAGCAGCAGGAGATGCCTGGGACCGTCTACCCCCCTCTCTCTCCCCGCCCTGACTTCTAATTTAAAGAGAAGAAACAAGATTTCATTGAATTTTAACAAATTAACCATTAATCACTTATGAAAACCTCCCGATGAGGACATGGATTGCCCGGATTATAAATGGGAACAGGTTCATTTTATTGTGATTGTTAAATCAAGTGAATCTCTCTGTCTCTCTCTTTACCTCTGGCAAGCTCTCCCTCTCCTTTCCGATCTGTCCTAGCTGTATCCACCCCCATCACCTCCCACCCGACACACACACACACCATGTCTTGTATCCTCTCCACTGAATGCAAAGCCCCTGCTGAATTGGCCTCTGAATCATTTTTGATGTCATGCTGAATATGGAAATTATTAAAAAAAAAACCAATGTCTTCCTCTGACTGTGCGGCGTGAATATTTATGAAGAGCCAGCGAGGAAGCTAAATGGGAACTACTTGTGAGCAAGCCAGTGAGGATGGCAGCTGACGAGATCTCCATTCCATGCCAGATCCTCAACTGCTGGCAGCATCCAAGCAGAGGGAGAGCTGCGTGAATAACCCTGGGAAGAACCCCTATCCTTGTTCAGGCATGTTGGAAGCCCAAATCACAGTAATTTTGCTGCTTCCTTTATATTCTCTCCCTCCTCCAGCTGATCAATTTCAGTGGGGGAAAAAATTCTTGGAAGGTGTTCGGCTGCAACAGACAATTAGGCCTTAAAAATCCATTTTTATGTTCAACAGGGCCATAAAAACCAGTGCTTATGCCCACTTATCAAATAAGAATTGGAATCAGAAAAGCCCTTTGGCTTGTCGTACAAGGGGTCATGGATGGTGACACACTGGTGATTTTTTTTTCTATGCTGGACACTTTCCCCATTTCTCTGTGTTTTCCATATATGGCGATGGAATCCCTGCTGCAATGAGACATCACTTCTTGGCTTAATAGACTGCACTCCCCCCATGCAGAGCCTGAGAGCAGGTGTTTACCAGAGGTCTGATCCAAATAGCCCATGGAAGCCATTAGGAGTCTTTCCACTGACTTCAGTGAGTTTTCGATCAAGCCTTAGAGGAGGCTCTGAAAATGTGAAATTATTTCTAAAGAAGTTTAAAGTGCATCTAGAAATTAAACAGATCAGGAGTTGCACTGCACATGTGCCAACTGGAGGTCAGCAAATAATTCAAAGTGAACAACTGATTCCTGAGAGACAAGGTGGGTGAGGCAATATCTTTTACTGGACCAATTTCTGTTGGTGAAAGAGACAAGCTGTTGAGATACACAGAGCACTTCTTCAGGTACTTGGAGTACCTTTTCCAGACCCGAAGAATAACTCTGTGTTCCTCAAAACCTTGTCTCTTTCGCCAACAGAAATTGGTCCAATAAAAGATATTACCTCCCCGACTTTGTCTCTCTAACATGGCTACTACAACACTACAAACAGTAATTGATTCTGTCTCCTTTGGTGGCCGCGGAATGTCCACAAACAGTTGATGTATTACTTGTATTGTGGCTGGTCTCAATCAGAGAGCAAGGCTCCATTGTGCAAGAATAAAGAGATGATCCCTATCCTACAGAGTATGTCTACACCAGGTATCGGCAACCTTTGGCACAGGGCCCATCAGGGAAAGCCGCTGGTGGGCCAGAACGGTTTGTTTACCTGCAGAGTCCACAGGTTCGGGCTATCGTAGCTCCCAATGGCCGCAGTTTGCTGTTCCAGGCCAATGGGGACTATGGGAAGCAGCGTGGGCCGCGGGATGTGCTGGCCGCCGCTTCCCGCAGCCTCCATTGGTCCTGAGCGGCAAACTGTGGCCAGTGAGAGCTGCGATCAGCCAAACCTGCGGATGCTGCAAGTGAGCAAACTGTCCCAGCCCGCCAGCTGATTTCCCTGATGAGCCGCGTGCCAAAGGTTGCCGATCCCTGGTCTACGCAGTAGCTAGGAGCAAGCGTGCCAGCCTGAGTTGACAGACTTGTGCTAGCTTGCCTTGAACTACCATGCTAAAAACGGCCCCATGGAAGTTGCAGAACCAGCAGAATCTCAGGCTAGCCATGTGAGCTTCGACGCACCTGGAGCGGAACTCAGGTCTCGGCCGGTGCCACAACGTCCACACTGCTACTTTTAGGGCACTAGCTTGAACCAAGCTAGCTCGAATCTGTCTACGTGGGCTGGGAAGCTTGCTTCCAGCTGCAGTGTAGATAGATCCAAAGAGGTTACAATTTTAGCATGTGCCAAAGCATACCAGGTGGATAGGGATGCCAATGATCACTAAGTTACTTGGTGTTTGAAATTATTTTAAAATTGAAAATTTGACTGAATCTATGATTTGCTAATAAGAATACAGTATTTGGGTTGCGTTCCTTGTTGTGATCGGTCACTACAGTTACATGATTTTTTTCTGTTCCTTGACTGGATAACCTTTTAACCAGGTTAGAAGTTGCTAATGATGAGAGAGAAAATTTTAAATTCTAGCAAGTGAGCTTAAAGTTCACTTTCTGTGAGAATTTGTGCTTGTCACAATCACAGACCAATGACACAGAATAGAGTGTCAAGCTGTCCTGCCGTGGCTCTAGAGCATGAGTACCAACCAGGGGACTGTCCGTGACTCCACGGTTAGGCTGTCACTGTACCTGAGGAGTTTACATTTGATAATCTAAATACAGAACTCACAGTCAGTTTAGGGCTTGTGCCCTGATTCTTGACAGTCTGCTCTGAGGCTGGTCCTCATGCTCTGCCACTGCAGACCAGCTTGACGCTAGTGTTAGAGTGACTAGATGTCCTGATTTTATAGGGAAAGTCCCAATATTTATTTATATAGGTGCCTATTACCCTCCACCCCGTCCCGATTTTTCATACTTGCTGTCTGGGCACCCTAACTGGCATAGTCAGCAGGACATAATACCTTGTGTTGGACACCAGTATTTCACACTAGTTAATGTTTCTCCCCGTCTGGTGATTTACGCAGTTACAAAGGCTTACAATGCAAATGCTCACATTTTACCTTACGATATGCGATACAGATGTTACAAGTAAGATTAGTGCAGTTAGCAACTTACAAGCATTCAATAAACTCTAAATGTTAAGCACATTTTATACCTCTAATACCTATTTTAACACTACTCACACACAAGTGAGCCAGGCTGGTTCCAGCTATATATTTGTCAGTGTTCAGTGGACACATGGGGATCTTGGCATAAACTGGCATCTGGTCTGCCAGCCTCACAGAGGGGTGCAAATATGTTCAGAGCACATTTGTTTAAAAGTTTGGATTTTTGCTCAGACATAGTGTTGCACAGGGGCCTGCACTTCCACAGTCCCCCTTCCTAGCACGTACCAAGGCCTTTCACCTGCAATGGTGACCATTCTTCCCTCTGCTTTGAAAGATGAACTGCACTAGGCCAATACATATCCTAGGTAGTAAGAAATCCCGCTTCCTACTTGTAGATTAACACCTTGGTACATTCAGTAATAAGTAGCACTTTGACCTGACTTCCTTACTTACTAAAACCTTCCCCTAATGACAAACTGCCTTGATCAACCCAGCTGCCAAGAGATGATCCTCTTACCATGCACAGGGACCTATGAAATCTACAATCAGCCCTGAGCAGGTGCAGGAACCAGACAAGGGGAAGAGGACAGGAGGGTTGTCAATCTGACATGTGAAATGAAACAGGAGGAACATGAATCTGACAATATGGTACACGAATCCCATGTGGGTAGCCTGCTGGACTATATCACTGATGCCATAAGAAAGGTGGATCCACTATCTGGCATTGCAGCAAATATATCTGTGATATATCATGACCTTACAGGAACCACATCATCCATAACATAGGAGGCTTTTAAATTAAATCTCTTTCATTCTCCCTTGATACATAACACTGAAATGCTGACAGGAGATTCCTTTGATTTGCCCCAGAGTGCCTACATTGTGCATTGGCACCAATTTGCACACACAAATGGGCATTCATAGGAATGTGTCTGTGCAAATCTGTATTTGCATGTGCAAATCTGAAGTTTTACATATGCATCTGCTTTTATGTGCCAATATTGAGGCTGCAATTAAGGATGCTTCTATGAAATTTCAATTTCCCTATGTTCTCAGATGCACCATGTATTAGTCATTAGTCATTTGCTCAGTTATTAAGTCACATTAAGGACCTGTCCTCAATATTAATTTATTTCAAATCTCTGCTTACTTACTCATTGCAGTTCGTCACCAATTCTGATGGTAAGAAATTCAAGAAACTTGGGGAAAGCAGAAGGCTCATTTCAGATTTGGCTGCTGTAAAATGCTAGAAGCTACACAGAGCATATTTCACACAATATCTACAATCTGCGAAGTGCAAACTAAATGAGTATTATCCACAACCTGAGTCCAGCAATGCTCAGTTAAGTTAAAGGGAAGCTTAGGTATTTGGGAGATGAATTAGTCATAGAATGCACAAAGAAATTTTAAACCCAATATTTAGTCACTTGACAGTTCTTGATAGGTTTATGCAGCCACTGGATGATCGGGATGAAGGATGCATCTATCCATTTGTGTATTGTTTAGAAAAGATTGCTCAGAGTGCTGAGAGCATTAGATGCGCAGTCTCTCATTGTAGTTGGTAAAACTTCAAATAAATAAATGTCCCTTCAGTCACACTGGAACACCGTGCACTAGTAATAGCCTTGAATGAGGTGGTATAAACAGCTTTCCAACACTCCCACAACCACTTACTGCTCCCATATACCTCAGTGCAAAAAAAAAAAACCAAACTAAAAAAACCCAACACCCACCTAAACCCAGAAAAGTCTTATTTAAATAGCTGTCTCATTTCATATTGCTTCAAGTTCAACAAGGCAGCAATTCTGTGGCATTAGAGCTAGCAAATCATTATTAAAATCACTGCTATTGGAGATTAACTATGAATTAATTATGAGATGACTTCAGAAGCTGAGAGCTTTCTGGTTGGCTCTGGGGCTGTCACACTGGGATCAGCAAAGCCCAGTGAATTCTGAAGTTTTTAAACCCTTGCCTCATGTTCAAATATGGTTTCTATTTCATAATGTAAGCTCTTTGGGTCATTTTGTTATGTGTTTGTACAGCACCTAGAACAGTGGGGTCCTGATCCATGGCTGGGGCACCTTGGTACTATCAATAATAATGATAAGTAGGAACACACATTCCTGGCAATGTTTTTCTAGGCAGCTGTTTTCCTTTGTGGATGGTTAAAGCCAATTGGCCTCTGGCCCTGTACCACATGGCACTATCATAAGTGTGCCCCATGTCAAATGCACAGCTTATGTATTCTCTGCATGGCTGTTACACCTCCATCAATGTGGGACTGGTCCAGCCAGGTGTGACGTGTGCTCCACAATTTGCAGGCAGTGCCCCCAGCACATCAGGGGCCGAGCCCTGATCATTTGGCATTTCTCATGCAATGGCTGAAATTGGCTGTCTTAATATTTGGGGTGGTGTCTGGTGATGGTTAAGCTTCACTTCTATATAGAAGTTACATAATGGCCTGTGCCCAAATGACAAAGGCTGCCCCATCACCTCAGGATTTGCAGAGTTGAAGAGTTGGGCTAGGAGTTGGTGCACCAAGAGCAGAGCTTGGCATAGCTGAGAAATGGTGGGCCACAGCTAGCTTTGTTCCACACTCCCAGCCAGCTGATCTGGGGTGCTGTCAGCTCTATTCCTCCTGGGGAGGATTTTAATTCTACAGTCCAATAGGGATTTCACTATTGCTCTTGATTTTACAGGGGAAGCACTCAGATACTGCAGTGATGGGTGGCAGTATCAACCCTAAAATAGACAGAGACAGATAGATGGAATAGGCCAGGTGCTTCCATGCAGTGAAGGGAGGAAGAGCAAGTCACTCGTGTTTCTTCTGGCTGTGAAAGGTTGTGTGAGGGGCAGGTGTGACACTGTCTTTATCACTCAGCTTGGCTCTGAGATAAGGGCCTCTGCTGGGCTCTGACAGCATGGAGAGTGCTCCGAGGATAGCTGTCAGTTCCTAAGAGTGGAGTCACTGCTTGCTGCACTTACGCACAGCTCGGTAGGCTGGCACAGCAGGCTGTGGGTATTTGTGGCACTCGGGTCACAGTTTTCCTAGCTCTGTGAAATGATTCAGGTTTACAGCTGCCCATGGGGCCTGCACAGGAGCCAGCTGGCACTGTTGAATCTGACTCCGGCAGTGAGGGAAAGCATCATCCGTTAATGAAGGTCATGGGAGAAAGGGAGGGTTACAGCTTAAACCAAACCATCATGGGTAACCCACAAATCTCTCTCTCAGTGACTGGGAAGATGGACAATCAGGATTAATAATAGTAATTAGTTAATCTTCATCACCAGCGAGTAAAGTTGAAAGATGAACACCCATGATGTGGGCTTCCAATTATTTAACAGCCAAAGTAATGATGAGTGTTCATATAACCCCTTTCTTCAAAATCCAAAAGCACTTGACAAACTTTACAGACAGATTTCCAAGTGCCACCCACTAGGATGCAAGTGTCACTTGCACTTGATGCTGAAATGTCGCAATATTCTGTTTAATATCCCGTGTGCTGTGTTCATTGGAAATGCCAGGGTGAATTCTTGGGTAAGCAGAATGCAACTTCTCAGTTGGTCTCTAGCTAGGATCCTGGGCTCACAGCCCATTTGGATATAAATTGGACTAAACACCCAGAGGAGTCTTTCAGAAAATGATAATTTAAGCTGAAAAAGTCAATTTTCCAGACTGCAGAGTCCAGAGCTGGGTATGAATTTCATCAGACTTCAGGGGATTTAGATCTGGAGCTTGATTCACTTGATTCATGAACTTTTTTTTTCATAGTGTACCTGGATACACACCCCACTCTTGATAACTCAGACTTTGCACAAGTTAAAGTCAATGAGAGGGTATGTCCATTACCTCCATTGGTAGCAGGTCAGGATCTAGAGTAGATGAAGCATGACAGATAAGATAAAATTGGGGTGCCCTGTTTTAATCATGAAAGCAAAGATCCCTGATTTAGAATCAGTGGGATTGGCTGCTAGAAACTCTCCCCTTTCAACTCCTGGCTCCACAGCCATGGTGGAATGGAACCCATATGGACCCCCAAGTCAGTATGTGTTGCTATATGGTGGACTTTTAACTTGAGAGAGGCAGGTTCTGCAATCTTCTGCTTAATGAGAATTCTCAGAGCCATTGGTTCAAATGTTGCTCTTTATTGAACTGGTATCATTCATTTACCTGCTCTTCAAGTATAACACATAGTGGCTATTTGTCCCACTCTAGTGGCCAAAGCACATACAGAGGTCTATAAGTCTTTCAGGGTAGCAGGTCTGGTTCTCTAGATGAAGTGAAATGTCATGTTTTTAGATGCAGAAGATCAGGGTTAAATCCCCATAGATAACCTAACCAGAAGGGTTGTTACACATGTTCAGAGTTAAGATAGGTTTCAGAGTAGCAGCTGTGTTACTCTGTATTCTCAAAAAGAAAAGGAGTACTTGTGGCACCTTAGAGACTAACAAATTTATTTGAGCATAAGCTTTCGTGAGCTACAGCTCACTTCATCGGATGCATTCAGTGGAAACATCCGATCAAGTGAGCTGTAGCTCACGAAAGCTTATGCTCAAATAAATTTGTTAATCTCTAAGGTGCCACAAGTACTCCTTTTCTTTTAGAGTTAAGATAGCCATCCTCTCTTCTCTTTCTTTCAATGAAGGGCTTTTTTTCTACCCGAGGTGCTCAGTGAGACAGAGTGCACGAGTGGGCTCTGATTGTCCAGAGATAGATGCAGTAGGAGTTATCTATATTTCTTCAGGTACCTGATGTGTCCAAATGGGTCTAAGAAATGAAAGCAATTTGATGGTGACATTTCTCTACACACACGTGAGAACACAAGATATCCGTGACTCACCTTGTCTGAAAAAGCAGCCAGGAACAGCAATTAATAGCATTCCTTTGCAGAGAGAAGCTGGCAGTAGGGCTGGTATAACTCTGGCCTACAATATTTCTTGCAGGATCAATGTGCTATGTGAGCTAAAAAAGCAATTCCACTATTTCCAGCCGCAAAGATTCTTGTACACTTTATCCCGAACCAGTCCTAGAGAAAACCCATTGTCAAATGCAGGGTCAATATGAACAAACAATAGAGTGGATTGCATCACATGTGTCTGGTTCATGCATTGCTAGCAAAGTGCCTGGCATTCAAGCTACTCCCCACCCCCAGTACATCGTACTGATCATGCAAATTTCATTTACTACCATCATAATTGTGCAGCCACAGAGAAATTGAGGGTAGCGTGTGGAACAGGGTGCTACTTTGCCAGTCTTTCTTTCCTGCCAAGCGCTTGTGTATGTACCATTCATTCCTCCATCTATATTTCCTTGGAACCTCGTATGACAGTATCTAAATACTACCAGAGCTGTGCAACCAGTAACTAAATACTACCAGTACCTAAACCTCAATTATACACTAACTCATGTGGCCAAGCCTTGTTGAATCCAGTGATGATGTATGGGACCAGGGCTTTGCTCAGGTGGAGCTCAGGAGCTGTGCCCCATGACAGCCTTCTCTTTCTCCTCCAAGCCTCCTGTGGTGAGAAGGTTTTGGTGCCCCCTCAAGAAGGCTCTGGAGACCAGATCCACCACACCACTATGGTGTCCCACTGAGCCAGTTAATAGATTTGGGGATAATTCCAAGCCATACTCAGAGAGGCTTGGCAAGGTGGACGTTAATTAGATACAGCTGAGCCTATTTAGGCTTAACACAAATAAGGGTGCTAGTCTTAGAGGGAAAGGGGACTGGGGCATGTGCTGAGCAGAAGCCAGAGCTCTGGGGAAATATAAGAACTGTGTTTAGGGATGGTGGTTGTTTTTGTGGAGTGTTTGTTTGGTTCACTGCTTGTAAAACTGCATCAGAGGAAGCCCAGCTGGAGATCTCTATATATGGACGATATTTTTCATGAGAGGTTTTTTTTTTCTGTCTCTCCCCCCCCCACTCTGTTCTTTTTTTCTTAGCATTTCCCAGCAGAGCGTGAGGCCACCAGCATTACAGCAGGCTCAGCATTTGGCAGGATGAGTTTGTTCATCACTAATTAAAACAAAAGATTTCAGGCATTTTCCACTCTCCTTTATTAGTTCTGCTGTGCGATAGCAAATTGGAGCCCTTGTTATGCTGTCAGCAGAGCTATTATTATTATTATTTATTATTTACAGTATAACATGTGACTCACTTCCTATATTGGTGGATCTTCCACCATCTGTTTAAAAAAAAAAGAAGAAATAATAGCTGTCATTTTCTGGAACATGATTCAAATCGGAACATCACAAGAGAACCAAATGAAGCCAATTAACCACAGTGTGTTCTGTTAATCTGAGTTTTACTTCAATTCCAAAGAGAGAGAAACCCAAAGATCCAAACTTTGGTAAAGCTAGTTTTTTTTGTTTGTTTTTTTAAATTCTGCCAATGTTTTATTGAACTGTTGATTTCAGCTAATAAAATATGCAAATATTCCTCTGTTTTTGACCAGTTCTAAACATTGTATGTGGATCCACATCTGGATCTGAAATTCCAGAATGTGCTCTGTCTAAATGTTCCAACTTTGGAAAAGTTTGGATTTCAAATCTTGAAATCTCTAAACTTTCAGAACCTGGAGTTGTTTTAATTCGGAGAGATGCAAAGGACAGGGTAGGATCTGGTCCTGTAGTTTGCATCCAGGTTTTTGATTTAAGCTAATATCTCATTAAAATGAAGCTTCCGGACAAAGAGTTGTGGCTTACATAGGATGTCATCCAGTACCCCTGGAAGTTAAAGGGAGTCTTTCCATTAACATAGAGTCATATGATTTAAGGCTAGAAGGGACTATCAATCATCTCATTCTGTATCTCAAACACAACCCAGCATCCCAGCACATTAAACCCAACAACTAGAATTACATAGGAACATAAAAACGGCCATACTGGATCAGACTAAAAGGTCCATCAAGCCCAGTATCCTGTCATCTGACAGTGGCCAATGGCAGGTGCCCCAAAGGGAATGAATAGACAGATTATCATCAAGTGATCCATGCCCTGTCACCCAATCCCAGCTTCTGGTAAACAGAGGTTAGGGACACCATCCCTGCCCACCCTGGCTAATAGCCATTGATGGACCTATCCTCCATGAATCTATCTAGCTCCCTTTTGAACCCCATTATAGTATTGGCCTTCACAACACCCCCTGGCAAGGAGTTCCAGAGGTTGACAGTGTGTTGCATGAAAAAATACATGCTTGTGCTTGTTTTAAATTTGCTACCTATTAATTTCATTTGGTGGCCCCTTGTTCTTGTATTATGAGAAGAAGTAAATAATACTTCCTTATTTCCTTTCTCTATACCACTCATGATTTTATAGACCTCTATCATGTCCCCCCTTAGTCGCCTCTTTTCCAAGCTGAAAAGTCCCAGTCTTATTAATCTCTCCTCATAAAGAAACCATTTTATACCCCTCATCATTTGTTTTCCTTTTCTGAACCTTTTCCAATTCCAATACATCTTTTTTAAGATGGGGCGACCACATCTGCATGTGGTATTCAAGGTGTGGGCGTACCCTGGATTTATATAGAGGCAATATGATATTTTGTCTTACGATCATCTATCCCTTTCTTAATGATGCCCAACATTCTATTTGCTTTTTTGATGGCTGCTGCACATTGAGTGGATGATTTCAGAGAACTATCTACAATGACTCCAAGGTCTTTTTCTTGAGTGGTAACAGCTAATGTAGGCCCCATCTTTGTATATGTATAGTTAGGATTATGTTTTCCAATGTGCATTACTTTGCATTTATCAACACTAAATTCCATCTGGCATTTTGTTGCCCAGTCACGCAGTTTTGTGAGATCCTTTTGTAGATTTTTGCAGTCTTAACTATCTTGAGTAGTTTTGTATCATCTGCAGATTTTGCCACCTCACTGTTTACCCTTTTTTCCAGATTGTTTATGAATATGTTAAATAGGACTGGGTCCAGTACAGATCCCTGGGGGGCACCACTATTTACCTCTCTCCATTCTGAAAACTGACCATTTATTCCTACCCTTTCTTTCCGATCTTTTGGCCAGTTACCAACCCATCAAAGAACCTTCCCTCTTATCCCATGACTGCTTATTTTGCTTAAGAGCCTTTGGTAAGGGACCTTGTCAAAGGCTTTCTGAAAATCTAAATACACTATATCCACTGGATCTCCTTCGTCTGCATGCTTGTTGACCCCCTCAAAGAATTCTAGTAGATTGGTGAGGCATGATTTCCCTTTACAAAAACCATGTTGACTATTTTCTAACAAATTATGTTCATCTACGTGTCTGACAAGTTCGTTCTTTAAGACAGTTTCAATCAATTTGCCTGGTACTGAAGTGAGGCTTACTGACCCTTACTGACAGGGTCATCTCTGGAGCCCTTTTTAAAAATTGATGTCACATTAGCTATCCTTCAGTCATTTGGTACAGAAGCTGATTTAAATGATAGGTTACAGATGACAGTTAGTAGTCCTGCAATTTCACATTTGAGTTCCTTCAGAACTCTTGGGTGAATACCATCGGGTCCTGAAGACTTATTACTGTTTAGTTGATCAGTTTGTTCCAAAACCTCCTCTAATGACACCTCAATTTGGGACAGTTCCTCAGATCCATCACCCAAAAAGAATGGCTCAGGTTTGGGAATCTCCCTCACATCCATAGTCATGAAGACTGATGCAAAGAATTCCTCAATGACCTTATCGTCTTTGAGTGCTCCTTTAGCATCTCGATTGTCCAGTGGCCCCACAGGTTGTTTAGCAGGCTTTCTGCTTCTGATGTATTTTAAAAAAAATTTGCTATTACTTTTGGAGTCTTTGGCTAGCTGTTCTTCAAATTCTTTTTTGTTTTTTCTAATTATATTTTTACACTTCATTTGCCAGAGTTTATACTCTTTTCTATTTTCCTCACTAGGATTTAAAGGATGCCTTTTTGCCTCTCACTGCTTCTTTTACTTTGTTGTTTAACCATGGTGGCTCTTTTTAGGTTCTCTTACTATGTGTTTTAAATTGGGGTATACATTTAAGTTGAGCCTCTATTATGGTGTCTTTAAAAAGTTTCCACGCAGCTTGCAGGAATTTTACTTTTGGTGCTGTATCTTTTAATTTCTGTTTCACTAACCTCCTCATTTTTGTGTAGTTCCCCTTTCTGAAATGAAATGCTACAGTGTTGGGCCGCTGTGGCGTTTTTCCTGCCACAGGGATGTTAAATTTAATTATATTATGGTCACTATTACCAAGTGGTTCAGCTATATTCACCTCTTGATTCTGATCCTGTGCTCCACTTAGGACTAAATCAAGAATTGCCTCTCCTCTGGTGGGTTCCAGGACTAGCTGCTCCAAGAAGCAGTCATTTAAGGTGTCAAGAAACTTCATCTCAGCATCCTTTCCTGAGGCGATATGTACCCAGTCAATATGGGGATAGTTGAAATCCCCCATTATTATTATTGAAATCCCCCATTATTAATAATTAGACCAAAGGATTATAGTCCTTGGGAGACTAAACTATTGTGTCCAAAAGGCAGAGAACAGGAGGACTTTGGATCAGGCCCACAGAGAAGCAGGAAACAACACTGGCCAAGCATGAGCATGTTGTCTCGGGGATAGGGGGCCTGTTGGCCACTTCACTTCAAAAACGTGTTTGTAAACATTTTCTTTGGAGTTAGTCCACATGGTTTCACGCTTTTGAGCTTTGCTTGAATCTCAAAGATCAGTTTAAACAAGCAAAGCTTCTCCTGATTCAAGGCCACATTCTAATTATGAATATTATTTATTATTTTAGATTAAGTCATAAATCGGGGCCAGGTTTGCTTGGACTTGGGCCAGTGTTTCAAGACCCTGACCCAATCTTTTGAGGAATGTGGTCTGAGCTCTAGATTTGTAACAAAACCAGACGCATTTCAACGTGGTCTCAGGTTCTGCTGCAAACATTTCATGTCACCTTAGAAATGCACCTTTGAACCCGGGACTCTAATGAGGCATCGTTGTCTCCCTGGGTGGCTAGAGACGGAGATGGGTGGGAGTGGGGGATCAATTACGTACTCTGGAGATGGAGGTTAGGATTGAGGAAGAATTCTTCTATCAGCAGAAAGGCTCCAGCTTTGCTGTCGGTGACAGTATTGAGTTCCCGGGCCTGAGCAGCTAAACTGCATTTCTGGCTGCAGTTATTTATATTCCACTAACAGCGTTGTTTACACAAACCACACGAATGCAAATCAACACGAGGATGCGCCGGAGTCGGTGAGGTGTGCAGCAGGAATGGGCTCCTGGGATTGGTTTTAGTAATGTAGTGTTAACACAGCTACACATGACTACCCACACTTTCATATCCGAGAGAGAGGGAACACTCATTACCTGGGACACTGGCCGAGTACTTGTACCTCAACAAGAGAGAGGGAAAAAAATAAAAATGGACTTCATTATCACAGGCTGCCTGTCAATCACTCGCCATTCCACTGAGCCTGCCTTACTTTTCATGGACTGAAGGGTCCTACTCCCCGTCACCAAGGGAAAGAGGTGGATGTGTGAAGTGTGAATGGAGACAGACCTGGGTAACATGATGACTAGCATTGTTCTACTGACTTTCTCCCTTCTTCAAGCAGACATGAATTCAAACATAGTCTGTCAGGAAAGGTTTCTATCTGGCTAATACACATACCCAGGGACATGACCTCATACTAGCTAGCCAGCTCTACATACTTATCCCCGCATTGAATCAGCACCTCCCAATCTTTAATTTATTTATCCTTGTGACGGGGTGTATTAACCTCAGATTGGAATTGAAGGACTTAAAGAGCAGCTCTGGGCCTAGACGACCCCACCCAGCTGCACCTGAAGAGCATACTCCCGAGAGCCAGACAGCTCAGATGGGGGCTGACAGGGCAGAGCCCGGTGGAGTGGGAGGGCCTGGACTCCCCTACCAATCCCCCTCTCATTAAGAGGGACACAAAACCCAGTACATTTTAGACTGTCCCCTGGTGGGAAGAAGGGGAAGGCTTAATAATTTAGGCTGGGTTGTTGATCCCCACATTCCCAGACACCTACCACTCCAGGATTGGGAAGAGATAAGGCTGAGTGGATAACCTGACTGGAGGGTTGACTCCACCCCCAAAAAAAAAAAGACAGACTGACACCTGACATGAAGGTGGTCTGAAGTAAAGTGTGGAGATGCAGCAAATATAGGTCTCACCTCCTGATTAGGAGGTGATGCTTCCAGCGAGCAGTGGCCATCATAATGTTCCAAACACCCTGGTAGATAAGGAAGTATTATTCCCATTTTACAGATGGGGGAAATGAGGCACACGGGCTCACGTCCCCAAAGGCATATAGGCGCCTAACTGCCATGGGAGTTAAGCACCTAAATACCTTTCCTGGTCTGGGCCAGAGACTAAGGGCCAGATTTTTTAAGATATGTG
The DNA here is from genome assembly GCF_009764565.3 of Dermochelys coriacea. Classification (NCBI taxonomy): domain Eukaryota; kingdom Metazoa; phylum Chordata; order Testudines; family Dermochelyidae; genus Dermochelys; species Dermochelys coriacea. The sequence goes on along the minus strand of NC_050083.1, from coordinate 11,098,503 downwards.
TCTAAAGACACAGATAAGCATGTAGGCCTGGATCTGCAAAAGGATTTAGTCATTGTGATGCCTGGATTGGGCCACACAGATGAGTTAAGAGGAGAAACATCTCCCCCAAAACTGAATTTATTTTAGTTTTGGGGCATTCCATTCTTTCACAAAAAAATCAAACCCAGACATTTTTCATTAAAAAAAATGTTGATTAATCGCAAAACCCTATTTTCTTTCATTTAAAAAAATGGTTTTGACAGAAAAATTTTCAGCCATCCTTAATGTTAACCTTACGTTCATGTGTGTGTTTCTAAATCCCATAAGAGTACTGGTCCTTATATGTTTTCTGGACCCCTTTGGGATATAATCTACAGAGCGGTTTGTATGTTTTCTAGATCCTCACTTACTGGGTCACTGACGTGTTACCCAGGACCCTTAGGGGCAGTGCCATTTAGCTCATCAGCCTCAAGTCATCTCTCAATCCACCGTCATGTTTGGAAGGCTCTGCCAGCTATTCAGCCCCCTTTCTTTTCTCTGAACTTAGATTTTTTTTTACTGTAGTTTTGCAAATGTATTAAAACAAGATCCTTGCTAGTTTATGGTAATTAAAAGCAATAAATATTCCTGCACACAACACTGTGGACCTTGAATAGCCAGCGGTTCAATACTGCTTTCCTAGTGAGGCGGGTAATAAATCTTTATTCCTTTTTGAATGGAAATAAGGACAGGATTTTATTCATGAATTCTGTGACCCAGCGAAGTGACATTTTCAAAACAAACACTCCAGAAATGAGGAGTTTTCTCTGCAGAGTGGGTTAATCTGCTCTCTTCTCAGCATGTCTCTTTCATACTGATGATGATTCTCCCAATGTCTTTTAATCCCAGCAGCTAGTTATTTTGCAGCAGGAAGAAATATAAAACAAAATAAAGACACTAGGAGAGAACTGAGTAGCATTGTGGGGCAGGGGAGGGGGATATTTTGGAATGGTTCCTCGGAAGCTTTGTTCTGCTCAGAATGTCTGGAGCTCTGGATTCAAGGTCCAGTCACGTTCATGGCAGTGCCAAAGCAGGGGGTGGTCTTGAAGTCTCAGCCCTACAAAGCTGTATTCCTTATGCCTTCTGAGCTGTCGGACTTCATTAGCATCTACTACTAGATGGCGGGTGTTTCTCTGAACCCAGATCAAACAGAAGCATTTTGCACTCATCTGCAATTGACATTATTTGGTTATGTAATCTAATTGGCTCAGGATGCTCCAGGAGTGGAGGGGATGAAGCCAAATTTTTGCAAAACAAAATTGCAATGTGTCGCATGTAAATTGCCATCACGTTCTGTGCTTTTTGAACTCTGCTTAGAGGGGAGGCAGGCTCCAGATTGTTTTCCCCCCTTCTCTGTGCTTTCTACCGATGAGGCTTCGCTTAGCAATAGGCCCCTTCTCTGTGAAAAGGGATTAGATATGGATTGAGTTGCTATTTGTTCTTAAACTGAGATTCTGAAACAGTTACTGAGCTGAATTCAGTGTGGGTAAACACGGGTGCAACTCTGTAGACTTCAGTGGAGCTGCAGTGGGGAATTGGACCCACTTTCTGTGCAGTGGGGAACATGGCTCTCCCAGGCTCCTAATCCTTGAGTTTTTTTGCATACTAATATTTGAGTTCAGCTTCCCTCCCCATTACTCTAACAGAAGAAGCTTTGTGCAGTTTCACAACCATTCACGTGCTATCGACTCGCTGTCTAAACTGCTATAGGTATTTCTAGGGCACCCAGCATCCTACCTGTGGGCATCTAGTAACAAATACTTATATCGACGTATCTGCACACATGCCTTATCCTAACAGCATGGGCAGGTCCTATGGACAGTAGTTATGACCTGTGCTGTCATTTTGGTGGCAGAAATATAGCTCTGCGATGGCATCTTCCTTGTGAAAACTCTGGGCCTTTACAAACATCGGTTAAACTGCCAAGGGAAGTAGGGACCCATTCAGCCCATTTTAAAGAGCCTGGCACAGAAAGGTAAAGCCACTTACCCTGAATCACACAGCAAGTTAATGGCAGAGCTGGGAATAGAAGTGCCAGCACCCAACCCCTCCAACTATCCATCAGGCTACAGGAGGTGCTATCAGGCTGCTAGAAATAACGGCTGCTGGCAACTCCCCTGATGTTTGCTTCGTCCTGCTGAATGTGACACACATGAAAGTTGCATGATGACTGAGGCTATCAGAAGATCAGAGAACGACAGGGAAAGGAAATATTTGTAAGTGAGGCTATAATTCAGGATGCTATAAGCAAGCAAAACCATTATCGACTGAAGGGAACCATCGTCTGACCCTGCGCATCAGAGCTGATGGTGTTAACCAGCAGAGCCATACTTTCCCCCTAGACTCAGAGCACTTTGGTGGCAGGAGAGCTGTCTAAGATTAATCTGAGTAATTTTTATTATGATTTTCCTTTCTCTCTCTGTCACATACACAATCTGTCTGGACAAAAAACTGCAGTGTCCTTCCACTTAGGATTAATTATAAAAGAAAAGTCAATATGTCTCTCAGCAATTACTGCCTCAAATGACCAAGTGCAAAAGGCAGTAAGGGGCTTAGAAATTGAATTTTCAGAGAGAAAGTCATGTCTTGTTGGTCCCAACACAAGGTTCTCTAATAAAAATAAACTTTTTCCTTAGCTAGTCACAGAGTTGGCTCCATGGTTTCCCCTCCTACAGTTTGTAGTTCTCAGGAAGATGGAAAATGAATTTTTTCAGGTGAGAGGCTTGCGAGTTTTTGTGTGCATGACTGTGCGTGACATGTATGGGAGGGGCATGTGAAATGTAGATGGGACATTATAACTGAAATAATGATAATCTTTAACTGGCCAGTGCTCAGTGATATTCTATCCACTAAGCAGTGTGTCCAATCATTTATCATAGGCCTGAACCAAAGTCCACCGGGAGTCTTTCCACTGACTTCAATGGGCTTTGGCTCAGGCCCCCCTTGAGATGTATGAACACATCACAGACATAATTCAGCATTGGAGAATAACTGTGTTTCCAGATTCATAATTAGATTTCAGCCTCTGTCAGGTCAGTTTGGGACAGAAAGTGTAAAAGCACCAGATCACCACATAAGTTTTTATTCCTGAGAAAAGCAGGGATTAGACTAGATGGCACCCCAAATCCACAATGTGAGGAAAGGGTAAGACAGAAGCAAAGGCTAAAAAGAAAAGAGAGAGAAAGAGTGTCAGACTGAGAGATAGGGAGAGAAGTAAGAATAAAGAGAAGAGAAACCAACAAACCGCTATATTCTACTTTTAGTTACACCTCTATACATTGAGTTTTCTGGAGTTACTCAGATTACATTTTTGGGATTGAGTGCAACATTTGGCCCTACCCCTCTTGGTTTAAGTTGTATAAAATCAGGGCTTGAGGTTGATTTTCACATTCCCATTCGGTGAGTCCAGCAACCATTTCTCAGAATGAGAGACAGAAGGGAAAATTGTGCGTGCTTTTTTCATAACCAGCCTGCTTTGCCCAGAGCCCCTGCTTGATGAACACCAGTACTCCCTGCAAATTTGTTTAGGAAAGTTACATTGGTTTCCCTCTCACAGAGTGTGTTAATAGTCTTCTCCCAGAAGCGCCTCTCCTTGCATTTATCATCATTTGAAATTGCTGGGGGGAAAATAAATTGAGAACAATAAAAAAATCGGAGAAACATTTTACTGAAAAACAAAAGAAATAAACCCAGAAACAAACTTTGGAGTCTCTGCGTCTGGTTCTGAGACACATAAATTTCTTTCTGCTGCTGCTGCCAACCAATCAGAACCTGGTTAAGCAATATACCGGGGAGACTGAGTATACTGTCACCACAAACTGCATGTAAAAATTATTCTGCATTTTAATAGCCCGAAAATGGTGTTTAATGCAGCTGGGGCTGCAGCCCAGTGTAAACGATGCAAGATCCCTCCCTGAAAACCAATTAAAGGTTGCTAATATCTTTGCTTCCTCACTAGCTTAATCCAATTGGAACCTTGGATGCTTGTGCTTTCTGTCAGGCTGTTTCAAACAAATTAAATAATGGGTTGCCAACCCTGCAAAATTTTAGGGTTTTTAACCTGTCTTGGCCCAGAAAAGAAACACAGACAATAGTTAATAAACAGTAGCCGAGGCCAGCTTGTCACTTCAAGCCAGGTTCTGATGCCGCTGGAGCTCCTGCAAAGCCATGCTGGTATACCAGAAAATAGATTCTGGGCTTTCTGGGACAAAGTCCCTTCTGACCGGGCTTAAAAGCTCCTTCCCAGAGGCACCCTCTATGATCTTGGAATGCGCAGGACTCTACCAGCTTCCCACTTACAGTTCCACATTTAGAAGACCCTGCAACTCTTTCCTCAGCAGAGAAGGTCTTGATGTGACACCCTCTGGAGCCCCTTAATGCCCCACAGGGAATCACTGCAGGATGATGTGAGAGCTGAATGTCCCAACTCTGCACTGTCCTAGGCCCCCGCCAGCCTACGATGAGGGAGTGAGCTCGGGATCCAAACTCAAATCAATTCGCATAGCTGACATTATCCTGCATGGTAATGTGTCACTGTGATGTCAGTTGACTGCTGGGCTGGAACTCGTGTTCATTTCACACAATGCAACATGTGGGTGTGATGCCATGTGGCCCTGTGCATGTGACTAAGAATAACATCCTAGGGAGCGCTGATGGGAACTTGTTCTGGGGAGTGAGTATTGTGCCAGTGGCACTGAACCTTAAGGTAGATCTGTTTGCTCATTACTGGCACTGTTCTCTTGCAGTGCACCTGTAGGACAATGGCCCTAGGTTGAGAGAAAATTAGTGTGAGCAGAGGGTCTGAATGCTGCTAAGGTCCATAGATGGTACTGCCTATTCAGATACCAAGGTGATCAGCTAGAGAAGAGGAGGAGACAGAAATATTTCTACTACGCACACCCCTGAAGCATTGCAAGATGGGTGCTTTACGGTCTCATCTAATACCTGAATATTGCTTCACACACCAGTCACCACCTCAAAATGACCATGAATTTTCAGCTAATTTCAGTGGAAACTTTGACTTGCTCCTGTTTTTTTTCTGTCCATGGTGCTGAAATACTGAATCTCCTAAAGTTTAGAGCTGACTAAATAACCAACAGTTTGTCAGAGGAATTTCATCATTTCTTCAGTCTGCATATTGTCCATGCAAAAATTTCATAATTCCTACATATTAGTCATTGTTTAAAATTATTTTCAAATCTCTTTAGCGAATGAAAGTCTTCAGCGGCAGATTGTTCACAAACAGTTCATTGAAAATATCCAGCATTCAATAGTTGAAATCCATGCTGCATGGTTAGTTACATGAATCACATGGAAATGTCTCTTTTTTCTGATTGGGTGACATGTAACTAATCACATCAGCAACAATGTCCACTTTGGACTGCATCTTTGTGTATGAAATTTGCTTGTGTAAAATATTAAAACAGTTGAGCGCCAAATTGACTTTTGAGGCATGTTCAACTAATATAGCACATTTGATAGAATATTTTTGAAAAGTAGCAGGGGTGCAACCTGAATTTTTCTAAGGGGAATCTCTCTGGGGCCGAGTACATGAAGGGGGTGCCAGAGTGAGAGAGAGTCTCCGTGAGGTTGTCAGATCCACCTGAAATTCTCATTCAGAGATGGATTTTGTGCCACATCTATGGGGCAGTGGCTCTTTCCCCTATGTTCTGGGCATAGGGGCTCAATGGCATGTAGGGAGCAACCCCATCCCCAGGGGTACAGATGGAAACTCCTCCCATTGCACAGAGTTATGCTGGACTTCCCCTTCTAAGGAATATCATCTTCCTGAGCCTCCTTCAGCCCTGGCTCCTCCAACCTCTCCCAAACCAGGGTACCCGCCTTAGATCCAGCAGTCCTCATACTGGATCAGTGGCCTGTATCACTCCAGCTGCTCTGGAGTGGCTAATAGCCCTGGACAGGGCTGGGCAGACGCACTGTAGCTCTGCCCTGAACCCCGATTGTGTTGATGGGCAGCAAAATCCATGGCCAAGGGGCGGGGCAGCAGGTACCCCTGTCTCCCCTCCCCTCTTGACATCCCTTGAAATCAGCCATAATGAGAGACCAGAAGAGTCAAATAAAGTTTGTTCAGGAATTCAAATGAATATACATAGAGAGGTCTAGATAGACTTATCCCTGCCACAGTGCAAGGGGCTGGGGACCTAGATGACATCTTGAGGTCCCTTTCAGACCACCATTTCTTGGATTTCTATTATCTTTATGCAGTATTCACCCACCTCTAGTAACATTACAGTAACACCTGCAATATATACTTACAGTTGGGTTGGGCTTCTGCCTCTAAATCTCTGTTTGTGGGATTCATTATCTCAGTGGTTTCTGAATGGATTGAACTGAGATTTTTCATACCAAATTCTCTTCTTGGAGGTACATTGTATTTAGCTCCATTCCCCCCCCCCAAAAATAGTGACACTAATTTAAGGAACTGATAGTTTCTAAAGCTCAAAAGTATGGTCACAGCACAAAGGGAGAAGGAGGTGTTGGGAGGTCATGGAATTTCACACTCTGAATGATAGAAGTCCCAAATTCTGCACTAATCTATTCTTTTGTGCTCAGTGGGGATCTCCTTAAATGTCGGTAATAAAAGAAAAAGCTCTGGAGATAGAACTTAAAGGACACTATATGAATTCATCTACAAGGGGAAGCAAATGTGGCAGAATCCAAATGCTATATAGAAGCAGACTTTAGATCAACATTTATAACAGAGACGTGGCAGGTGGGTTTCACCTCTCACCAGTCTGCATGTGCTCAAAAGCCAAAGGGCCCAATTCTTGCACTCAGTTGTGCCCAAGCAACTCAGGCCTGACTTTGCTGAATTCAATGGACTTACATGGATGTAATAGCAAGTAGAATTTGGCCTCAAAAGGATGTAACAAAGACCTCTTCCTCCACAGAAGCCTTTCCTAAATGGAGCTCTCTCTGAATGGGGACTTCATTTATAGCACACCAGCTTTCACTCCAGATTAGAACTTCCCCGTAAAATGTTATAATTCAGTGACCACATGATCTGCTTTGTAAGGGCACAGAGTATAAACAACATATCCTCCTTTTCTCACTGTTCAGCTCACTGCCACTCACTCTCTTTTTGCAGTGCTTGCCCAGTGCTTTTATTACCAGTTGGAGTCTGACTTGACCGGAGCACCTCAGTGAATCAGGAATAGAATCTAACAGGAACAAAGCCATGGACCCCGGTTCAGCTACTAGACCACTGAACAAAACCCAGCAGAAACAACTCTATTTCTGGTTCTTCCCCAAGGCTGAGCTTTTCCAAGGCAGCAGCAGGACACCTAACTTCCCCAGGTAAGTCCTTTGTGTAGATAGTGACAACAAATAGACCACTCCATGCATCACTTTTGATCATTTATTTTAATGTGTGTTCTACTCGTGTGGCTCACAGTAACTCCACTTAGTTACAGTATAGCAGGCCCCAAAGCCAAGGTCCCCATGTTTGCAGAGCTACTTTGCTACTGAATGGTGTCTTGCAGCACCACACAATGCCTTGACTTTGCAGCGTGATCTCTCTCGGGTGGAGGTTCCATTATGGCATGACTCCATGTGACAATGCCCTGACACAATAAGAAAGTTGCCAAGCAACGGCAGGAGGTAACACCGTCATTACTCAGTGGCTGTCTGCATCATCACCTCTGCTCTGGAACAGAATCTTGTCTGAACAGGGCTCTGCAGCTTTGCCCCTGGAGACCACAAAGCACTTAGCAGGGGGGAGGGAAATGGAGACAGCTAGGAATCAAATTACATAAAGAAGGGGGCACATTGTGCTAGGAGCAGAGCTAAGCCTAGAACAGAGCCCTCTAAGATCCCATTCTATGCTCTAGCCATGCTGCTGGGTGGTAAGGGGAAGAAGATGCTTTTCCTTGCTCCTGTGCCTTACCTGACTCTTCCTGACCACATGCAGAGTTGGGGACAGATCCTGACAGTTCCCAGTCAGTTTCCTTAGTACTCCTCATGTCTTATATCAGGCCAGGTAAAGTGAGAGGATCTTACCCATGAAGTTGACGTGTCTCTAGAGCCACAAGCTGAGTATCTACTACTCCAACTTTCACCTTGTATTAGATAAGGATTAGATAAGTCCATGGAGGATAGGTCCATCAGTGGCTATTAGCCAAGATGGTTGGGATGCAACCCCATGCTCTGGGTATCCCTAAACCTCCATCTGCCAGAAGCTGGAACTGGATGGTAGGGGATGACTCATTCAATATTGCCCTGTTCTGTTCATCCCTTTGCAGCATCTGGCACCAGCCATTGAGAGAGACTGGATATTAGGTTAGGTGGATCATTGATCTGACCCAGTATGGCTGTTCTTATGGTTTTTTCCCCTCTTGATTACTTAACATGGCTAATGTATTGCTTTGCTTTTTATTTCTTCAACTCATGCTGTACATAATCCTCTTTTTATAGTCAAAATAAGGAGGCAATAATACACTGTCAAAGAAAGAATTGCTTGTATGGGTCTGGTGTGTAGACGACTGAAAAAATCCTCCCCCTCGTAGAGGTCTTAAACCAGTGCCCTTTTCTATACCTAGCATGGCAATGTGCCCCCTCCCCTTTGCTCCTACCACAGGGAAGAGATGAGAAATGCTGACCTTGGCTGATCACAGTGCATTTTCATTGTGGATCGCACAGGGTAATTTAGCACAGGTGTGTCTGTAACTGGGATACATATGGGAAATTTTGCACAGTCCAGCTCACCCTTTCACCTGTGCTCTGGGGCTGGAGTGTGGAACTCACTGGCCTGCCCCTGGAAGCAAGCTGGTGACAGATGAAATGGATTCCCCAGTGGATGAGAATGCTAACAGAGTGCGAATTTCACCCCCTCTGCGGAAGGGCCAGCAGAAGGCTATGACATTTCTAGGCCCTATTTGTATGGGTGAAGAAGGATTTAAAAAATACAGAGTCCTTGTGCTGGCTGGCTGGGCAGGAGTGAATTTCGTCCAGATCGAGTAATTGCCATGGTGGGTTTAGAAAAGGAGGCAAAAGCTGCACCTGAGTAGATTTTGCATAGACCAAACCCCATTCCTTAAACAGCAGAGAGGTATTTGGTTTCTGGGTCTGGAACAGCTCTGGGATTGGGCTGCAGTGAACTGAGGGATGAGCGTGAAACCTGGAACTGAAGAGACTTTACAGATTCCCGTTCATCCTCTGCCACCTCACTCATGCTTGAGGACCTACCTGCAAAGAGGAAGTGGAGATTTCCTTTGCTGCAATGACAGGATATTAACGTAGGTGTCTCCAGTGGCGGTGACGGCTCAAAGCAGCTACTGTTAACTGCACAGCTACATAAAATGTAATCCAGACATCAGCTGCCTTTACTGCAATGTTTAAAGCCTAATAGATGATCCTGAATGGAACTAAACCATCGAACCACAGCTCTGAATAAGGGACAAAACAGCAGCTTGGATTAACAGGGATGCTGAGTTTTAACATTCAACAGGACAGCAGTTATAAATAATTTACCAAAACATTCCAGTTGATAACTACATCCACGGATACTTCCCCCTTGAACTACAAAGAAAATATTTGAGTACTAACAGTGAGATGATAAAAATACATTGAGAAATACAGTGCAATCCACGGGTCAGAGCTAAGGTTGTTGGGTTGTGCTGAAATATACAATTGTATATTTGTATATATTGTATAAAGAAGATGATGTTTGTTTATTATATGGGCCATGGAAGACTTACAATACTGTTATATTGTTATTACATACACAATTAGAATTATATGTTATTTTATTACAACAAAGCAATAATACTTGGATTGTAAGCTCTTTGGGGCAGGGACTATCTTTTTATTCTGTTTGTCCAGTTAGGTCCTGCTCCATGATTGGCTTTTGTAGGCACTACCACAATACAAATAAATATATAAATGATATCCTTAACCATTCATTTCCTTGCTTTTAAGTGCTTGGCATTTGTAAGTGGTGCAATATATATCTTTTGACTCTTTGCAATGTTAACTGATTTTAGAAATGAAATGGTTTGGTGTTAACATTTCCCAGGGTGGTTTTGGTTTGTTTGTTTTTAATAAACACTTTTTACTTTTTAACATTTTGCATAGGTGACTGAAAATACTGACTCAGCTTATGAGCTGTGCCGATTTACCCCTGCTGAGGATTTGGCCCATACATTTTTTTCTCCAAGTGTTAAATAAGTGGGATGGATGACTCGGATTACTATTCAAATTAAAGGTATGTGTGGTTGACACGGACCACATTAACACCCTCACTCCCTGGAGTGGAGGTCTACCTCATCTGATGTGCACCTGGCAGGACAGACACATGTATTGCCTAGCTAAGACGGCCATATGTGCATATACCAGGTAACCTTGCTTCTCTCCAGATATTGGTAAAGTCTGCTTAGAACCCCCACTGCTGGCAATGAGGGAATAACCAGTTCTTAAAATAGCTGACTGCCGGCTTGGTTTACTGATGCAATAACCCTCCCCTTTTGTATGAATCATAAGCCGGACCGTGGACCTTCTACAGACCTCTTCTACATGACCTAATGGAGTAACTTCATTAGCTGGCAGCAGTAGTTTTCCTTTAATGGACCATCTACTAGAGGGAGATGTGGCGCAGTCTGTGCTTGAGTTACGTGAGAACTTGCCTTTAGCAAGACAGCAGAACTCGCAGACCTTCCCTTTTTAATCCACCTTCCATGAATCATCAGTGCCTTCCCTTTCAGATGCGATCTAGTGTCTGGTGCTTGATTACAGCATCTCTTGACTGAGTGGAGGCTGAAACCGGTACCTCCAAGACGTGCTTGGGTCTCAATGTCTAAATTGCATAAATTGCATTTGTTCTTTATCTGACCATTTCAGTAGCTTCTGTCTTTCCACTCCCCCCCCCATCAGGAATCCTACAGGCCTTTTAAATGCTTCTGGGAAGGAAAGGGTGTTACCTACTGAATTAGAAATGTATGCCAATCTCCTTTATGAGGGGTCTGTGGCTTTATGATGTCCCCTTTGAGTAGGGTGTGTCTGCATAAGGGTGACATTTCATGGACACTTAGGGTGACCAGATAGCAAGTGTGAAAAATTGGGACGGGGTCGGGGGGTAATAGATACCTATATAAGAAAAAGCCCCAAATATCGTGACTGTCCCTGTAAAATCAGGACATTTGGTCACCCTATACACTCGCAAATGCAAGAGGTAAAACCCATGATATCCCAACATACTCTCTCTCTCTCTTTCCTTTTCCTCTGGCTGTCACTACAGCCCCAGCTTTGCTATGGAGCCAGCAAAGCACTATGGTGTGACTCTTTATAATCCCCAGGTTGGTATTCTCTGCACAACTAATTAAAACTCTTGTCCCAGTCCCCCACACCCTTCCTTCCTCATCCCCTTTTCATTTCCTTTGTCCAGGGCCTTAAAATGCTTGGTCTCCACACAATAATTGATGGCTTCTGGCTGTACAAACACAAAGGCCTGGAGACTATACAGAGACAGATGGGGTTTTGTATTGTATTCTTTGTTTTTCTTAAAGCAGGGAAAGATTTGTAAATTGATGGAATGTATTGTTAATAAGAGAACATTGTCCTTTTATAAGAGTTTATTGTAATTGAAAAATGCCCAGGAGTAATCTGCACTTGGGACACATTTATGCCTCGTTTTCACTTTGTTACTTTCCAGAGGCACTCACACAGATGCTTTGTGTTTTCTATGTCTGCTCAGTTTTCATATCCTGCATTACCCTATTTCCCCATCATAGCATGCTGGGCTCACACATGCCTGTATCTTACTGCCATACTACCTCTGGCAGTAAGTGAGGTCTGCTTCTCCCCCAAATTAAGCAAGGCTAGGACCTGGTCATTATGTGGACAGGAAACTTTCAAACTATGCACACTATAAAGTATTGCAAGACACATGCAATTATTTAGGACTTCATGGTTGTCAGTGTGCTTGGTCACATGGAACATCACACCAGCAGGGGGCTAGAAGTCTGATGATATAAAAAGCCTTTATCCTCTGAAGCTGGAAGAGAATCTTCTTTAGCAGTAGAGGGCACATGACATACATTAGAATAGTTCTGATCCTGTCCAGTACACAGACACTCACAGCTTGTTATGCTATTGGTATGAATTGCTGCAGACATGTCTGGGTTAGGAGCCATGTGGCTTAGAGTATGGCAGAATGGCCTGGGTTATCTTCCTGTTGGGCTGGGCATGTCACTTTCCCGTTCAGTACCTCACTTGCCCCATGTGTAAAATGGGGATAATGATACTGTCTTCCTTTGTAAATCACTCTGAGAACTATTGATAGCTAAGAGCTGGGTATTATTATTACTACTACTACACAACAGTTTAGAACAGGAAAGGAAGGATGCTGTCGTTGAAACTACACAAGGAATTTAAGTAGGCAGAATGTAGGTTGCCCAGGACACCAGGGTTAACACCCCAAAACATGCCACGGGGCCTCCGTGACTACAAGGGATCAGGACCTCTGTTTCGTGTCTTACCCAAATAACCACTCCTCCTCCAGTACAGGACCCCCTACCACCAGGCTCGGCTCTGTCTCAGGCGAAATAGTCACTATTTCCTTTACTGCTTCGCCTCCAAGCACTTGCTGAATAAAGTCAGTCAAGTCCATAGCTCAAGGCATCATTGTTTAGTAATCATTGTGAATATTCCTTTCAATTGATAAGGGCACCTGTATCATAGTCCAGATACCCAGCAAGTCTTTACAACACATGGAGCTGACCAAAAGCCCCGAATCCACCAGCAAAGCCCCACCAGGTGCCAGAGAGAACCAGCGAATCCCTTAGAGCCAAGAGATTAAAGACACACACTCTTGCAAGGTGCGAGAGTTACCCTCAGGCGCCAATCCCTTCCCCAAAGCCTCACTACAGAGATGAGCCAGCCAAAGGGGTGAGTCAGCAGAGTGAATTCCAAACCCAAGGGGGCTTCCCACAGGGAATGTCTTGCCAGCAGCTCCCTCTCTTTGATATCAAGAGGGTTCCTGCCGATCCCATCTGCTGTAGTGTGGCACAGGCAGGGGACGCCTCACAGATAGAAGATCCCAGGCCATGACCATTTATAGATCAAAACTGGATCTCCAGCACAGGCCACAAAGAACCAGTGTAATATGTTCCTGGTGAGATACCTCCAGCTTCTGCATGCTGGTATTTACAGAGGTGCCTAGGGGATTTAGGCACCTACATCTCACAGAAATTCAGTGAGCATTCTTTGCCTAATGTTTCCCTCTGGAAACACCATCCTCAAGATCTAGCCCCAAGCAGCATGTGTCTAATCTCAAGATCACGGGCACTGATCATGGCAGTGAGGTCTGTAGGCTGCAGCCCTCCTGGATAGGTGCAAAGAGCCACCCTGGCCACAGACTTGATAGACACTCTGTCGTATGAAGCCCCCTTCCCACCTCCCTAGCTGCCTCATTCAAGGGAGGCAAAAGGGGCAGTTTGGCCAAGGCCACTCATTTGAGAGAGCCCCCCAAAATGATGGAGGGGCAGCCAGGCCAAATTTGAGCGAGTGGCATTGCGAGATGGTGCATCGCCACTCAGATTAGGTGCCCGCCATCAATAGTGCTGGGTGTGACTTGCCTGCTGAGGCTGGGCCCAGATCCCACCATTGGGTTCATTGTGCCGGACCTAAGGCAACCTGCCAGGCCGAGAGCCCAGAGGCAGAAGCAAGGTGGGGGACAGGTGGGACCAGGAATGGCTGCTCACCCGCATACAGGACAAATCCCCCCATCCTCAGGCCTAGGGCCCCTTGTCTCTTCTCCTCTTCAACTCTTCCTTCTCCATTTCTTTGGAAGGAGGGGGGACCCTGAGACCCTCAAATACCTCCGTGCAGCTCTAGCCTCATCATGGCCAATTTTTCCTTCCCCACTACTGCCAGGGGGTGCTGGCTGCATTTTCCATTTTCCTTAGCATTGCCCATCTGGGATGGATCCCAGGGGTATCGGACAAGGCCTGCCAGCTCCTGTTGCTTTTTGACTCACCTCACCATAAAACCCACCATAAATCCTGCCGTAAAAGTTCTTTATAGAGTCCACCTGTCCGCAGCGAATAAATCACTTGTTCTAAATTAAATTCTGTGAAAGCTGAGTGGCACAGGGTTCCGTGTCTGGATTTATTCAGGCGCCAGGAACATAGTAATTTTCTAAGTCAACATTCTGTCCCTGCTTTATTCGTTCGCTGATCATGATAAAATGGAATTATACACACACATGTGCGCACACACTGGCCAGGTGGTTCTCACGTTGAAATAGCTGTATGAAATGTACATCCCTGAGAATGGGGAGTGGAGAGAAGTGGTGGGGGACAGCTTGCATGCAAAGGACAGAATTAAATCAAAACCTGTCGACTCCCCCTGACTCCTGTTCTTATACATCTTTCTACTCATCTTTTGCCTGCACTGGCTTCTCCCATGAAACAGCAAAACTATCAGGCTAACGCCTCGTTAGACACACATCTAAGGGGATACTGATGTGCCATTCATTAAGGCTCATTCACGGCCTCTTTCTTGCTGGTTTCCAGACAGTGCAACTTTACTCTCTTTCCTTCTTTCATCTCCGCCACCTTTCTCCTGCGTGAAACAAGAAGCTGTTTATTCTTTGACAGAGTGGGAGCGGAATGGCGTCCTGCCCCTCAGCTGAACCCTGAAATCCTCCTCAGAGGAAGGCAGGAGGGAGAACCATGCCAAGTCTCTTGGCTGCCAGCAGACAGAGCGGTTCTCTGTTGGTGGATTTCTTGGGCTTAACGAGGCTCTGACAAGGAAGGAGAGGCAAACACCGGTATCTCCTGCCACCATCCCATCACGCAGCTTTCCCCACTGCCACTACCCTTCAGCTGGTAGCTCTGAGAGCCTTCCCATTGGAAGAGCTCCAGCTGACACCTTGATTGATTCCCTGGCTAATGAGCAACACAGCTGTTTGGAATATTTGGCTCTTGGTGTGCTTTTTATTTTGGGGGGAGAGATTTAAGTGCCCTCCAGGGAAGGCTTGCAGGAGAATTTCAACAATGGAGGCAACTTTCTGAGGGAGACTGGGGCCATTGTCAGGCTGTGCCCGCCCCCTGGACCAATTCACCAGACCAAGACATGGGCTGGGTGGCCGCTCCCTGCTGCTGCCTATTCAGTCCGACGTGCTTTGACCCCCTGTGAAGTATAAGCTAATCTGATGCCAGTTCTCCCACATGTCAGAGCAGCCCAAGGCTCATGGTGGGTCACAGCCTCAACAATTGAATGGGAGGAATCCTTAGACCTCCTCCCCCAGTCGCTCTCATTCCAACCGATGGGAATAAAATACTACTCAGTGTGACTCAGAACTAGGCCATAAGGGAGGGAAGGAGGCGGGGATGGGGAGACGGGAGGACCAGTCCCCAAAGCCTCCAGGATCTACTTGGGTGAAGTTGTGGTGGCCGCCATCTTGTCCAACATGTTGCAGATTGATGTAGGTGAAATACCCCGGGCTTATCCTGGGAGATTTCATCGTGCATATTGACAAGGCTGCAAACATAAAAACCCTCTAAACTCATCTCCTCATTTGCCTTTCTAGGACTTTCACAGGTCATCTCTGCTCCAAACCAGGCATCCTGTCACACCCTGGACCTGCTCTTCAGCCTAGATGTCAACTTCTGGACATCTTAAAGGAGCCTCCGGCCCAAGTCTTGTGAATCTGACCTATGCCCTTCCTGGCTTGTGAAAGAGAGATGTGAAGAGCTGGTACCACTCCTGTCTGAAACAGCAAACACTTATTTCAAAGAAGGAATCTTCCCTTGCTTCTTCAAACATGCAATAGTCTGACCAATGCAGAAGAAACACTCCCTGAATATACATTGGTTCTAGCCAACTGCTACCCAGTATCAAACCTCCCATTCCTGAGCAAGCCCTTTGAGAAGCTAGTCCAAGGCCAACTCATACAATTGAAGCTAGTATTCTCGACCCAGCACAATCTGGAGTCAGGCCAGGACATTAAATTGAAACTGGTTTAGTAGCACTGATGGATGATCATGTCTTATCAATGAACAGGATGATCCATTCTCATCCTCTTGGATCTCTTTGCAGCATGACACTTTCAACCAGGAGATACTTGAGAGACCTGCCAGAGGTCCAGGATAATGTGCTAAAATGGTTTTAGTCCTTCCTGGAAGGATGCACTCAATGAGTAGTGATGGGAAAAAAGCACCTCCACCACTAGATGCTTCACTTGTGGAGTCCTGCAAAGATCACTTATTTCTCTGGTATTTTTCAATATCGACATACAGCCAGTGGGTGAACTGGTCAGAAAACAAGGACTCAAATTCCAGCAATATGCAGTGACGAATAGTTCTACCTATCCTTCACCACATACAGCCACATTAAGATGTCCTAGTGCTTGGACGAGATCAGCTCATGGATGAAGAACAGCTGGCTGAAGCTGAACCAAAGCAAAGCAGAACTGGTGATTGTGGTGGTCAGATGAAAGAATTTAAGAGTTGACAATTACTGTGCAGTCTTCTTCGGTTGCAGGTAACACCCATGGTAGGTCAATTCAATGCATAGTTTAGGAGTACTCTTGGATTCCTTTTTGATGCTAATCTCTCAGATAGAAGCATTCATGAGTAACAGTTTTTATCCTCTTTGGTTCGCTAAGAGACTCTGTCCTATCCTTGTGGATAATGACCTGGCTTCAGTTCTGCATGTCTCTGTCACCTTGCGGCTGCAGTACAGCAATGCATTATATGTGGGCATAAAGCCATCAGGGTTTAGGAAACTCCAACTATACAGACCACTTCAGCATGTGTCCTCAGTAACAAAGGTCTAACTGAACACCACAGCAACTCCCTGTCCTCCATTGTCTACACTGGCTTCCCATAGACCATCAAAGCAAGTTCAAGGTCTTGGTCCTTATCTTCAAGCGACTCCATGGCTCATTAGATATTCATGAGTCAAGGATATTTAAAAAAAACACCTAAATCTCTGGAGTGAAGGCTGTGGTTGACTGCTCTGGTCCTGTGACACAATGGTACTCTACAGTAAAGGTGAAACTCTTCTGTGCAGCAGACAGAGCTTTCTTGCGGGGTGGTCTGAGGCAATGGAATGAACTCTTATGGGAACCAAGGATCAAAGCAAACCTCACCACCTTCTGCTTCAAGTGCAAGGCACATTTTTTCAACCTCCCTTCTCTAGCATAAACATATAGCAACATATAACCTGCCCAGAACAATCACACAAAGAAATAAACAAAAAAGACAAATAAACTTTCCCCTAAAACACAAAACAACACTGTCCTTCCAAAACAACACACTCCACTATACACACTTCTCCCCCTGGCAGAGCATGAGAGAACAAAGGACATGGGACAGATATTAGTCACATTACTTAATGCGCTACTGGAAGGCACTCAAATATGATGATGAGGAGGAGGAGGAGGAGCATGGTATAAGAACCTATATGGAATAGAATGCAAACATTACAAAATGCAAGTACTCACCCAAGAGGTGCTAGGGGAGTTGAGAAAGAGAATTAAGGGGCTGGATAATTATATGACAAATGACCCAATTTATAGTTGCAAAGGGTAAAAGAACAACCTGCTGCAAGTAGTTAGATGGTCACTGCAGGGCTCAGGAAGGATATGTGTTTCCCTTGAACAGGCATATTACGGGGGTGGAGTCACAGAGTTTAGGGCTGGAAGGGACCACTAGATCTAGTCTGACCTCCTGTATATCACAGGTCACCAATGCTACCCAGCTGCCACACACTAAACCCAGCAATGGGATGAGACCAAAGTGTTACAGCTCAGTGGAGACTAGAGTATTATGTGTCACAGGCAGAGAATAGGAGGGACCGAGGTGCACCAGTACTCGAGGCCCTCACAGTGGCAGAGAAATGGCTAAGCAGCATACCTGATTATATAGACTGATGGTCTAATCTGTTATGGCAAAGCCAGGAGTAGAAAAAGAACAAGCAGGGAGGGGCACTACAGCAAGCACCACTTCCCCAGTGCAGACGCCATCATAACAAGGCAGAGAGGGCCCCAAGCCAGTGAGCGTCTCCCAGCTACATGTAGAAAGTAACACAGTGGGAACTGCACAACCAACCTCTGGAAAGCCAGTTCCAGCTTTGTGCCTCCTTGTCCCTGACTTGAGATCAAATGTCAACGTAGCATCAAGGTGTTAAGTGCATGGAAGACACAAATGCATCCCACTTGGTTGGGGTAACAAGGAGGGTAGGAATAATGGGAGATCCCTACAAAGAAGCAATGCCATCCAGAGATCCACACTCCAGAGGCAAGGAGAACGTTTAGGAAGAGCAGAACCCGTGCTACCACGACATTCCTACTCAGCCCAACCTGCTTGACTCTCTACTGCACCTCAGCCTGGCTCCTCACTACATTACATCTACTACATTACCCTGGCTCCTCTCTCAGAAATCTGGAGAGTGCTGCTCTTCATTCTGGTCCCTGAAACTGCAGCTGTCCCAGCAGCAGTTCCTCCCCCTTCTGAGCCGCTTGGTCTTCCTCCCCCCCTACCCCCGGTGGTTCCCCTTACCCTTGCTGAGAAGCAGAACAGGTTGTCTCTGCCACTGTATCTGCTGCCACTGAGCACATCAGAGCCAGAGCCAAAATCCTTTTGCTGGTTCATCCTTGTCCTGCAGTTCCCCAGGTACCAGGGCCAACCCCTTTCTCTGTGTGAGAGCCGGAGCAGAGCGGCTCCAGTGACATGGAGAAGGTTATGGCTCAGCAAGAGGACCGTTCGCTCACGGCAGCTCCTCTCCACTCTCTGCCTGCCATAATTAATATCCTTTCCACTGCAGGCTGTGAGGCTCTGACAGGCTTTATTTTTAACTCCACTTAATGACACAGAATTAAGACAAAATGCAACTTTGGTGAGCCCCAGGCGCTGGGGAGGCACACAGGCCTCAGAGCACTGCTGTACCTGACGGGCAGGCTCCAGCATGCAACCATGTGTGAGAGACATAATGGGTTTGCCCTGCCAAGCTGGGTCTGAGATGGTGCAGGGAGTGGGCATGGGGAACATCCCACAGATATGTCCCTAGTCTCTGTGAGGTGCTTCCTCTGGAGCTTGATCCTGCCCCACCGAGGGTGGAGTGAGAGTTTAAACATAAAGGGGAGTTTGGTCTTTGACTTCAGCAGGAGTGAGGTGTCTCCTCGGTGGCTCTGGATGGATAGTGAGGGGGGCATTGTCAAGAGACTGTGAGAAATCTAGGACACTAACATGGCTCCAGTCCAAGAGAGGTGTTAAGGGGTGTGGAGATCTCTGTTCCTCCACAGGAAAGAAGGCAAACACAGGGCTGATGAAACAGGAGGGAGTGACTGCAACTAATGACTGAAGACTTTGGGTCAGCCACAAGGCAGGGGTAGGGCAGGCAAGGCCTAGGGGTTTGAACAGATATCCATCATTGTAGTATCTGTGCATCTTCCAGGGTAAATCAATACAGCTCCCAGGTGAGATGTAACAAGGCCACTAGTGACTTTAATGCAATTTTCAGCACTTCTCCCTTCTCTGGTTATAGGAAAGCCTTCCTTGCAGTAGGCTGTAGGTGTGTCCATTCCAGGATATTAGAGAGACAAGGTGAGTGAGGTAATAACTTCTATTGGACCAACCACCTTGTCTCTCTTCCTTTCGCTAGGTCTTTTTGAGGGAGAGATGATGGAGGGGAAGTCACTGTTATAAACCTTCTGAGCATCTCACAGTCTGGAGCTGTTCACTTTGTACCAGTGACAGTGTTGCAGCTTGCAGTGATGCCATCTGTCTATTACATGAACTCTGGGGTGATCTCCCATTTAAATTAGTCTATTGGGCTTTATACTGCACCCACTGCTATGGTAACTAGAGTGTGTGGAGCGTGATTGGGCAAGGCAGGGCTTCACATTTGACAAACAACATTGGCTATGCCAGTAATGGCTCCTCACTCCGCATTGCCAATGTATCTAAATCCCTGCAGCACACTGTTTGGCTCTTTCAGCATGACACAGTTCTATAAATGCAACTTCTGGTCTGACCTTCAGCATTTCTTGCTCTTCCAGTAGTAGGAATGCAGCATTCCTCAGTCCTGACTGGTAGCACCTCTTGGTTATCCAGTCATGGCCCCCTCCCAAATAGAAACCATTAACGGCTGAGCTGTGTATTGCTTTTGTGGAAAACAGTCCTTGTAGACCAAGTCAAGAACAATGAATTCATCTTGCCTGCTTACAGAAGCCCAGATCTCCCGTAGCAAGAGGCTGGAGAAACCCTTTCTGTGATGCTAAATCTTCCCTTGGCCCTTGTTCATAGAAGCATGGTCAGAGTTGACCTATAAGGTTGGCGGTGCACAGCGATCCCAGTCCTCCGTGCATCCTGCGATGAGGGAGAACCTCCTGTACTGTTAGCACCACTGACACTCGGGATTCCAGGCCAGCACCCAGAATAATTGCTGCTCAAGATTACTTTATGACACAAATGTTGACATTCTGTTGGCATAACTTGCAATAATGTATGCAGATTGCATCCTTCTAGTGCCAAAATTACTACTTCGCTGCAAGAAATAGTCAGGTTACTCTCTGCTTTGATTACCAGGAGATAATTCCCCTTCAGGAATCTTGTTTGTTTAGAATGCGGGGGAGGGGGAAAGGAGAGTGAAAGATTGATCATGCAACAGAATAGACCAATAAAATAAAGAGACTTGGCTTTGTCTTTCATGTGTGCATGGGTGGAGGGATATTGGAGGTAATTCTCTGGGTTTAATCTTCCCTCTGTCTTTCTCATCTACTAGGGAAGTGGGGAGTGTTGACACTTAGATTCTTTCTTTGACTGGTTTTAAGGCATGCCTGTGAGCAAAAGTCCCAAGATGCTTTGCAGTTAAGCTAACTTTAAGGAGTGGAATTTTACTAAGCAATAACCTTTAGCATATTTTGAAATGGCTGGAACAGATATTTCAGCAATATTAATGGCAAAATGTGTGCAAGGGGAATAACAAATACTGTAATATTGTCCAAAAAAGGGAATAAACAATGCCTAACCATAAGGTGTTGTGGCAGTTAGAAAGTTACAAGCAACAGAGAACTTAGAGTAATTATATCCTGGTTACCCTTCATTGCTTATCATTTCACCCCTTCACTATTTTCTCCTCTTGGTATATGCTTCTTCTTGTCTTAGGTTATTTACTAAGAAATAGTGAGGAAGTAAGACCATTGGCAGACTGGGCGCAGGCTATCAGAAACTACAGAGAAGGTCTTCCTCAGCTGTTGGTATCTGTATGCCTCTCTGTGTACGTGCTGCCTTTACTAACTGTAAGATTAATAAATCCAATCAAAACTGACTTATCCAAGGTCTGTTGTTATTGAATGAATTTAATTTCAAAGAATGTTATCAACTAAATGCAATATCATAATCCAGATGTGTCAGTTATTGGCTATTAATTGGTTGTCGATTATTGACAAATTATTAAATTATCATAAGGAGGTTATTCCTCCTCAAGGAGGAACTTTCTCTCAAAGAATACCATAGTACTGCATTTAATGGGCCATGATAGACTTGTTTTTCAGGACTCAGAGGCATACGTGAACTTACTAATTAACATCTGTCATATGGGGCTGCATAGAGGCCACGACTTCATTGTGCTAGGCACTGTGAACACACATAGTAAGGTACAATCCTGGACCTGAAGAGTTTAAGGTCTAAATAACAAGACAGATAGAGGGTGGGAGGGGAAGCAGAGACACGATGACGTGCCCAACTTCACATCACAGATCAGTATCAGAGCCAAGAATAGAGCTCAGACCTCTTGACTCTTTGCCCACAGCACTAGCTTCTAGACCATATTGCCACACTCACTGGAAGTAGCATATTAGAAGAAGAGATGTCAAATCATTTCACAAAAGTGCCCTTCATGACCCAGGTTATAAATTGAGAAGGGGCCTCATTTAAGAGAATGTTGTCATGTTCTAAGAAGCCTGGATGTGGGAAAGGACATTGATGGAGCTGGATCTTTAATGTTTTTTTTTAAAACTGAATTAACACCAAAAGATATTCAAAAAGGAAAATGGGACAGAAGGAAATATCTTCAAAAACAGACCCTTGGAAAATACAGTTGCACATCAATGAAGAATTTATTTCTAGAGGCACAGAAAAGAAACCTCCATAGAGCAGAGCCTCAGACACTGGGGAAGGAGGCCCATGAGTATCTCAGAACTAGGGGCAAAGATCTCTGCTCCAGACCAGTTTTGCAAGAGATTAGGATTCATCTCTGCTCTAATGTATATAGGGACAATTTATTCCCCAGTGTAAGCCCACTAAAATCAACTGAGCTACACAAAGATTGAATCTGTCTCTTTGAATTTGCTATACCAGCGAAGACCATTGGTCCATCTATTCTGATAACTTCCTGTAGTCAATATCCAGTAGGATAGAGGAAGTCAAGTTGGCCAAAAACCTCCCAAAGGTTACGTAATGTGCTAAACTATCATACATTGCTCACTATGGGGAAGGAAATCTCATTCCTATCACCTGCAGGCTTATGCCCTTAAACCTGAGTTTAAACCTTTCATGTGTTGATTTACACAGCAGCTCAGTATTAATGAACAGGAAAGTAACCACCGTTTGAAAAAGGCAATCTTGGTCACTTCTTTGGATCAATGACCTTCTCAGGCAGTGATTTCCGAACATCAACTATATGCTGGGTGTGTGTGTCGGGTGTGTGTGTCTGCCTTTTCATTTCACTAATTGCTTCCATGTTCTAGCGCTGCCTAATGGAAAAGAGCAGGTCTGATCAGTTTCAACTGAAGGGGCTTGTGTGAAATGAGCTCCTGAAATAACTGGTCAAGGATAATTGATACCACTGGGAGCATTCATCTTCTTTAGGTCTTTACTGCTCAGGAGGGATCAATTTTCTAGGGTTTAGCCAAAGCTGGAGCCCAAGACTCATTCTCGATCATTGTCCCAATGGCCATTTAACATGAGGAACTGTGGCCATTATTTCCTCATGGGGAATTTAGCATGGAAAGATCTGAGGAGCAATTGAATCAAAGATTTTTTGGGGGGGGGACCCTCAACCCTCCCCTCCCCTCGGTTTAGAGGCACACAGCAGGTTTCACCTCCCTGTCACAGTTCCCCTGAGCCATCCAACCCCTCCACCCACCATCTCCTCTGGTGCAACACAGCTAAGGTTTGTTTAGTCGTCTTCAAGTGAACATGGCATATTGGCCAGAGCCCTCCACGAGAATCCTGTTAATTTGTTTGATGAGATGACTCTAGCTGCAGCCAGATGAAGAAAAGCTGATTAGCTCTTTTGCTTAAACTCTCCATAATGAAATGAACCAGCTTTGTGTCTGTCCTTAACAGGGCAGCCAATCTCAGCAAGAGGATGGGGAGTGTGTGTGTGTGTATGTGGCAGAGGGGAGAGCTGCATCTAATGGCATCATTTCCATTTCACAAGAGCTAATCCCGCCTAAATCAATGAAGCCCTGGCATCCTAATAAAATTGGGTTGGAATGCGTTCAGTTTATTACGGCTTTTTAACCTCCACTTCTTAAATAGCCTGACGTGGGACTAAAATGGGGAAAAAAGAGCATTTTCCCCAGCGCGTCTTTCGCAGGAAGAGCAGAAGTGCTGACTTGAGATGCTAATCTCCTTGGAGACTTCAAAAATAATACTCAGACCTTCCAACATTTATTTAAAGGGGGGAAAAATAGAGTAAGGCTTTAGTATTTCCATCTCAGCCTTCTGTCAAGGATTTCAGTATGTTTTGCACACAGGCATGGAGTAAGTCTTACCACACTCCTCTGAGGAAGGGAAGGGTTATGTCCATTTAACAGATTGGGGGAAACTGAGGCACAAAGAGGTAACCGGCAAAATTCTGCCCTGGCTTGTGAAGCCAATGGGAGCAGAGATGTTGCATCCTCTGCTAGAGAAAAGATACTGACCCAGGTGGGATGCTTCTGTCTGAGCTGGCAGGAAATGCCCCTGAAGATCATCTGGGCTGCTCAGACAGAAGGGCATCTCCTAGCTGCCTGAGGGAGACCAAGCCATCCCAGAACCCACAGGCTGAGTCTTTCCCGTATGGCAGTGGTAAGTAGGCCAAGCTATTAGCTAGATGTCTTTCCTAACAGGCTCTTGAGCACCAGGGAGAGACCTTGCTCTGATGCTTACACAAGGGAAGGGAGTGTGTGTGGGTGAAGTGCCCTAGAGCTTCCTTACAACCCCATCTTGTGCATCAGTGTGACACAGGGCAGGATTTAATGCCATGTGACTAGCCCAAGGAACCCGAGGGCAAGATTCACAGCCTCTCACCCCACCCACAGAGAGTCCTTGGGGAAGAGAGAACCGGAGGGGAGAAGGGATTTTGGAGGGGAGCTGCTGTTATAAACAAGTAATCTTGCTCATCTGCCTTCCTCCTCCCCCCCGCCAGGCAGAGTGAGGGAAGGAAATGTGCATTTCCCCCCCATTACACTCTCCAACTGAATAAAAAACTGACTTTCCCCCTAAATAATTTATGGCCTATCTTCCTCCAGAAAATTTCGGTTAGTGCAAAATGACACTTCATGCCCTTTAATGCTCTGATGAAATATCTGTCCATTTATAATTTAGGAACTGGCAGCTGGTAGAGGGAGCACAGGTGAAATGCGGGCATCTGCAGGCAGATCCCTCGGGATTAGCTTCCTCCAAGGTCTTGGAAAGAGAAGACTCGGGAAGAAGTGAGGACAAAAGCAGTCAGAGAAAACCCTACCCACGTCTGTCCCGCGTTATGATTTCCCTGTGGGATGGGGATGAGAAACCACCTCCAGTGCAGCAGTAGGAAGGATGGTGGCTCTCATCCCACGGAACAAGTTACCCCCGTCACCAGGTAAACAGGGCAAGGTTGACAAGTCCACGCCAGTGTATCAAGAGATAATATAGTGTTGCTCATCCACAAGAGGACGGCACTGTTGTCTCATGGATGGGGCACTGGACTGGGTCTCAGGAGACCAATGTTAAATTCCTGGCTCTGTCACTAGCTGGGTGGGTGGGTGACCTTTGGCAAATTACTTTTTTTTTACATGTAAAATGGGGATAATGCTACTAACTTCCTTTGTATAGTGCCTTGAGATCCATGCGTGAAGAGCTAGGTATTATCATCACCATCCTCATGTGTAGGGAGTCACAGAAGAAGCAGGCTGGTCCAGTAGTTAGGGCACTAGCCTGGGAGATGTGAGTTCAAATGCCTGCTCCACCAGAAACTTCCTGCATAGTCTTGGACATTCATCCTCTCTAGGCCTCCATTCCCCACCCATAAAATGGGGACAATACTACTGCCCTACCTCACAGAGGTGTTAGGGAGGGTAAATACATGGAAGACTGTGAGTGCTCAGATGTTAAAGTAATGGGGGGGCATGTAATTACAATAGACAGAATAAATACACACCTGGTGAAAAGGTAACAAGCTGGTGTGTGTTTGTGTCTGTAAGGCCACATGAACTGGCCAGGTAGTGTGGTACAATGGGTAGAAAGCATATAATTTCAAAGGTTCATTGTTTTACCCCCAAAACAGGGTAATCCTGCTTGCTCTTATTTTTTCATCCAGCCCTGACCTCTATTAATTAGAACTTTGCTCAGGCTGTAAACTGTCCATTGTGAATGATACAATACTCAGTTTGCCCACAACCAGCCGAAGTGAGATAAGCATCTCTTTTCCCCTGCCTTCCCAGAAGTATGTGGATTATCGTTGTGTGACCTGTCTACACTTTGCTTTCTCTTTGAAGGCTATGATCAGTTGTGGTTGCCCACAGTCACAAATTTCCACACGGCTCTTTCTAAGCAAGCACATGTATTCTTAAAGTGAAAGCATTACAGAGAAACCACATAAAAACAATAGAAGTTCCTATCTGCCTGCTAAAAGCTTACCAGAGACCACCCCCAGAGATCACCTACCAATGAGGGGCTCAGGCAGGTGTCAGAGGAAGGATCAGGGCCTCCCTTGGACAGAAGATCCTGTCCATTTGCTGGATCAGAAAGCAGACTATTTAGACAAAAAGTCCTTTCTTTGTCTGTTGGTTTCTGGAGAATCCAATTTGAACTGGTACATGCACCAGCCTCTCTTGGTGGTGGCATCTTTCTGGAAGTGTTACAACCTGCATGAATTTGCCTAACTGTTCTTAGTTCCTGGAGGGCTGTGTTCACCCTCCCCCATGGAATTACATACAACCCCTGGCCCACAGTGATACATCAACTTAATACAGTAAGATCTCCCAAAGATATGTCAGAAAATTGTCATGTCTGTCCCATTTGTAGTGAAAGTAGCTATAGTTTAGCAGAGTTTCTAGGCAAGCTGTTTCTCCTGGTCTTGTCTGAGATGTGCATCTGATCAGGGGCTATGCTGGGGGAGATGGTGAAGGGCCATTCCGCTGGCCCTATGCCAGGGGAATCCCCCTACATCAGGGGAATTCCCCACTGCCTAGTGAAGCCAGCTTTTAGATGTAGTAGATGTTTTTCAACCGACACATTTCTTCCCACCAAAATTCAGGAGTTTGTCAAACATGATTCCCCCCGCCCCTCTGGAAAATGCCGTTTTCAATGAAAATTGCTTCATAGGAAAATTCAAAGCAAAAGAAACATTCTTTTGGATTTTGGTTTGTCTGGAATTGAATTTTTCAGATCCAGAGCCAAGAATCAGGACCTCTGTTCTGATCCGCTAGTCTTTACAGCCCATGTGCCCTGATGCAAATAACTATCCCAGGTCAGAGCAAAACAGAATTAGGCTGTGTGCAGACTAGTGTGTATGGTTCAGATTTCGATTCTACTCCCTTTGTCTTGCTATCCGTCTTTGAGGTATAATTAGCCACAAGTTCCTGCAGCTCTCTTCTGCTCTGACAGCATAGTGCAGCAGTGCCTTTGGCCATGGGATTTTTATGGATATTTCATTAACATTTGAAGATGGCACTTACTTGCTAATGATCTTCCAACATTTAATAAACATAGCCCAAGAGTTTTATAACCTGTTAACTTGCAAGTGGCAGTAATTAAACAAAAAATGGTAAATAATTAAGGTCTAATTACATGGTATCAGTCATTTCATTTTCCGGCAGGCGCTCTATGTGCATTGCCACTGCTGATTGGGGGCTCATTTCTGAATTGCTAGACACTCCTTTGAATGCAGCTGGATGGAGAATCAGGAGCCATGAGGGTTTATGGTGGAGAAGAAAGGGAAAATGTGCTTCATTAGCTGGGTAATTGTCCCTTTCTACCTCTGAAGATAATTCCTACTGAGGCTGTTGCATGACATGAGTTTTGGGAGCCAGAAAATAGAGTCATTTATGTATCCAGTTCTTGTGACAGACTGAGTTGTAGAAAAGGGGCTGGATGCAAAAAAACCCAGCCCTAAGCCACATGCACACAGAGGTCCAAAGATTCTCCTAACCTTGGATCTGGATTTAGATCCAGAGTTTGTGATTTGGCCTCCATGTAATGGGAGGAATGAACCAAAATCCAGGATCTAAGCATATGTTTATTTTTGGAGGGTTGCAGCTGGATTCAAACTCATGACTAAATCCTTAGCTGGTGTAAACCGGCAGAGTCCATCCAACCTCCAATTCATAGCAGTTGAGTTTCTGCATCTCAGACCCATCTCCAGTGACTACTGCAGAATATCCTCAGGACACTGCCACTGCATGCAGGATCCTCCATTGCCTGATGAAAGAGGAGGGACTGTCAGCTGGGAGATCACAGCTGTCTGTCTATAGGACAGGGACAATGAAGCAGGCAGAGAGCTGGTGAAAAAGGGAAGGGATGGATGCACTCTGAGCATCTGTAGCCTTCTGTTTATGCACAACACAGGGACAGCAGACGCATGTGCCTCTGTTCTCTGTGTTTCTAATAGACGAGAGCTGTACAGGCAGACAAAGGGCTAATAAAAGGGGAGGGGAGCTGATAGCACTGAAAACTGAAGCTCCCTGTCTCACCAGAGGACAGGGACAGTGCAGGCAGACACCAGGCTGATAAAAGGATTAGGGGAAAATAGCACGGAGAAATGGAGCCCCTGGGAGGGTAGCAATTGTCTACTACTGGGAATAAATGGCGTTCCTATTTGGGGGAGTTGGTTTAATTGATCTGAAGGCCTCTAGCAGACCTTTGCTTAAGCAGGAGCTGTGCAGATCTTCTGGGCAGCTTCCCTGAAGATAAGCCCTGAGCTGGTTTCTTTCATTTAACCTCCTGATTACCTGCATTATCTTATTCAGAGGGTAAATCCCTCTCTGTTTTGTGGCAAAGTCAGACTCTGTTTAGCCCCCCCCCCCCAAACAAGGGGAACAGGAGCAGTGTTCCCACTTCAGTGACGGGGGAGCCAACCCGGCAAGGTGTTTCTTTGCAATTTCCTCGTTGATGCTCTGGATGGTAAAGAATGGATGAAAAGTAAATTCTCCGCAGGGAGAAACTAATGTGAAGCTGCATGGGGTGGCATGAGAAAACCAGTGAAAAGCCTCCTAGAAAACAGTCACCGCCTCTGGATGTGCGTGTGGTGCGGTGCTGTGTTCCAGGAACTGCAACATTTTCAGGACCCAGGATAACAGTCACATGGTCCTGATGCTAACTAGCTGATGGCCCTGGGTCATGTGGTACTGCTAGCCAGCCTATAGCCCTGGGCCCACACGCTACTTGTGACCTCAATGCTTTAAGTTTAAATGGACTGAGGAGATGTTCTGCTATGGAAGAGGTTCACTGGGAGGATTCAGATTTGGACTGGGATTTGACAGCACTGAAATCTCATGTAAGAGGTGGGGATTTCTCACAAGTTCAACCCAAGAGGAAGGAAAAGAGTTACCAGCTGCTACCTCTCCCCCAGTTCTCTTCTCATCTTCAGCTCCTTCCTTCCCGACTCTTGCTGCTCCCATCACATCCCTTTTAGAAGGGAGGTAGGGGAAGCTGTTATTTCCCCACAGCTGACCCATTGCTCTGGCTGCCCTGCAAATTTCTGCTCTCAGAGCAGGCAACTACAATCCTTCCTCTGGCCAGAGAGAAAGCGGGTAAACCCTTCCTTACCAAAATGTGGCTGGGTCTGTTGTACTTCTGGGCCAATTTAAACACAACACACTACGTTAAACAGTCCACAAAAGATAGATGTGTCAGGGCAATTTTCAATAGCAGCTAAGTGACTTAGAAGGGACTTTCAATGGGACTTGAGCTCCTAAATCACTAACAATTAACTTACTATGTGCTCATCCTAACCTATTCCCCAGAGCAGCTGGGCCGCCACATTCTGCACTAGACTAAGCTTCTTCAAAAGGTAGCTCCACGTAAGGAATATTGCAGTGCTCCAACCCGGAGATGGTTAGATATCCCTCAAGGTCTACATCATCAAGGAAGGGCTTCCACTTCTTAGCTAACTATAGAGGGAAACAGAGCAGTGGCAAAAGCATTGCTACTTGGGAATCCAAGAGCAGTTGGGTTCCCAAAGTATCCCAAGATTGCCAGCTTCTTTGGTAAGCAATGAACACTCTCCATCAAGAGACAATGAGAATGACGGACGCTGTGACTTCTCCATTTGTTTTTAATGAAGTTACGTTATCTGAACACCCATCACTAGTGCAGATATCATCCCATTGCAGTGCAATGACCTTTTGCCAGAGGAGAACGTTTACAGAGCATTCGCTTAAAAGGCTTGAGGCACCATTCATCTAGACAGGAGACTCTGCAGAAAACTTTTGTCGGGTCATTATGTTTCAGCAGCAGCAGCAGAGAGGTTAGAAAAGCTGTAACATTTTGGTAACTGGATTGCACGAGACGCGACCAGTGCAACAAAGCTTTCCCTTCTGCTTCAGAAAGGGTGTTGTTCGATGCTGAATCTGCCAGCTAGTGGCCTGACACTGCTGCAGACTTAACTAGTCAGTCTTGCATGTGGTGGTTGGACATGATACATGTGTTTCTTGCCAAAATCCTGATCTGCCGGTAGCAAGTATACCAGGAAAAATAAAAAGGACTAAGCTGGTAGAAGCTGCGCTAAGCCCCTCTCTACTGGCAGCCGTTCCTTGCCTTATAAAAAGCTTACAGGAACTTGACACACAATCAGTGCCAAGGGGTCTGTTTCTTCCTGACTATATGGATCTCCATCATCCAGTCTTCTCATCGCCACTATTGTACAAACTCAATTGTCTTAGATTACCAGTGCCCTGCTCCTCCTGCCGTATACCTTGGTGTCTGTGCATTAAATATTTATTGCAAGATTCATTATTGAGGCATTAAATATTTATTGGCATGCGAGAAGGAATCAGATGATTTGTATTTGGTTTCTACAAATTGTCTTGGAGTTGAAAATGTCTGGTTTTTACCAGGCGGGGGAGTTGCTGATTTTTCACTCTGGGCCTTCTTTGTGGCAGCACTTTACTGCCTGTCCTTCAGACACCCTTTTCTCTACTATGGCTGCCTGCCTGTGCTGTGGAGATTAACTTTGTCATCAATATGTTTGTGCTTTGTTTACAAACCCTACAGCTTAAGCCAATTTCTCCCTCCCACCCCCAAACTCCTACAAAGCAAGTACCCAAGATGCTCACCCTTCAATATAATTGCTATTGTTACTGGGAGACGTCTGCTTGTGTTGTGTCTCTTTAAGCAAAGTTTATGGCCTGAAAGGTAATAGATTTGCAATGGTATTTAAGATGAGAGCTCAGGGACACTGCTGTGCTCTTGTGCAGTACAGTTGCCTGGAGAAAACCATTGCCTAGGGAAAAAACATTGACTTTTTGTGATGTGGTCTCTTCTGATTCACTCAGCAGGGGTGAGACTTGCTCTATTTTTATGGGATTGACTGCAATTTTTACAAAAGCAGTTTGGACACCAAATTAAGTACGGAAGTTATGCTGAGGGTTAGCTGATGGGTGTGTGGGGGAGCAGGAGGGGAGGAGGATAGACAGACACTCCATACTTTGCTTTTCTGCACACTCCATTCTATTGCTCATTGTGTCAGCCCATTACTCGAGAAAAAAAACATTTTAAGGAAGGGAATGGGATAGGCTGGGAATTGATGGAGGAGACTATGGGATGATGAAGGGAGAGATGAATGTATTGTTGGAATGGGTACCCTGGATCTCACCTAGGAAAGGTGTTGGTGAAGGTTTTCCCTATGCAGCTCAGAGATTCATACAATCCTGGGGTCAGAGATGGAAGAGACCTGTTTAGGAGAAAGTGCGCTAAGCACATGAGATGAAATCCTGGCTCCCTTGACTTCAATAGGGTTGGGATTTCACCCACTGTATTCACAGGTGGATCCAGATTGCAATGAGGCCTGGGTTCTGGGTTCACAATCAAGGCTGAATCAGGCAGGGGCAGGCCTCGGACTCAGACCTGATAGTCTCCAGCCGCACCAAGCTCTTCTTTCACTAGCTTGGCTTCAGCAGAAGTCTTGTCCCAGTCAGTCACTGGAGACCATAGTTATTTCCCAAGGCCGGGGTGGGGGATATGTCACTCAGAGGAAACTGAGGCGAGCACTACCGCAATATAAAGAACAACAGAAAGGTTGATCCTTTCAGCCTGTCATGTCTGCCATCTGCCAAGCGTAGGTATAGCCACTTGGGAATTTTTTCACACAAGCAGTTTGCCAGAAAAATGCAGTTTTGGATTGACTAAAACATTTGTGAATTTAGGTCATATTTGGTGAATCACTTTGGCTGAAAGAAAAAAGATTTTTTTTCTCCCAAAAGAAGTCAAAGTGTTTAGTTTTGTTGCTTTTGAAACAAAATATTTTGACTTTTCATTTCAAAATGACATTTTGTTTTGAAATGTAGCTAGATTTATAAAAAGGTGCAAACACCTCAGAGTGTAACTAAACAGAATGAAACAAAACCAACCAAAAATTTTTGTGGGTTGAATGAAACATGTAGCTTGACCCAAAATATTTGGGGGAGGGGCGGGGGGGAGAGGATGGTGTTTCATTTTGGCAAGAAAAAAAATCTGTTTTAGGTGAACCTGATTTTCTCCCTATTATTTTTCTGTTCAGCCACCGAACCAAACTCTCAATTATTTGCTCAGTTCTCCTTCTGCTCCTCTCAGCCCTGCCAAATATTGCAGCTGGATCTAAGATAATCAATTCCTTACATCTACAGTGTGCCTTGGATGTAAAGATGCTCTACAAAATACACACTCCTCACCCTGCTACAGTGATTACAATCTATTGTGCCCGGCACTAGTCGGGATGTATTTATTCAGTTTATTCTTGATTCTTACATACAGATGCTTTGGACTACAATGACCCCTCTGAAGTCATTATAGGCGCTTGCATCCATGAGTAGCATAGACGGCACATTAATAAGCAGTGTATAGGAGGAGACAATAAGGGGCCCAAGGAGTCATTAAGTCTATTGTGTCAGTCTGACTGTAGCCCCCAGAGGCACTGAATCTACAAACTAAAAATAGCTTTAGGAAATGTGTTGACACAATTATTGTATATTGGCAGCAGCATCCTCCCCCCCCCCACACAGGCCACAGACCTGCTCAACACAACACACTATGGTGGGCATTCAGCTATGCTTGCATGTCAGGAATATCCAAAGGGGCAGCCCTTTCAGCAACTAAAGCCCTTCTCATCATCCGAGTTTAGTACAAGGGAAGCTGTGATCTGAAATTTGAGCTAAATCCTACAAATACCAGAGATCAAGGCCTATTGTGGTAGGAGCTGTACAAACACATAGTGGGAGACAGTCCCTGCCCCAAAAAGCGTACATGCTAAAGAGACAAGATAGACAGGGTGGATGGGGAAACAGAGGTGGTCTACTTATGGCTTGCACTTAATACTGGGCACTAGAGCTAAATTAAGGCAATCTGGTACGCTGGGCACATCCCACATATATCCAACCCCATGCTGCTGCCCATCCTTGGGGTGGCAATGAAGGGACCACTCACACAAGAGCTACCTGCTGGGGTCCCCCCATTACTGGATTACTGTTCCCTGCCTTCAAGTAGGCTGAAGTTCATCCAGAGAAGGACAGCATCACCTCACTCAACCAAGCAGAGGACCGTAGGTGTGGCAGTCCTTGCCAACAACTGCCCTGCAGGGCACTGACAGTTTGGCTGCAGTGAAGACCTCCTGAGTACAGATGCCTATGATGGGCTAGTGCAGGGAGGGGGCATGCCAAGAGTATCAAGAGGTAAAAAACAATTAAGACAAATGAGGCAGTTCCCACCTCTCAGATATTTTTCCAGGCTCCCTGCAGACTCAGGCAAATGCCACCACACTCAGGTCATATTTTCAAGCTTTCCTTCACCGTTGCTAGGCCTAGGAACATTTGTTTTTTAATGAAAAACAGAGACTTTGTTATCATCATGTGATTCCAGGAACTGGGGCCTGGGTAAATGCTTAGGCCTTAAAACTGGCCCTGCTGACCACCACGTCTGGTCCTGGCCACTGTTGGGGACTATACGGACGATTGATCTGACCCAATATGGCCGTTGTTATGTCTCGGGCTCTTTACACTACAAAGCAGTATGAAGAAACTCCACAGGCACAGTTGGGTCCCCAATACCCATGTTTACTAAATATACTCAAACACACCTGGCTGGACTGCATACATACACCTGCTCTGTCCGGTTTCTGGCAGCTTCTAAAACATAGAACACAGTAAGCACCATTTCAGGGATCACAAACTTTTTAAAGGGATACTACCCTATTCCTATACAATATACTCCCAGGAGGAAATTCTGAATCTTAGAAAATTGCAGGAAAAAGACCATGATATGGATTGCAGTTTTGAATTCCACCCCCCAAAAAGAAAAGGAACAAAACTATTCCCCACCTGACCTGATTGTGGATTCTTCAACATGATGAGAGACAAGGTGGGTGAGGTCATATCTTTTATTGGTATATCTTTTATCTCCTTCTGTTGGTGAGAGTCAAGCTTTCGAGCTACACAGAGATCTTCTTCATGTCTGGGAAAGGTACTAAGAATGTCACAACTAAAAGCAAAATCCAACAGATCGCTCGGCATACTTATTTATCTGTGATAACTCTTAGTACCTTTCCCAGACCTGAAGAAGATGTCTGTAGCTTGAAAGCTTGCATCTCTAATATAATCTTGGGACCGACATGGCTACACCACTGCATCTCCAATAGGATGTCTAACTCACACTGAATAATGCGTATTGATCACTTCATTACAAGCTTTATTGATCAGTGCATTACCGATTACCAGTTTATAAAAAATCCAAGAGAGACAACATGTAGTGGGTAGAGTTTTACTTCTCTTTCTACCCAGGTTTCCTAAACCCACATTTCAGCCAGCAGGGAATTCTTAAGATCATGTTATAAACCCTTGAAAAAATGGAGTTTATTTTTTGTCTAATCTTTCTAATGTTTTCTTAATACACATACACTCGCAAGAAGAAGAACAAAACATCAAACGAAGCAGAATTTGCATGTGGAAAGCAGAGACAGGAGCATTTAGTTGTGGAATGGTCCTGCTTTGAGCAGGGGGTTGGATTCGATGACCTCCTTCGGTCCCTTCCAACCCTGATATTCTATGATTCTATGATTTCTTGCCATTTAATAAAAGAAAAAAATGTATGAAAATGTAGTGCTGGAAAACAGTGCCAGAGTGACTGTCTTGGAGACTGAACTCCTCTGTCCACAGAATGAGTGGTGTTTGGACATCACCATATAAACGGCCCAATATTCCCCCATCAATGTGACAACCCTGTGCAGCACCCTAAACATTGGGTGAGGCCAATGTTTAACCACCCTGGCGTGTCCTATCCTTTAGCCGCTGCTAAGATTACAAGCCACAGCAGGCCAGTTAATAGTAATGATGCGGGGCTTGTAAGGGGGTCACACCTGTCCACTAGCAACTGGACTGAGACCTGCCAAGTCGTTTTGTAAATGCTATTACTATCCCCACCTAGAGATGAGCAAAGAAGCGGGTCCA
Source organism: Dermochelys coriacea (assembly GCF_009764565.3). Taxonomy (NCBI): domain Eukaryota; kingdom Metazoa; phylum Chordata; order Testudines; family Dermochelyidae; genus Dermochelys; species Dermochelys coriacea. The sequence goes on along the minus strand of NC_050083.1, from coordinate 11,063,639 downwards.
GAGTGATGAATGATTTTAGACAGTCGGCTGACACCATTCTGGGATGCTAGAAAAGTGGAGGGTTCGGATGACAATGCTGCTGCTGTGTCGTGCCAAAAACACAGCGAGCGACGTGGCTGCAGTGGAAGCAGCTGTGTTTGGAAGGGTCAGCTGGCTGCCGCCCACCCAGCCTGGCATTTTGCTGAGTCCTGCTCTCAGCATTTGCCTTTGTTGCTCAGTTTCCCTCCAAAGCATAGCAAAGGCATTTGCCAGTCTCAGCTCTTGCGCTTCCATTAACTTTTCTTGGCCTCAGATAGTAGAGCTGTGTAATTAATTTCATTCCTTTAGACAATGGGGGGAAGAGGGTTAAAAACAGGAGAGAGAGCTTTTTTTTTTTTTTTTTTTTTTTTTTTAAAGTCTGATAGGTAATGATGCCCCGATACGATAAGCAATGACAGCTCTTGCTTGCGTTGTACCAGTCACAGCAAGATGTGAGGAACACAAACAGATTCCCTATAGACAAAGGAGTTCTGAGGCCAGCTGAGCCTTCCTGCTCCTTTTTGCTAGTGTGGGGCTTTTGTAAGCTTCAATCAGCTCCTCATTACTCCTGTACCCCTGGTGCTTCCAGTAACAGCACTCAGTGCACTGATGTCCCATTGCTGAGTGTAGTTAGGCCCTGGTGGAAGGATTAGGGTTCTTTCTATTCCCAAGTTTCCCATATCAGCTACCAATAAACAAGTGTGACATTGCTAATGGCTCTTGGTACTGGATCATAGAATCATAGGACTGGAAGGGACCTCAAGAGGCCATCTAGTCCAGTCCCCTGCACTCATGGCAGGACTAAGTATTATCTAGAGCATCCCTGACAGGTGTCTGTTCAACCTGCTCTTAAAAATCTCCAACCATGGAGATTCCACAACCTCCCTAGGCAATTTATTCCAGCGCTTAACTACCCTGACAGTTAGGAAGTTTTTCCTAATGTCCAACCTAAACCGCCCCTGCTGCAATTTAAGCCCATTGCTTCTTGTCCTATCCTCAGAGGTTAAAGAGAACAATTTTTCTCCTCCTTGTAACAACCTTTTTATATATTTGAAACATGTTATGTCCCCTCTCAGTCTTCTCTTTTCCAGACTAACCAAAGCCAATTTTTTCAATGTTTTCTAGACCTTTAATCATTTTTGTTGCTCTTCTCTGGACTTTCTCCAATTTGTCCACATCTTTCCTGAAATGTGGCACTGAGAACTGGAACCAATACTCCAGTTGAGGCCTAATCAGAGCAGAGTAGAGCGGAAGAATTACTTCTTGTGTCTTGCTTACAACTCTCCTGCTAATAGAGCCCAGAATGATGTCTGCTTTTTTTGCAACAGCATTACACTGTTGATTCAGATTTAGCTTGTGATCCACTGTGACCCCCAGATCCCTTTCCGCAGTACTCCTTCCTAGGCAGTCATTTCCCATTCTGTATGTGTGCAACTGATTGTTCCTTCCTAAGTGGAGTACTTTGCATTTGTCCTTATTGAATTTCATCCTATTTACTTCAGACCATTTCTCCAGTTTGTCCAGATCATTTTGAATTTTAATCCTATCTTCCAAAGCACTTGCAACCCCTCCTAGCTTGGTATCATCCACAAACATTATAAGTGTACTCTCTATGCAGTACATTATATTATTTTTCTGCCCTTGATTAGGTCTGTTGCAGAGATTGAACTAAGGACTAGAGCTGGGCGGAGAAAGGAAATGCAAAATTCACAGAGGATTTCAATATTTCACAATGTGGTTTCATTCTAATTTGGAAAGAAACCCCAAAGTTTCAAAATTCTCCATGAAAGGGAATGGAGGCCCAGTTCAGGGCAGCCCATCTATTGGGCTGCCTGGAGCAACACAGAGTTCAGGCTGCCAAGGAATCATGATCTTGGGACCAGGACTACCAGGCTCCTGGATCCCCATTAGCCCACAGGGTGGGCTGCCAACGAGTTGGACGGGTGGGCGGGCGGGCTGGCTGGCAGAAAGCAGGCAGGATCCCAATGGATGCCTGCCTGGGTTCCACTAGAACTTTGTCAAAATCAACCGATTTCCATGAAACATTTTGATTTTGATGAAGCAGCAAATTCCAAGGAAAAAATGTGTCGCTGAAATTTTTCCAATTAGTTCTACTAAGGGTCTAAAAGCAGAAGCAAAGGGACTAGCTGTACATTAGCTCTGAGACAGCGGTGGGCTCAAACCTCTATGCAAAGTCTAGGCACTAGAGAGGGACAGACAGCCACTCACTGTTGGTGTGGAGGACCAAGTATAATTTAAAGTTCCTCTGTTATTACAGGGAATTTAATGCCATCTTACTTTCACCCACCAGAGACAGGCCACCACCATAGGCAGCAGTGGCCTCATCAGAAAGGGAAAGGGGCAAAGAATAAAATCAGACAAAGACAAAAAGTGCAGGGTTAAGGCATGTGTGGCAGTGGGGACACTGACCAGAGAATGAGTACTTGTGACACCTTAGAGACTAACAAATTTATTAGAGCATAAGCTTTCATGAGCTACAGCTCACTTCATCGGATGCATCCGATGAAGTGAGCTGTAGCTCATGAAAGCTTATGCTCTAATAAATTTGTTAGTCTCTAAGGTGTCACAAGTACTCCTTTTCTTTTTGCGAATACAGACTAACATGGCTGCTACTCTGAAACCTGACCAGAGAATGTTGGACCACCAGAGAAAATCAGAGGATGCTCCCCAGGGGATGCATGAGCAAGTGGAGATAAGCAACACACACACACTCCAGTGTCACTGATAGGCTCCTGGTGATTAAGTTTCCCCCTCCTGGGAGGCGGCTTAGCCAATGCCAGGAGGATACGGACAAGGAGGTTTCTGCATTTAGTGGGGACAGCTGAAAACCTGGCCACTTGTGCTGGATTGATACAAGGTTATCAACAAAACAGGACCAGCATGGCCAGGGGCAGTGCAAACTTCCTCCGCTCCCTGCCCATGCACACCAAATCATGCATGTTAAAAATAATAAGCCTTCAGCCATTCTTGTGATCACATTTGATCGCTTTGGGCAGATGTCAATGGATGTCTAAATTGCTGGCTACAGAAAGATGTATTTAATTAATTACAATGGAGTCCAAATTCTGAAAGGAGACAGAAGGAAAAAAATAGCCCATAGGAGCCCCATGACAATAAAAGATGACTACAGTTAAAAATCTGTGTTGTTGAGATATTACTTGCTCTTAACATTGTGAGCACTGTGCTGTGCTGTCTGCTGTTGATGAACACCCTGTTGGTCATTTGGATAACGAGATCAGCTTCTCTGACAGGATTGCATTGGAATCACTGAAATGCAGCCACCTCTGGGCAGTAACATGACAGCAGTTTAGTAGTAAACTATATAAGTTTAAGGCATGAAATGAAGAATACCGTATCCAGCTGAAAGTGCAGGGGTATACAGTGAGAAGTTACCAAAATCTGAGGTCAGGGTTAGCTCCCCTTTTATAACAACTATGGGACCCATAACTGACTTCAGTTTGGCATCTCATGCTAAAGCAAGGCATTATTCCCCGACACTACATCATGCTACGGCACTGGATTTGTACTGACTTAAAGGGAAAAACTCCACTGACTGTATCACCATCATTTCTTGCCGCATCTGGCTGGGAGTCTTCCAACGAGCAGCTACAGTACTGATCTAGTCCTACCCTTGCTTAGCTGAGTGGAAGGTGCAGTTGCAATTGAGTGGACAGGTGTACTGAGATGCTCTTTCTTTACACAAAGAACTCCTCCTATTTAGATTAATAAAGCTACCCATGTTCACATCTAGACATTCTACTGGCTGTCCATCCAGAAGTGCTCCCCGATCCACCTCTGCGGTCCTTGCTCAGGGTTGAATACTGAGCGGCCAGTCCTGGGTAGCAGCTGTGCTCAGGGGATTAGTGGTCGGTATTTAGTTCCCATCTAGTACAGTCACAGTTGTCATAGGAAAGGTTTGGTGATTTCCCAGAAGGAGCACGAGTTCAAAAGCAGGTTAATTCTACCCAGAGTCTGAGGATTTCCTATGGAGCAACAGGTCACTTAGACTCACTGGGTGTATATCAGCAAGGAGTTATCCAGTCTCAGGCACAAGATCTAGGGACCACTGTGTTTGACAGTTTAGACCTGCCTTAACTCCATTCATAGCAGCCTTATTTTGATAGCTATGGCACATTCCCTTTCTGGACTCAGAAGCAAGAGGTATTTGTGGCATTTGAATGAAGGAAAACCCAGATGACTCTCTCCCTAATTAGCCTAATGAGCCTTTTGGCTCCCACATGATGACAAGTAAATGAATTTGCCCTTTCCCTGACAAGTTCTTATGGGAATGATCCGAAGCCGTTTGTAACAATGCATCAAAAGTACAAAGTCATTAGAAACAGTTGTCGGACTATGAAATTAGTTATTGATTAATAGTGCATCCAAACAGCCATATTGTTCTTTCTAGAAGAAAAGAGAAATAAATCTCAATGTTCATATTTCACTGTGTATGCAGGCTACCGGAAAGCACAAACAATTTATATAGTGCTCTTTTGTGTCCAAAATGGTAAACACTTGCAGCTGCGCACACAAAAACAAACATGCACTCAGTCACACATACAATCCCCCTTTCCTACCTATGTTTTGTTTCAGTCTCTACTGGGACATTGCACTTAGCTGATTCACAAAGATTTTCTAAGTGCTCCGGCTGAGCCTATCCTGGTGATTCCAGTCCAAATCCTGTTCTGTACAGGTTATTTTACTCTGGAACAGGCCTAATACAAGCACTGTAAAGCAAGTAGAGCTGAAATTCCATCGTTCCTCTGATTCATCAGAGAACTTGATCAGCTCCAAGGTTTTGAAGCAATGGAGAGCCGCTAAGACAGGCAGCTGGAAGGGCTCATGCCATCGGAGGAAGCAGAGAGTGGCTGAGCCTAAGGTCATATTAGGAGCTGGTACAATAGAATTAGGGAGGAGATAATACTCCAAGACCTTCCTCCACAAATTCAGAGAGACCATGATTCCTGTGATCCCTCCCAGGTAGGTTTAGAGTAGTGTGTTGGAGGTTCATCCTATTCACTCTCTATGATCCATCAGTCTCTGAGTGAGGGAGAGAGTGGGAATATGTTTAAATGGCAAAATTTAAATAAAATACTAAGAATTGTGATACTGAACAGAAAGTCCATCCCATGCGGTTTTATGCAACCTGTGAGCCTACTACACTCTTATGAAATGGCAAAGGTTATTTTTAAATAAATGAAAATTACCGGTCCAGCTCAGTTTCCTACCTGTATACATTTCAAAACCATATTGTATTTCCCCCCTCTCTTGCACACAAAAACCGCATACCAGAATCCCAAATAATTCCAGGTACTTCTCCAGGTGTCATTTCTGGTTGGGATTATTGGAGTGCTGGTGGGTGCCCATCCATTGGTGGAGAACCTTGTCTTTTCTTTAGAAATTTGAGAACTACTTTGCATAATTGATCCAAATCTTCACCTTAAACTTGAACTGAAGTTTGAAAAAGTTAAGATCACTCTTCCCTATTATATTTCCTTTCTGCACACCTGGGTGCTTCCTGTTATGGAAAGGAAGTGCTGAAATACTGTCAAAGAAAGGTTATTTGTTGTGCTCTTCTCATCTTGGCTGAAAGCATCAGGTATCATGCAAGAAATGTTGCTCTTAGAAGATCCCCAGCCCATTATTATGGCTAAGAGGTTCAAATAATTTGGATACATTTCAGATAATCATCCATTTCATCAGGTTTCCCTGGTATCGCTTTTCAAATGTGAAAAATGCCAGGCCTGATTCAGATGGAAAGTTGGCATTTCACAAAAACATTTCTACTTCTTGCCATTGAAATCCATTTGATGGGCCTTTCAAACAAAGTCAGGTTACAGTTTCCAGCCTTTCTTTGTAAGTTTCTTTGGAGTCAAATCTCTCATTTGCAAGCCTTCTAGTAAAGACTTGCATTTCTGAAAACTTTCCATGCATTATTAACCTAATTGGACCCAATGTATATTCTAAGATTTTCATTAATATTTTTAACACATTACTGCATTTTTACCTTTGAGCAGTCAACCGAGTTTTCATCTTCATGAAAATGGTCTGCTCAGAGTCAGACAATCCAATCACTTCCAGTCCATAAGGTAAATTCTCTCTCTCTACTTTCCATTTTGCAATTTCTTTAATGATCAGCATAATATATTTTGGAGGCTTATTTGCCAGTAAAGTTATTCCCAAACTACAACCAGCTGTGACCTGAGATGTACTAACTTCTTCACAGGCATTATGAGAGGGAGTAGAAGAGAAAACCTAGACCTGATCCAAACTGGCATAACTCCTATCACTTCAATGGAAAGAAACCAACATACACCAGCGAGGAATTTGGTCCTTTCTATCATCTGTAAAATGAATACAATAAAATGGAGGTGGTCTCTAGACAAATGCATTGTAAGTGTCTAGCACAAAGGGGTCCTGAGTGGTGTTATTCTTTATTTATTTATATTGTGGTAGTGACTAGGAGGAGCTCCACTTATGGAACAGAACCGCATTGTGCTAGGTGCTGTACGAACACCGAACACAAAGATCTGGCAACAAAAGCTTACTTAGACCTTTGAGGATTTTCTAATATAGATGTTAATAAACAATAAGAACTACCTCAGAGGCTGTTCTGGGGATTAATTAAATTCCTGGGTAAAAGGCATTATATATTTATATATGCTGTAAATGAAGAATATTTTTTATCATCATCTTAAACCGAACTCCATCTAAATTTTAAGAAGGGTAGATTTTTGTTCTGTAGCCATGAAATTGCTGCCATATTAACAAGAATTTCCAGACATTAATGGATTGATTTCTGTATAACTGTAACTACATTAATTCATTCAAATTATCTCTAAGTAAAATTTAAATTAAGTTAAATTTGGAGAAATTAAAAATATTTAAAGTCCTTGCTTTAGAAGCCTTGAGACATCATAACTATCATTTCTCTTGCCCAATCTCATTCATTCTGGGACTGAGAACACAACCCGAGTACCTTACAGTCTCCCAAGTTTTGCCAAATGTTTCATTTTCTGTACATTTCAAAGCTGCCTTAAAGGTCTCTCGATGGAGCAAATTTAAAAGCATTTCTACTGGTTGCAAAAGTATCTGATCGTAATTTCCATGTCTTCCATTTGCTACCTACAGTGGATCTTCACACAGGGCTGGATGAAGAAATAGACCAATGCCCGGGGTCTCTTCTCCCAGAGGCACGTGACAATGGCAGAATCTAAGCTTTTGCTTAAAAAATACATATCCTATGTAGATGTGAAGTAAAGCTTGAAATGTCTGCCTGAGTCTACAGCCAGCCTGCAGCACAAAGAGCAGTAGCAGCTGCCAGAGCCAGAGCAGAAGCTGCCTCATTCCACCAGAGAAGACAATGTGCTGCCAAGGCTCTGGGGGTGCGAGGCTGTCATTGCTCCAAGGGGGTACTGCTGCCACTCCCACCTCGGCAGTGATGGTGGCCATGGGGGAGTCCCTTATGGGTGTATCCACATCCTTTAATGACCTTAACCCAGTCCTTGGTTACTTTAACAGGTGCACCCTGGCTGAGCCAGCTCTGGGTCACGTATAGGGTCACATGCTGGGAGAAGTTGCAGCTAAATAGTATCAGGTTGCACTTTACTCCAGCATATCGTGCACAAGGGCCAGTGTTGGGTTGCAGCTACCCTGCAAGAAGTTGCATTAGAAGGAGGATTGGAGGACCCATATTGGAGCCTATCGGGAAAGGATGTCTGTGTGGATGAGGAGAGCTACAGATCTGGTGGGGGCTTCTGTAGTTCTGCTTAGCAAGCTCCTTTTGCTACTTCAACTCCGCTTGCTGCTCCTGCCCACCTGGATATATCTTCCAAAAGAGTCCCCCCCAAAATTGCTACTTCCTAAGCCCAGCTTTCAAGGTGGCCTTTTGGTTAATATGGCCGTGGGGTCCCATCTGTGCTAACAGAGTTGTTAGGACACATCCCCAGGAGAAGGTCTGCCACAAGGAGGGTACAAGTCCTACCCTATACTCCAGTAGACTCTTGCTTTTGTAGTTTTAGACTGGCTTCTGTTGGCTTCATATGAAGGACCAGCTGTTCTGGTCCAAAACCTAGTGACTAACTGGAATCAGTAAGAACCAGTTGGACATACCCAACTGGGATTTCTACTAGCATTGTCCCATCCTGATAAAATCCCCCGATGTAGGTCACCAAGGAGAGCCAATGAAGCCAGCCCACCTTTCTTTCAGTTTAGCCATTCAGCCACAAAGTGAACCTCTTATGGGAAGGAATCCGCTTGTGGCAATGTAGCTTCTCATTGCTTTTGTGTCCTGGGCCCTCTGTTGACCAGCAACACACCAGGAACAAATGAAAGTTTCCTTGTTTAAAAAAAAGGAAAAGAAAACGAAAGAAAAAGTTTTGGCTTCTAAAGCGGGGAAATAGTTTGAGGCTATGTTTTAATTAAAATGAATATCTGTGCTATCTTAATGTTATTGCCAGTTAAGTGTAGCAGGGTGATTTAGAGTTCTATAACACAATTATACTCCGGTAATGAAGCTCCGTAGAATTATCCTTGGAATTTAGAATGCAGAGGGGAGCAGTAGCTCTCATTTGTAACCGTGTTACAACCTTTATTGTTACAGTATTTTCTGGTTTCCTCAAAGATTTGAGTTAATCGTATTTAAGTCTCTCTTTATATTAAAGAGAGATTGAGAATGGACAACAGGGGCTGTTATACTGTCCCTGCAGCAGTTCCTAATGCTCTTCTCTAAGCAGAGAAATTTAACTCCAGCTCTGCTACTGCTGACAATGCCAGCCCAACAATCTTAACCCTTTCAGTGCCCTGGCCCATCTTGCTCTTTATCCAGCAGGGTAGAATGCATGTGGTAGCTTATAATGCAAGCCAGGAATATCACACAGTATAGCAATTGCTCTCTAGAACTTAAAGGAGTAGCAGGGAGTATGTTGTTGATGCATGTGCCTTCACAGCAGAAATGGGTTTATTCCAAGCAGTTTAAGCTCCTTTGAAACAAAGCTGCCTTCACCACATCTGCTTGCCTTAGTGACGCTTTGTCAATGGGTGTGCAGGGGTGGGGGGTTGCATGTGTCCTCACGCCTGTGTCAATATGGGATACCCAAAGAGCACATGTTGGAACATGCAACGTGCCATCATGGGTCAGATTCGTCCTCTTACACGTCCGTGTACATTTGTCCATGTACAGCCGTTTTTACTTATTCCAAACTTCATGCGTGTTTCCAACATAGCATGTGACATGGGCCACCCGCAGTATGAAACTGCGCCAAAGGTGTGGAACTATGCTGGCATTGCACTGACTAGTTTGGCCTGTGAGCTGCGCATCCTGTCACGCATGCCTCCCATGCATAAAAGAGAGTAATTATTTTAGGGACATGTGGGTTTCTGAGATACCCTGAAGGCAGCTGGGCTAAACACATTGAGAACAAATGGAGCATTAATGAATTAAAATGGAAATCTATGGTTTCTCTCTCCCCTTGACTCCCGCATCTCTCTAATTGATAAAGGCCCAATTATTTGTTTCTAGAGATGGGAATGAAGATTTGCAAGGTTTTCTTCCTTCATCCAAATGAGCCTTCCCAACTGGAAACAACACTTATGAAAGAGCTGGGTTAACTTCACATTATTTTTCAGTTCCGGGCTGGTGCTTTGGGTTGTAGGCCTGGACTGGAAGCAGAAGTGACAATATGAGGAGAGAAGCTGTTTTGGGGAGATTTCTAGCCTACATTGGCAGACCCAAATGGCTTGGCCTGCAAAAACTTGGAGAGTCTCTCATCAACACTGTTTTCACTCCACCGTTCTGTCATGCTCTGAATCCAGACTGGGCAAACAAGGGATATTTAGTATCCTTTCAGGAACTTGGTGTTCGGGGCTAGCAGTAGATCACTCACACCTGAGGAGAGGAGAGGCAAAGCACACACAGCACTGATAGCCTCCCATGGGCTGAAGTGAATTCCAGGCACAGAGCCAACACAATGATTTGTGTACGAAGGTCCTTTCTTCGCTTCATTTTAGAGGTCCATCCCATTCTACTCCATCTCATCTCATCTCCAAGGAATGATGCTTGTTTAACAGTTCAGTTTCCCACTCCTGTTCTATAAGAAAGGGAGCATCATCCAAAGAATGCAGGCTCCCTGCAGTTGGAGACTATTGACATAAGGCTAGGACACAAAAGGCCCAGTGCCTCTACTTCCAAGCAGGCAAATATGCCTTGAATGGGTGCCCTTGCAAGGGTACTTCATAATAAGAAGAATGGATCTTTGTGAATATATCTGTTAAGTCCTTGATTGTGCCACCATTATTCATACTGAGTAGTGTCCTACCCTGTAAGCAGGCCCATTGAAAATCCATGGGCTAAGATGCTGTTGAACCTATGTAAGGGTGTCAGGACTTGGCCCTGAAGCTGTAGGTCAATTCCACCTGCACTTCCTGGAAAGCCCAGCTTTCAGGTTGCTAATCTTTCTCTGTAGGGTAAACGCAGTCACCTCACAGCTGGCAGAGCTGGATAAAAACACACAACTTATGCTTTGACTCAGGGAAGAGGTGGGGTCTTGGCATAAAAATAGGTCAATTTCCTAGATAGAGAACGAGTGTGTGTTCCTTCTGCAAACCACTGGGCTCTCTCCGACTGTTTGTTAAAAGTTCATGATCATGGAGTAAAGACGCAGCATTCAGGTATCCCAGGGCTATAATATACAAACCTCAGGATACAAGTGCCCTGGAGCTAGAGATAATGTCTCAGGAGCCAAAGGCATGTCTCTGTGTGTCTTTTATTGCATTTTTAAAAAAATGTTTTTCTAGGCATCCATGGCCGTATCATCTGGGCTCATGCCAAAAATGAAATGCAATCAGACACTAAATCAAACTGTCCACAGTAGACAGCAGAAACAGGCCTCTTCCCTATGCTGCCTCAATCAGCCATAAATAACCCACAAATGGTTCAGATTCATGCAAAGCCTTAGCCAAACGGATGTGGCTTGCACTGTGCTCAGAAGGCCAGTAGAGTCAAGCACTGGTGGATCACCAGGGAGAGCAAGTTCCACACCTGGGAGCCTGCCACCAAATCCCAAGGGGCGCCCATCGAGGGATTATACACAAACGTGCTTCTGGCAATGTGGCACAGGCTTATTTCAAGAAAGGTCCAACCTTCATACGCTTTTGTCCCATTGTGATGGGGCATGCCCCATGCCAATCAGGAGAAGGTTAACAAGCTCCTCTGGGCTCAACTATAGGCCCACCCACGGAGCTTGCTCCACTTGGAAGAACCAAGCTTAAAAGGGAGAACTTGTCACAGAGAGGAGCAGCAGGATGACAGATACAGGGCCTCACTGTTAGCTGACTCTAGCAGCAGGAGGATGACAGCTTATAAACCTCTGCTGCCTACAAGCATTGACCAGACTGGAAAGGAAAGGAAAGGCTGATGGCAGCAGAATGGGGTTGAAGATAAACTCTGACCCTGGGTTTCATGATAACTAGCCACCATAAACAAGCCAGAACTCTATAGATTCTTTAAAGGAAAGCTCTGAGACTGAAAGTCCCTTAATTGGATGTCCCATCTACATGTGAATCTGGAAAGACTAGAGTAACATTCCCAAAGGGGAAAAAGGACTTCAGATGAGGAAGAGACTCTGAAAACATGGAAGTGGGACCCTTAAAGGGCCGGCCTATCACACCTATCAATAAAAGCACCGTAGGCAGCAGATTTAAAAAAACAAAACAAAAGGGAGTATTTCTTTATACACCGCACAGTCAACCTGCAGAACTCATTGCCAGGGGATGCTGTGAAGCCCAGAAGCATAACTGGGTTCAAAAAACAAGTAGATAAAGCCATGGAGGATGGTTCCATCAGTGGCTATTAGCCAAGATGGTCAGGGATGCAAGCCCATGCTCTGCCTGTCCCTAAACCTCCAACTGCCAGGAATGGACAACAGGGGATGGATCACTTGAAATTGCCTTGTTTTGTTCATTCCCACTGAGACATCTTGCATTGGCCACTGTCAGAAGACAGGATACTGGGCTACAGGGACCATTGGCCTGACCTAGTATGGCCACTCTTATCCCTTTGATGTGTGAAATCTAGGAGCATTTGTGCAACAGGGAATGCAGGGTGCACAGAGTCAGATGGTGACTTTTCAGTGGTTTGCACCTTGGTTTTACAGGATTTATTCTTTATGGTACTTGGCTATATCTGGAACAGCATATGTGGACTGTGATGTGTGCATACAAAGGGGTTCTGTGTGCCTGTGCATGCCTATTCTTATGTTCTAATCTATTTCAGTTTTTATATGTTGCCTATCACCATAACACCTGAGCACATGGGTGAGTGGGCAAAATTTGCATGTTGTCACGAGTTCAAGTGGCTCATAGTAGGAATGTATAAATGGACTCTAATCAAATAAGAATTGCCATGAACATCACTCCAAATTAAGACTAAACTTCAATCACTTTTTGGAAATATGAACAAATTTAGATACTAGTAAATATTTTTCTGTTTCCCATCTATCTGGGGTTCCTGGGACCAGCCAGGACTGGACACGCCTGGCTAGAGCTGAAATATTTGGGCTCAATTTTGCATAGTTAGAGAGCTTAAATGGTTCAGATTAGTGGGCAAATGTGTGGGTGTTTATCCAAGCTAAACCACAAAATCATGAAATATTTTTTCAGCATCAAAATATGTGTGTGCTTCTAAATATCAGGGTTTATCACTTTGTGTGTGTGCATGCACACGGATGTCTGGTCAACACAGTTCTGCAACCCAACACTCTTCTAAATATATTATCAGTTCTTCACATGGGAAAGGTCATCATCACTGAAGCACAAATTCCACCTCTATCCAGCACACTCAAGGAGCCGTTGGTTACTTGCACTTGATAGCTCCTGAACTGCAAGGTAATGCTTGTTGCATTTATTCTGCAGAGTAATTGAGTGGGCGTGTGCAATGGGGTGTATGTTATGCATTTGGCAGTCTGTGGTGCGAAAGAGGCAGGAGGCCATGGTCATCTCAATGTTACAGGACATACTGAAGAGAGAAATGACATTATACAGTCAAAAGCTGTTTACTGATTAAACCCAAAGCAAGTCCAGCCTTTCCAAGAGAGTAATCACCTGTTATTCATCAGAGGCATCTGAACGCCTGGCTGCAGTAGCTATTGCAAAACTCTTGGATCTTGAAGGGCACCTTTTGTTATTATTATTAGTATTATCACAATCAATGAAATGTAGGGCTGGAAGGGATCTCAAGAGGTCATCTAGTCTAGCATTTCTCAATGACCAGTCCGTGGGCTAGGGCTGGTCCCTGAGATCTCCCGAACATGATTTAGGAAGGCAGCAAGCCAGTCCCTGGTATCAAAAAGGTTGAGAAACACTGAGCTAGTCTAACTGGTCATGTTGCAGCAGGATTAAGTATACCGAGAGCATACCTGACAGGTGTTTGTCTAACCTGTTCTTAAAAAAGATGGGTATTCCACAACCTCTCCAGTGCTATCCTTAGAGTTAGAAAGCTATTCTTAAATTATGGTAGTACCTACAAGCCACAGCTGAGATCAAGTCCCCTTTGTACAAGGTGATGTATGAACAATTAGTAAGAGACAGTCCCTGACCCAAACAACTGACAATTTAAATTCAAAAGATAGAAAGGGAAACTAAGGTACAGAGAAGGAACAGGACTCATCCATTGTCACACAGCAGGTCACTGACAAAGCTAGGAATAGAATCCAGGTCACCAGAATCCCAGTCTAGTGCATTATCTACTGGACCACACTGCCTCCCTTGAACCCTCCCCCACACTGGAGGGGCCTAGATTTATCATCACTATACAAGAGTGAGAGTCCAGGTGTTGAGGGAGCTGTGCAGGCAGAGGCACATCTTGCTTCTGCCTCACATTCTTCCCATTGTGTGTCAATGACAAAAATCTCTTGGAGCAGATCCTACCCCACTCCCTCCCCTCTCTTTTGCTGTGGACGGACATGAGCATGCAGAACGGGAGCACTTTTGCTGCAGAAGGAGTCCTGGCTGGGTCATGCAGAGGGGCTGCACCAGCATCACATAAAACTGTGCCCTGGGCTGGCTTCTTGTAGGGCAAACTGGGGACCAAAGCCTGGATGGGATCAATAAATCCTTCACTGTGGGGATTCACTGGCCATTTCTCCTGAGCAGCAGGTGTGCAGGACCCCCAGGGACTGCAGCAGCTTTGTAATTGCAATAGCAGCCTCGGAATAGCTTTGACGGCATTCTGCAGTCTGGGACAAGGGTGATTTCCCCAAAGAATTCCTCAGTGTATAGCCCTGCTGTTTAAATTGTGTGCTGGGCTGAGGATTAATCCCAGTGTGGGTGTAATAAGGTAAATCCTGAGTTAGCAGCATCTATCCTGGCCTCTCAATTTACATCAGTCTGGGAAGGGGAAAAGTGCCAGATAAGCGGACCAACGGGTTTAAAGTGAAGATACCAAAGAAAGGAACTCTCAGTGATTGTAATAGCTGGCATGGTATCACACTTTTATCTGTGCCAAGCAAAGTATTGTATAAGATCATATTCCGGTATATCTCAGAGGCAGTTGATAGTGTTCTCAGAAAAGAGCAAGTGGTTTTCAGAAAGAGCATGGATGCACAGACCAGATCTTCACTCCATGAAACATAATAGAACAATGTTTAGAATGGCAATGGCAACTCTACATAAACTTCATAGACTTTGAGAAGGCTTTTGATAGCATTCACAGGACCAGCCTATGGCGCATTCTGCGGGCATATGGAATTCCTTTCCGTATAATCAACATCATCAAAAGCTTCTATTCCAACTTTACATGCAGTGTTGATCACTGTGAGCTCAGTTTTGAAGTCAAAACAGGAGTACGTCAGGGGTGTGTCATGTCTGCAATCCTCTTCAACATTGCCATCAACTGGGCAATGCAGCATACAGCAGAAGACAAGCCAAGAGGCATTAAATGGACCTCCTTCTCATCCCTTGAAGACCTGGACTTCGCAGATGATCTCACTCTCTTATCACATAGCCAACACCATATACAAGAAAAAACAACTCGCTTCAATGCATTCAGCCAGCAAATTGGACTGAATCAACTGCAATAAGATGATCTCATGACCTTTAATATTGCCTCACCATCCCCAGTATGGATGGAGGATCATGTTCTCACCAATGTAGAAACATTCACATACTTGGGCAGCACCATCAGCTAGGATGGTGGAACAAAATCAATAAAGCCAGGAACACCTTTAGGAGTTTAAACACTCTGGAAATCATGAAAATACAACACGAAAACCAAGCTCAAGATTTATCAGGCTGCGTACTTTTCAGCAGTACTTTATAGTGCAGAATGCTGGGGAATGAGAAAGAAGGACATGTCCAAACTGTCTTCATTCCGTACAACCTGCCTCAGAAAAATCCTCTGCATCTTTTGGCCCAGAACAATCTCAAACCAAGATCTATTGACAGTACAGCCAAGAGGATATGAGCACCATCCTTGCCAGGAGGAGTGGGAGATGTATTGGCCATGTGCTTCGGACGGACACTGATTCCATCACCAGAGTGGCAATAAGATGGACACCTGAAGGCAAGTGAAAACGAGGCCGCCCGAAAACAACATGACAAAGAGCTGTGGAAGCCGAGCTGAAAAACCTGGGGCACAGCTGAGGAGCCATTGAAAGACTTGCCCGAAACATACAGGAGTGGAGGACTTTTGCTGCTGCCAGAGGCATAATGGGAACACGAAGATGCTGATGAGGTGTAATAGAAGTTCACGTACACATTTTGGCCTGGGTAACACATTGCACAAAATGCCCTATGGGACCGTAGCCATCTCCTTTGAGAGATCTCCCTTTGGGTCCCTATACCTTGCAACATGCTGCATCACCCCCTCTGAATGCATAGGCTCAATATGCAAAAGCAAGCGACGGACTGGGGCTGTCCAGGTGCCATCATTGGCAGCCGAGATCATCGGGTGCTCGCATCACGAACCACAAGATGGGAATGTCCCAGCAGGACCCCCAAGTTTGAAATTTAGATCTGCATTGTATACACCACTTTGAATTTACAGACTTAGCTACCTATTAATCTTATCAGGGTAGTTTCACTATACTGTGTCCTCCCCCCACATTAATTGATTGATTGATCCGCCTGTAGTTTATACTTATGTCTGTAGACTCTTTTGGGGGCAGAGACCAGCTTTTTATTGTGTGTACACAACACCTAGCATAATGGGGTTGTAATCTTCAACAGGGGGCCTGAGGGTGCTACTGTTCATATCAATAAAGGCACCTGCAAAGCCCTTTCAACCCAACAGAGCCACAGGGTGAGGGACCCAAAGGAAGATGCACTGAGCTTTTTTCAACGCTGGATGGCATTTTAGTTTGTGGTGCCTGAGAGTTTCCAGCCACATCATTCCTCCAGGGTTAATTCCAGCCTGCACCACAAATCTGAAGGTTTACCAGCAATTTTCTTCTTTGTGTAATGTTTGTTTTTCTCATTAGGAAAAAAAATCAATTGCAGAGAATCCCTTCTTGCTCCTGGCAGAGCTGCTGCATAAGTAGAACTGTCACATAGTAAACCTGTGTTCAGTCATTGGCAAAAATCTGAAAAAACAGCAACTTTCTCTCGCTGTGTTGCTTAGGGTTTGAGGAGCATTTTCTAATAAACCTGTGGCTTTGCCAGTCAAACTGAATTGTAGCTTGAACAGAAGCAAGGACGAAAAGCAAATCTGCCTGGCACTGAATCTGTAAAGATCTTGAGAAAGGAAATGAGCAACACTTCCCCGCAAGAAGCTAAACATCTAATAGTGGATGTAGGGTGCCTCATTTATCCAGACCTCGCCAGCTTGGTCTACGTTTATTCTATAGCACTGGACTCAAACAAAGCACATGGAAAGGGGCTTGGTGTCTCAGTGAATTGCTAATTGATATAGTCTCTCTCTCATCTCAGAGGCAACATTTGAACCACTAATTGGGCTGCAACCAACTCTGCTGTAACCAATGGAGCGCTTTGGTTGTTAGAACACAGCACTGGGAGCCAGGAGACGTGGATTCTAATCCTGACTTTGACGGTGACTCTCTGTAGGATTTAGGGCACGTAGTTTCACCTCTCTGTACTTGCCTCCCTCATCTGCATAATGGGGATAATACTCCTGTTCCACAGGGGCACTGTAAAGCTTCACCAGGGAATGTTGCTGGAGCAGTTATGGATCTGTCTTGCTAAAGAATATTACTAGAGCCAATGAAGAGGGCAGAGTTGTATTTAACATTTGAATGGTGCCTATCCCAATTTACAAGTTGCTGGGGCAAATCCTCGGTGTAAATTGCCATAGCCCCAGAGACTTAGAGGTTGTTACCCTTAGCACAGTTCCAGGGTTAACTGCATCTCTGCCCCTCTCCCCTCCCCAAGGTCTACCCAAGGGCTGTGCTTATCCCATGAAGTCTGACCTCAGTCCAGCACCTGCAGTTGGCTCTCTCTCAGGTATTAGATAAGGGTCACCAGCATCCTGCCAGCTTTCACAGAGCACAAAGAATACAATAAACAGTTTTTTTTCCCACCAAATGCATCCGATGAAGTGAGCTGTAGCTCACGAAAGCTTATGCTCAAATAAATTTGTTAGTCTCTAAGGTGCCACAAGTACTCCTTTTCTTTTTGCGAATACAGACTAACATGGCTGCTACTCTGAAATAAACAAACAGTCTGCGTCCATGCTAAACTTCCCAGGTTCACCCATCTTCCATCTGGAGACTCTGGCAGGTTCCAGTCCTACATACCCTTCCAGCCCTCTTCGTTACCATTTCAAGACAGTTTTTGAATCAAAATGAGGATCGTTCAAGCTGAGACTTTATACCATAAGCTCTTTCTTTGTCTGCTGGGCCTTAGATGGTCTGATCCAGTCTATGCAGTTCCTCCCCCAGAGTGGTACTTCTCTGGAGCTGTTTATCTGTCCCCCAATCTGCAGTAATTTACCCCCCATTGATTTTAGTCCTCGGGGGAAGCTCAATAACTCTCCCCCAGGGAGCTAGAAGATAATCCCTTGCTCACAAATATACATTTATTGATCCATACATTTATGACTAATCCCTAGGTGACAGCATCTGGCACATCTCAATACACTAGTCTTTTGAAGAGTTCCCCGCGCTTCCAAAGTCTTCAATCTGTCACAACACCTGTTTATATGGTGAAAGATCTGGTCCTCAAAATGCAGCTACCAAAGTGTTTGAGCCTAATTCTCCACTACCTTTAACTTTGTATGGTCCTTTAGCCCAGGGCAAAATAACTGCAAAGTGCTACAGTTCTGATCTGTTAGGCCTTTGACACCCACTTTGAGCAGACGGAAATGACCATTCATGAAGCAAGGCCATGGAGAATCAGCTTCCAGGTCTTTAGCAGTTATACTATACAAGTTACACAGCTAGATGGCAAAAGCTTATCCATATTCCAGCCACCTGGATTCTCTGAAATTCTTTTCCAGATCGGATTCTTATTACATGATGTCTACTTAGTATTATCTAAGTACTGACATGACCCTCCTTGTTATGAAGTCTGAGCCTCTTACTATCAATGGATTTTATGCCACAACACCCACTGTGAGTCAGGGAATATTAGTCTCATTTTGACAGATGGGGATCTCAGGACAAGTGGGGGTTAAGTGACTTGCCCAAGGTCAGACAGGAAGCCTTTGACAGAACCGAGAGCTGAACCCAGGTCTCTTGAGGTCCAGTACTGTGCCCTATCTACCACATTTCCCTTCCTCATAGAGGGTGGTCTCAGTCCATAGCCGAGTGGACAAGTGTCAGTGCCATAATACAGCTCTCAGGCCTGGCTGGCTCTCTCAATGAGGGTCTTACCAGAGACGCCAAAGCTTGAATGAGTTACGGACACTCTCTTTCCTCCAGGTCAGGGATGAGGCACATTGGTGAGAGACTGAAGGTCAGTTTGCCCTGCTCCCATCCATGTAGTTCTTGTTCTGTGGATAAAAAGAAGGTTTCAATCTGCAGGGCTGTCAATGCAGCCACAGAGCTA